>NC_086444.1:927440986-927778486 GCF_028390025.1 Pseudophryne corroboree | reverse complement strand
AGTAAGATTAGCGACCCTAGTGGCCGACACAAACACCGGGCCCATCTAGGAGTGGCACTGCAGTGTCACGCAGGATGTCCCTTCCAAAAAACCCTCCCCAAACAGCACATGACGCAAAGAAAAAAAGAGGCGCAATGAGGTAGCTGTGTGAGTAAGATTAGCGACCCTAGTGGCCGACACAAACACCGGGCCCATCTAGGAGTGGCACTGCAGTGTCACGCAGGATGGCCCTTCCAAAAAACCCTCCCCAAACAGCACATGACGCAAAGAAAAAAAGAGGCGCAATGAGGTAGCTGTGTGAGTAAGATTAGCGACCCTAGTGGCCGACACAAACACCGGGCCCATCTAGGAGTGGCACTGCAGTGTCACGCAGGATGTCCCTTCCAAAAAACCCTCCCCAAACAGCACATGACGCAAAGATAAAAAGAGGCGCAATGAGGTAGCTGTGTGAGTAAGATTAGCGACCCTAGTGGCCGACACAAACACCGGGCCCATCTAGGAGTGGCACTGCAGTGTCACGCAGGATGTCCCTTCCAAAAAACCCTCCCCAAACAGCACATGACGCAAAGAAAAAAAGAGGCGCAATGAGGTAGCTGACTGTGTGAGTAAGATTAGCGACCCTAGTGGCCGACACAAACACCGGGCCCATCTAGGAGTGGCACTGCAGTGTCACGCAGGATGTCCCTTCCAAAAAACCCTCGCCAATCAGCACATGATGCAAAGAAAAAGAAAAGAAAAAAGAGGTGCAAGATGGAATTGTCCTTGGGCCCTCCCACCCACCCTTATGTTGTATAAACAAAACAGGACATGCACACTTTAACCAACCCATCATTTCAGTGACAGGGTCTGCCACACGACTGTGACTGATATGACGGGTTGGTTTGGACCCCCCCCAAAAAAGAAGCAATTAATCTCTCCTTGCACAAACTGGCTCTACAGAGGCAAGATGTCCACCTCATCTTCACCCTCCGATATATCACCGTATACATCCCCCTCCTCACAGATTATCAATTCGTCCCCACTGGAATCCACCATCTCAGCTCCCTGTGTACTTTGTGGAGGCAATTGCTGCTGGTCAATGTCTCCGCGGAGGAATTGATTATAATTCATTTTAATGAACATCATCTTCTCCACATTTTCTGGATGTAACCTCGTACGCCGATTGCTGACAAGGTGAGCGGCGGCACTAAACACTCTTTCGGAGTACACACTTGTGGGAGGGCAACTTAGGTAGAATAAAGCCAGTTTGTGCAAGGGCCTCCAAATTGCCTCTTTTTCCTGCCAGTATAAGTACGGACTGTGTGACGTGCCTACTTGGATGCGGTCACTCATATAATCCTCCACCATTCTATCAATGTTGAGAGAATCATATGCAGTGACAGTAGACGACATGTCCGTAATCGTTGTCAGGTCCTTCAGTCCGGACCAGATGTCAGCATCAGCAGTCGCTCCAGACTGCCCTGCATCACCGCCAGCGGGTGGGCTCGGAATTCTGAGCCTTTTCCTCGCACCCCCAGTTGCGGGAGAATGTGAAGGAGGAGATGTTGACAGGTCGCGTTCCGCTTGACTTGACAATTTTGTCACCAGCAGGTCTTTCAACCCCAGCAGACCTGTGTCTGCCGGAAAGAGAGATCCAAGGTAGGCTTTAAATCTAGGATCGAGCACGGTGGCCAAAATGTAGTGCTCTGATTTCAACAGATTGACCACCCGTGAATCCTTGTTAAGCGAATTAAGGGCTGCATCCACAAGTCCCACATGCCTAGCGGAATCGCTCCCTTTTAGCTCCTTCTTCAATGCCTCCAGCTTCTTCTGCAAAAGCCTGATGAGGGGAATGACCTGACTCAGGCTGGCAGTGTCTGAACTGACTTCACGTGTGGCAAGTTCAAAGGGCATCAGAACCTTGCACAACGTTGAAATCATTCTCCACTGCACTTGAGACAGGTGCATTCCACCTCCTATATCGTGCTCAATTGAATAGGCTTGAATGGCCTTTTGCTGCTCCTCCAACCTCTGAAGCATATAGAGGGTTGAATTCCACCTCGTTACCACTTCTTGCTTCAGATGATGGCAGGGCAGGTTCAGTAGTTTTTGGTGGTGCTCCAGTCTTCTGTACATGGTGCCTGTACGCCGAAAGTGTCCCGCAATTTTTCTGGCCACCGACAGCATCTCTTGCACGCCCCTGTCGTTTTTTAAAAAATTCTGCACCACCAAATTCAAGGTATGTGCAAAACATGGGACGTGCTGGAATTTGCCCATATTTAATGCACACACAATATTGCTGGCGTTGTCCGATGCCACAAATCCACAGGAGAGTCCAATTGGGGTAAGCCATTCCGCGATGATCTTCCTCAGTTGCCGTAAGAGGTTTTCAGCTGTGTGCGTATTCTGGAAAGCGGTGATACAAAGCGTAGCCTGCCTAGGAAAGAGTTGGCGTTTGCGAGATGCTGCTACTGGTGCCGCCGCTGCTGTTCTTGCGGCGGGAGTCCATACATCTACCCAGTGGGCTGTCACAGTCATATAGTCCTGACCCTGCCCTGCTCCACTTGTCCACATGTCCGTGGTTAAGTGGACATTGGGTACAACTGCATTTTTTAGGACACTGGTGAGTCTTTTTCTGACGTCCGTGTACATTCTCGGTATCGCCTGCCTAGAGAAGTGGAACCTAGATGGTATTTGGTAACGGGGGCACACTGCCTCAATAAATTGTCTAGTTCCCTGTGAACTAACGGCGGATACCGGACGCACGTCTAACACCAACATAGTTGTCAAGGCCTCAGTTATCCGCTTTGCAGTAGGATGACTGCTGTGATATTTAATCTTCCTCGCAAAGGACTGTTGAACAGTCAATTGCTTACTGGAAGTAGTACAAGTGGGCTTACGACTTCCCCTCTGGGATGACCATCGACTCCCAGCGGCAACAACAGCAGCGCCAGCAGCAGTAGGCGTTACACGCAAGGATGCATCGGAGGAATCCCAGGCAGGAGAGGACTCTTCAGAATTGCCAGTGACATGGCCTGCAGGACTATTGGCATTCCTGGGGAAGGAGGAAATTGACACTGAGGGAGTTGGTGGGGTGGTTTGCGTGAGCTTGGTTACAAGAGGAAGGGATTTACTGGTCAGTGGACTGCTTCCGCTGTCACCCAAAGTTTTTGAACTTGTCACTGACTTATTTTGAATGCGCTGCAGGTGACGTATAAGGGAGGATGTTCCGAGGTGGTTAACGTCCTTACCCCTACTTATTACAGCTTGACAAAGGGAACACACGGCTTGACACCTGTTGTCCGCATTTCTGGTGAAATACCTCCACACCGAAGAGCTGATTTTTTTGGTATTTTCACCTGGCATGTCAACGGCCATATTCCTCCCACGGACAACAGGTGTCTCCCCGGGTGCCTGACTTAAACAAACCACCTCACCATCAGAATCCTCCTGGTCAATTTCCTCCCCAGCGCCAGCAACACCCATATCCTCCTCATCCTGGTGTACTTCAACACTGACATCTTCAATCTGACTATCAGGAACTGGACTGCGGGTGCTCCTTCCAGCACTTGCAGGGGGCGTGCAAATGGTGGAAGGCGCATGCTCTTCACGTCCAGTGTTGGGAAGGTCAGGCATCGCAACCGACACAATTGGACTCTCCTTGTGGATTTGGGATTTCGAAGAATGCACAGTTCTTTGCTGTGCTGCTTTTGCCAGCTTGAGTCTTTTCATTTTTCTAGCGAGAGGCTGAGTGCTTCCATCCTCATGTGAAGCTGAACCACTAGCCATGAACATAGGCCAAGGCCTCAGCCGTTCCTTGCCACTCCGTGTGGTAAATGGCATATTGGCAAGTTTACGCTTCTCCTCCGACAATTTTATTTTAGGTTTTGGAGTCCTTTTTTTTCTGATATTTGGTGTTTTGGATTTGACATGCTCTGTACTATGACATTGGGCATCGGCCTTGGCAGACGACGTTGCTGGCATTTCATCGTCTCGGCCATGACTAGTGGCAGCAGCTTCAGCACGAGGTGGAAGTGGATCTTGATCTTTCCCTAATTTTGGAACCTCAACATTTTTGTTCTCCATATTTTAATAGGCACAACTAAAAGGCACCTCAGGTAAACAATGGAGATGGATACTAGTATACAATTATGGACTGCCTGCCGACTGCAGACACAGAGGTAGCCACAGCCGTGAACTACCGTACTGTACTGTGTCTGCAGCTAATATAGACTGGTTGATAAAGAGAAGATGTCTATGTAACTATGTATGTATAAAGAAGACTGAAAAAAATCCACGGTTAGGTGGTATACAATTATGGACGGACTGCCTGCCGAGTGCAGACACAGAGGTAGCCACAGCCGTGAACTACCGTACTGTACTGTGTCTGCAGCTAATATAGACTGGTTGATAAAGAGAAGATGTCTATGTAACTATGTATGTATAAAGAAGAATGAAAAAAATCCACGGTTAGGTGGTATTACAATTATGGACGGACTGCCTGCCGAGTGCAGAGACACAGAGGTAGCCACAGCCGTGAACTACCGTACTGTGTCTGCTGCGACTGGATGATAAATGATATAAAAAATATATATATATCACTACTGCAGCCGGACAGGTATATATTATATATTATATAATGACGGACCTGCTGGACACTGTCTGTCAGCAGAATGAGTTTTATTTTTATAGAATAAAAAAAAAAAACACACAAGTGAAGTCACACGACGAGTGTTTAACTTTTTCAGGCAATCACAATATAAGTATACTACTAACTATACTGGTGGTCAGTGTGGTCAGGTCACTGGTCAGTCACACTGGCAGTGGCACTCCTGCAGCAAAAGTGTGCACTGTTTAATTTTAATATAATATGTACTCCTGGCTCCTGCTATAACCTATAACTGGCACTGCAGTAGTGCTCCCCAGTCTCCCCCACAATTATAAGCTGTGTGAGCTGAGCAGTCAGACAGATATATAATATATATAGATGATGCAGCACACTGGCCTGAGCCTGAGCAGTGCACACAGATATGGTATGTGACTGACTGAGTCACTGTGTGTATCGCTTTTTTCAGGCAGAGAACGGATATATTAAATAAACTGCACTGTGTGTCTGGTGGTCACTCACTATATAATATATTATGTACTCCTGGCTCCTGCTATAACCTATAACTGGCACTGCAGTAGTGCTCCCCAGTATCCCCCACAATTATAAGCTGTGTGAGCTGAGCAGTCAGACAGATATAAATAATATTATATATAGATAATAGATGATGCAGCACACTGGCCTGAGCCTGAGCAGTGCACACAGATATGGTATGTGACTGACTGAGTCACTGTGTGTATCGCTTTTTTCAGGCAGAGAACGGATATATTAAATAAACTGCACTGTGTGTCTGGTGGTCACTCACTATATAATATATTATGTACTCCTGGCTCCTGCTATAACCTATAACTGGCACTGCAGTAGTGCTCCCCAGTCTCCCCCACAATTATAAGCTGTGTGAGCTGAGCAGTCAGACAGATATATATAATATTATATATAGATAATAGATGATGCAGCACACTGGCCTGAGCCTGAGCAGTGCACACAGATATGGTATGTGACTGACTGAGTCACTGTGTGTATCGCTTTTTTCAGGCAGAGAACGGATATATTAAATAAACTGCACTGTGTGTCTGGTGGTCACTCACTATATAATATATTATGTACTCCTGGCTCCTGCTATAACCTATAACTGGCACTGCAGTAGTGCTCCCCAGTCTCCCCCACAATTATAAGCTGTGTGAGCTGAGCAGTCAGACAGATATATATAATATTATATATAGATAATAGATGATGCAGCACACTGGCCTGAGCCTGAGCAGTGCACACAGATATGGTATGTGACTGACTGAGTCACTGTGTGTATCGCTTTTTTCAGGCAGAGAACGGATATATTAAATAAACTGCACTGTGTGTCTGGTGGTCACTCACTATATAATATATTATGTACTCCTGGCTCCTGCTATAACCTATAACTGGCACTGCAGTAGTGCTCCCCAGTCTCCCCCACAATTATAAGCTGTGTGAGCTGAGCAGTCAGACAGATATATATAATATTATATATAGATAATAGATGATGCAGCACACTGGCCTGAGCCTGAGCAGTGCACACAGATATGGTATGTGACTGACTGAGTCACTGTGTGTATCGCTTTTTTCAGGCAGAGAACGGATATATTAAATAAACTGCACTGTGTGTCTGGTGGTCACTCACTATATAATATATTATGTACTCCTGGCTCCTGCTATAACCTATAACTGGCACTGCAGTAGTGCTCCCCAGTCTCCCCCACAATTATAAGCTGTGTGAGCTGAGCAGTCAGACAGATATATATAATATTATATATAGATAATAGATGATGCAGCACACTGGCCTGAGCCTGAGCAGTGCACACAGATATGGTATGTGACTGACTGAGTCACTGTGTGTATCGCTTTTTTCAGGCAGAGAACGGATATATTAAATAAACTGCACTGTGTGTCTGGTGGTCACTCACTATATAATATATTATGTACTCCTGGCTCCTGCTATAACCTATAACTGGCACTGCAGTAGTGCTCCCCAGTCTCCCCCACAATTATAAGCTGTGTGAGCTGAGCAGTCAGACAGATATATATAATATTATATATAGATAATAGATGATGCAGCACACTGGCCTGAGCCTGAGCAGTGCACACAGATATGGTATGTGACTGACTGAGTCACTGTGTGTATCGCTTTTTTCAGGCAGAGAACGGATATATTAAATAAACTGCACTGTGTGTCTGGTGGTCACTCACTATATAATATATTATGTACTCCTGGCTCCTGCTATAACCTATAACTGGCACTGCAGTAGTGCTCCCCAGTCTCCCCCACAATTATAAGCTGTGTGAGCTGAGCAGTCAGACAGATATATATAATATTATATATAGATAATAGATGATGCAGCACACTGGCCTGAGCCTGAGCAGTGCACACAGATATGGTATGTGACTGAGTCACTGTGTGCTGTGTATCGCTTTTTTCAGGCAGAGAACGGATTATAAAGTAAACTGCACTGTCCTCACTAGTAAACTCTCTCCACTCAGTCTCTACACTTCTACAGTAACAGTACTCCTCCTAATCAGCTCCAGTAAATCTCTCTCAGTCTCTTATAATCTAAATGGAGAGGACGCCAGCCACGTCCTCTCCCTATCAATCTCAATGCACGTGTGAAAATGGCGGCGACGCGCGGCTCCTTATATAGAATCCGAGTCTCGCGATAGAATCCGAGCCTCGCGAGAATCCGACAGCGTCATGATGACGTTCGGGCGCGCTCGGGTTAACCGAGCATGGCGGGAAGATCCGAGTCGCTCGGACCCGTGAAAAAAAACATGAAGTTCTGGCGGGTTCGGATTCAGAGAAACCGAACCCGCTCATCTCTAGGGAGAACACATGTTAATATCAAAGAAAACAAGCATGACTTGATTTTTTTTAAACAAGACATTCACTTCCAGCAGACAAAGGAAAAAGAAAAATGTCAGTGACTAGTGAATTTAGTGGTTCCAGCCAAAAGTAACACAACAATATAATAACAGAAACTGCTCTCTGAAAAAAATATGCTTCCTTTTCCAGTACAGGCATAGTAAAAGCCTGACTGAACACATGCTTATAAAGGCAAAACATTCATATGATGTTATTTTATACTTCTCTTCCATTCCTTACTCCTTTTACTATTGTTCCATTGTTTGCTTTCATTTTCTTCCTTTATTTGTTCCACTTGTCGTTTATCATAACGTTTAAAGTGTAAAACCATTGTTGACAATATAAGCAACAGTGGGCATTATGGTCCCTGTCAATTATAAAAAAAAAAAATTATATAGTAAATATACATGTTCAAAAAGCTTTAATTTGGTTACCATCTTCTCCATATCCCTTGTTTACATCCACATTTTAATACAGTATGTTGTCTTATCCCAAATGTAATTTTTTTGCACATCCAGAAAGCAATATCCACAGTGCACTGTACACTGCCATTAATTGCAATTGCTTACATGTTTTTACACTGTACTACCTTTATAAATATATAGTTTTATTTGTCTGTTCTACTGTACTTTGCCTGTATAGCACCACACATATACAGTTATTGGTGCCTTATAAATAAATGGTGAAATTCCATTCATTGATTTTATTCTCCTTGTCACCCTATTCCCCCATGGTGTTTTAGCACTGTTGCATACAGGAGGAGGATAAAGAGAATAGGTGGAGGAAAGGAAGGAGGTGGAAAACAAGGAGAAACAGAATTATTAAATGTTCAGAAACATATCACACATTTATTAATAAAGATAGAACAATGGTCATCAAAAATATTTAAAAGGAAACACATCATTCCTGGGAATGGCTTAAAAATGTATATTCTTTATGAATTATATAATAAAATAACAGTGACAATAGTCATTCAAGTTCAGTGCTGTAGAGTGCTAGATGTAAAACTAGACCATTAGACCTAAAGAAACTCTCACCACTACAATCTATTCTGAATTCAGCTGAGAGGCTAATCTTCCTTGCTAGACATTCATCATCTGTGGATCCACTCAGTCCCTCCACTGGTTACCTGAATTCTACCATATTCAATATAAAATTCTTTACTCACACACAAGGCTATTAACCAAACTACCTCAATGGGGTATATTTACTAAGGTCCCGATTTTGACCGAGATGCCGTTTTTTCTTCAAAGTGTCATCTCGGTAATTTACTAAACTCAAATCACGGCACTGATGAGGGCATTCGTATTTTTTGGGTAGTCCATGAAAATAATTACAAATGAATACACCATCGGTCAAAACGCGGCTGTTTAAGTATGAATCTCGGTCATTTACTAAGAAGTGCAAAGCAAAAAAAAAATAAAACACTGCCGTGAAAAATTACAACTCGTAAAAAAGTGCTAAAAAAAAACAGACCTGCTTTTTTAATCCGTGATTGTATAGGCATGCAGGGATCCATGAGATCCGTGCATGTATATCAGTGGGAAGGGGTGGGAAAGTGGTTATTTTATAAATAAAAATTGCGTGGGGTCCCCCCTCCTAAGCATAACCAGCCTCGGGCTCTTTGAGCCGATCCTGGTTGCAGAAATATGGGGAAAAATTTGACAGGGGTTCCCCCATATTTAAGCAACCAGCATCGGGCTCTGCGCCTGGTCCTGGTTCCAAAAATACGGGGGACAAAAAGAGTAGGGGTCCCCCGTATTTTTAAAACCAGCACCGGGCTCCACTAGCTTTCTGCTGGTGGAACTTTCTGCTCAGCGGTGAGGTCACTTTCGGTCAACCGCAGGGCAGAAAGTTCCCACCATTGGTTACAATGGAGCGCATAGGCGCTACATTGTAACACTGCCGCGTGCTGCCTGTCAGTCAGTACAGGAGCACACAGCCGATCAGGAGGGTGCTACAACGTGGCGCTCCCTGATTGGCTGAAGAAACCCACTTAGACAGAAGTCAGAGTGGGTTTCTGGCAGTCGGGGAAAGGGGACCCATGTGCAAACATGGGTCCCCTTTCAGTGCGTGGCTCGGGTGTCCGTTTTTTTATTTTATTCAAGTACGTGGATTACAAATGGATGCTACGAGGAGCCTGGGACCCTGGAGCTGGTGAGTATAATTTATTCAACAGGTACCCCTTGGATTCTACTGGAGAAGAGGACCGACCTGCGTGTGAACATAAGGTAAGTATGTATGTATGTTTGTGTGGATGGATGTAATAAAACTTTACTTTCAAGGTGTGTGTGTCTTGTCTTTTTTTGGGTATTTTTTTAGTAGTAGTACTACAGGTACCAGCGGGCCCGTTTTTCCGCCGCATGCTGGTACTTGTGGTTCTCCAAGTACCAGCATGCGGGGGAGGCTTGCTGGGCCTTGTAGTACTGCTACTAAAAACAATATCTTTTCATTTTCACAAAAGGCTATCAGCCCCCCATCCGCAGCCAATTGGATGGGGGGGACAGCCTCGGGCTTCACCCCTGGCCCTTGGGTGGCTGGGGGGGGGGACCCCTTGATTGAATTGGTCCCCACTCCCCCAGGGTACCCCGGCCAGGGGTGACTAGTTGGATTTTTGATGCCACGGCCGCAGGGCACTACATAAAACTGACCCCCGGCTGTGGCATTATCTGTCCAGCTAGTGGAGCCCGGTGCTGGTTTTAAAAATACGGGGGACCCCTACGCTTTTTGTCCCCCGTATTTTTGGAACCAGGACCAGGCGCAGAGCCCGATGCTGGTTGCTTAAATATGGGGGAACCCATGTCATTTTTTTTCCCATATTTCTGCAACCAGGATCGGCTCAAAGAGCCCGAGGCTGGTTATGCTTAGGAGGGGGGACCCCACGCAATTTTTTTTTAAGTTTTACAGTGTTTATTTAAAAAAAAAAAAAATGAACCCCAGCACGGATCACACAGATCCGGCCGAGATTCATTTTGAAAAAGTCGGCAGTGTTTTGCTAATCACTGCCGTAAAAAACAGAAAAAAAACACGAATGACATCGACATCGGAAAACCCGAAAAGGCAAAATACGGCAGCTTAGTAAATTAGTCGTAATCAATTCAAAAAGTTGCAATTTTACACTGTCGATGTCATTCGTGATTGAACTTTGACCTTTTTCCGAAAATTACGAATGTTAGTAAATATACCCCAATGTATATATCTTTGCTTATCTTAAAATATCTCCCAACCTGACCTCTTTGCTCTTCACAAGATCTCCGTCTCTCGCCAAACTCATTATTCGCTCCCATTCATGAATGCAGGTCTTTCTTTGGGCTGTACCCACTTTGTGGTATGCCCTCCCACACACAATAAGACTCTCCTCTAGTCTCCAAACCTTCAAGCATTTCCTGAAAACTCACCACTTCAGAAAAGCTTATCAAATTCCGGGACTGCCCACATAACCTTCATACGCTTTCTTATCCAATTGCATCCCCACTGTACAGTCCACACACATACTCACATGTTTTCTCTTTCTTCACTTTATTTTCTCTTACTCCTGACCCCATGCCAACATTGCTGTGTTACCATATCATACAGCCCACCAAGAGTTTTTGCAATCTGGTGGACCATTATGCAATAGTAAACACCTATCCTTGTGTATCAGTGCCTATTTCCCTTTAGATTGCAAGCTTCCTACCTCTATGACTGTTTGATATTACCCAGTTTTGTTCTATCACTGTTGTTTCCAATTGTAGAGCACAATGGAAAATGCTGCGCTATATAAGAAAATGTTAACAAATAATTAACAGTAAATATGTGTAGAATAAAACTTTTTTTATATGAAACTAAACAATGAAATCATGAAAAGTAAAAAGTAAAAATAAATTAATAAAAGTACAAAATCAGCAAGACATGAAATAAAAATGGTCCTAAATCACATTGGTGGTCATTCCGAGTTGTTCGCTAGCTACATTCATTCGCTGTGCAGCGATGAGGCAAAAAGAGGCACTTCTGTGCATGCATATGCGGCGCAATGCCCACGTGCGGCGTACTATTACAATGAATGATGTAGTTTCACACAGGGTCTAGCAAAGCTTTTAAGTCACACTGCTGGCCACAGAGTGATTGACATGAAGTGAGCATTTCTGGGTGTCAACTGACCATTTTCAGGGAGTGTTCGAAAAAATGCAGGCGTGCCAGGAAAAATGAAGGCATGGCTGGGCAAACGCAGGGTGTGTTTGTGATGTCAAAACAGGAACTGAACAGTCTGAAGTGATCGCAAGTGCTGAGCTACTCTAAAACTGCACAAAAAAATTTTTGTAGCCGCTCTGCGATCCTTTCGTTTGCACTTCTGCTAAGCTAAAACACACTCCCAGTGGGAGGCGGCATAGCGTTTGCATGGCTGCTAAAATCTGCAAGCGAGTGAACAACTTGGAATGACCACCATTGTCCATTTAGCTTTTTAAAGAAATAAAAGAACATAAAAATTGCATGTGCAAAATTTGGGAATGAGTTTGAGTCACATGCAATGGACAGCCACTTTATTGTCATTTATGGAACTCGTAAAAAAAACCTCCCTGGTCTACAGTTGTGCAAATGAATCCAAATATGATGCTTTACTGTCTATTGAATAAAGAAGCAAACATTGGTTGCACCATGTCAACTTGCATGAGCCCTATGGTAGGTGCAATTACTCTGTCTGCGTATGTCCACCTACTGTATGTGAGTGCTAGAGCATTTCTGTATGCAACTGCGTTCAGCAAAATGACACTCCCATAACAACCTATAATAAGCTACCAGGGGTTTGCAATAAGTTTCTGAATGCACAAAAGCTATTGTAATTTCAAAGTGAACATTACAGTTTTTAAAAGTATTCACCAGGGGGGTCTATGCAAAGTTACATGCACGCAAATCATTTGGTGAAGTAGCTGAACTTGTCCAAAGCAGGTATTTCTTATACATAAGCATCACCAGGTGTGGTGACAACCGGTGCGCACCCTTGATATGCCAGCGCGCCGGAGGGTGCATGGCCACAAAGAAAGGGGGCATGGCCTCGTGGATCGTCACTCCGGTGGCATGCCCAACATCTCCATAGATGCAGGACTGTACTGGGCTGCCCCAGGAAACTGTCTGCAGTGCTGTTGGCTCCTCTGTAAGACAGGAGCCAGGTGCTGTAGCATAATTTCACACTGTATCACCTGGCTCCTGTCACTGTGGAGTAGCCCGAGATTGATGTCACCCACCTTTTAATGCCACTGGTCTTCTAGATGCTGGTTGAAGTTCTCCACTGCAGCTTCTGGTAACTTAAAACAAATCCCATGCACGTTGTGCTTGATTTGTGAAAACACAATGAATTCACAGTGGGCCGGGTCTAGGCTGTATTGTGGATGACCGTATCCTGGATACATTCATGGGCCAGAAAATCCACCACCATCCTAGACTTGTGGACAGGTGCAGTATCATGATGGAGAATGGCACCTTGAGTGTGAGTTCTTGGACAGTATCTGGAAATGGCACTTTTGGCAGTCACAGGCCCCAGTGATGGTGCACTGCTGCTTAATTGGTACGGTAGCTACATGACCGGTCTTGGCCACAAAAACAGCCCCCATCTACTTGGCCATGCTGTGCTCAAATCTGAACTTCTGTGGCAGCGCACCTTCAACTGGGGTCCACTGGGCCAATTGTTGTTTGGTCTCGGGGTCGAAACTGTAGATCCAGGAATTATTATCACTTATGATGTACCAAATAGAGTTTGAGTGACCACCATCAGACCTGGCCAGCATATTGTGGCCCCAAGTCACCCAAGCCTCCTTCTGCTCTTGCGTCAGCTGATGGGAAATGCAGAAAGCAGAAACCTTGCTCAGAGCAAGCTTTTCACAAAGTTTTAAGTGGATGGATCTTAATTTGCTGCCTATCGCCTTCTATATATGGGAAACTGTCACCCTGGCATCCACCTCAACTATGAACCCACTTGGCAGCAAAATTGTCCTCTGCAAATCACTCAAACACAGTGGTTTGGGAAGGTGCTTCCTCTCCAAAAGCAGCTCGCAGTCAGTAATAAAATCTCCTGATATTGCAGACCACTTTTGTAGTCATAGAAGATAAAGCTCTCCACTGGCCTCTGTTGATCTCCCTTACAAGTTTGTTGAGGAAGTGAACATGCTGACTTCATCGGTGTGTGCCGTGCTGCTTATGTATGGTTCTGTGACTTGACATTTCACCGGAACTTTAGTAAGAGATTACAGACAGTCGGATTGTGTCTACTCAACCTATGCACTGCACATATGGAAACGTATTACTCACCCCTCTCTTTGTGCACCATTTTTGCCACCCCTATATTGCCTTCCAGTTACTACCCAGTAACTCCCCATGCATTTTCTGTACAGTTTCTCCTGCATGCACCTGAATTGCTGCTGTGGCTTTGTAAGCACACCATCAGGACACATGCACAGTTCAAATGTTAAGGGTTTTCATGCATACTTTTTTGCAAAAAAAATATTTCAACTCTGTAAAAACTGGCATTGTGCATGTCTCAGAGGCAGGTCATATCCACTGATCAGTCTCATGGACATCCTAATATTGACTTATCATGTCTTTTGGATCTCTTAGAAAAGTCATGGAATCTGGGATATTTTCACTAAGATCTCACAATATAAACAAGATTAACTCAGATAAATAGAATAAACATTTTCATGTCTTTAACAGAAAAATATATTTTATGAAAATACAATTTATAATGATAGCAGTTTAAGTGTTGTCATTATAGTATAACAGTATAACAATATTCCCCAAAAAGTATTTAAAAAAATCAAAAGCATATCATCATAATAATAAGTTTTTCAAGAGTCTAATACTTTAGATACCATTCCTGTAATTTGTCATTTATCAGTTTAATACTAAGGTGGTTGACTATGGTATAATATGTAAGGAAACTTGCTTAGCTAATCCCTCATAAAATATGAATAATTCTAACATTTGTGAAGAAATAAAAAAGAAAGCCTAATAAATTATCAATAATACATTCTGACATAAAATGCAACATATGATACAGTACAGTTGTTCTTTTATTCTTTCATATTATTTTTGAGAAATGTGAGGTGACATAGGCATTTATGTTTTATGTACATATAAAGTCTAAATAATCCTTTTGTTCTAATAATCTTAGACTATAACATGTACTATTTTAATTTAGATTGCAGAGTATAGTAAAATTCATTATTGTAATTGCAAACTCTTCTTTTGTGATTTTATCCACAAACATTGAAAAAAATATCTTTTATTTCATACAGAAAGTTAGCTGTAGGCAAGTCTAGAAATAAATGTTCTTCTATAAAATGCAATAATAAAGAAAACAAATGTATCAAAAAGAAATGCTAGGATTAGCATGCTACATCAGCATTTAATGTAATATATTAAATTTAAACATGGTGAATTATCATAATTTTGTTATGTTAAAAGGACTTACAGTATTGTTGCTGACAATTTGTCACTTACTTATAATAGTCTTTTTTGCATTATGCTTGTAAAGAAATGGAATAGCAGTGGTCTTAAAATATTATTCCTCAGACTTCCTTAGACCAGAATTATTAAAGTGATTCAATAAAATGCATTAAAAAAAAAATATGATAAAGAGGTTTAAGATTTAAATGCATTTTGGTGCATACATTTATCAAAAGGATCATGTCAAAATCCAAAAAGCACTAAGATGAAAATATTTTAACATTGCCAGAAATTGTGTGATGAAAAAAATGTAGTGAGAGCAAAACTATATAAATAATAGCAACAGTAAATTAAAGTTATTAAAATACTTTTTTTTGCATGGTGTCAATTTGTTGTTTATTATTATTTGTCAGAAACATACTGTACATAATTATGTATTATTAACATCAATTACATTAATAAATAACCACTTCACAGCTCCCAATATTTTTTTTCACAACTATTAACCAAAGAAACATATTAATATAAATATTGAAGAAATTGCGCTCTCTGGGTGGTACTGAGGTATTTGACTAGCTGTGAGGTCCTGCTCTATAAAATAATAGTAATAGGTTTTGGATGGGTAATGCGCTTAGCTGAAGGATACATTAAAAAAGTCTATTTGAATGAAAGACAGCATTAGCGACCAGCGTATTGACACACATTTCTACAACCATTGGCCATATGGGACTAACAAGAAGGATCACACATACCCACCAGGATATCAGGTGGCCTACAGTAGATATTTCACAAAAATTACCAAGAAAGGTAGACAAGAACTCTCCTAGAGTGGGGCACTCAAAAGTGTAATAATACGTATGCAACAATATAGGATCAAGAGAGAAATTATAATAAGACTTGACTTTTATTAAAGATCAAACATTAAAAATACTTGGAGATATTCTCTCTTATTCTAAAAAGGCGAAATATAAACACAATACATATAGTACAACATACAACAATTTAAAAGGTACAGGTAATTTGCATACTCCAGCGGGCCTTGGCCCTTTCTATAATGGAGAATAAATATATGAATAAGACTCTAATAACAGTAAGTCAAGACCTTAAAGCATGTTTCGTGGTTCTGCTTCCTCGTATGTGCTATAGCATTATATACGTGGTGAGAGACCCTTACTCGTGCCAGTCTCTAGAGTCACAGACAGTGCCAGAGCATCCACAGAGAGTGTCTCTTTCGCTTCTGCTTCTGGTTGATGACACTAGGTCAGCGCAGCCAATGAGAGAGTTACTGACACTCTACCTGCTCTGGTGTTGAAAAATTAGGATGAACTGATAAACAATAGCAATTCATTCTTAGATTAGAGAGATAGAGAGAGTATGGAAGGCAAGACTGTACAGCAAATTTCGTGGTTCTGCTGCCACGCATGTGCTATTGCATTATATGCGTGTTGAGAGACCATTACTCATGCTAGTCTATGGAAATACAGACTGTGCCAGAACAATACACAGTGTGTCTCATTCGCCTCCAATACTGGCTGATGGTACTACGATCAGTGCAGCCAGTTTGGGGGTTACTGACACTCTGCTGTTCTGGTGTTGAAAGAGATGGAGGCACTATTAAATTAAATTGACTACAGGAAAAGGGGAATACCACATAGGTTCACTTTTCCATATACGTACTGCGTCAATCACAGCTTCCCAACTTCACCTTAATGTATAATCTAGGGAAAGTTCATCCCTTTAACTAGTGCCCTCTAATGCCGCTTAATAGCTGGTCTCTAAAGAAGGGTGTACTGTATGACTAAGTCTCATTTATTTGCAACATATGTTGCCATATAAAACACACAATCCACAATAAAGATCAGTGTATATTTTAGAGATAATACATTTCTCTCAGCAACCACCATAAGGAAATCTGGATTTTAGTATTCTATGTGCAAATATGAGTGATTAATCTAACTTATAACCTAGTACATAATTGTACACTGATTCTAATACAACATACTGACAGTTTTATTCCGTTCACCTCTTATCTTATACTTCTAATTTCTTATTGCTATATAAACAATTATTATCATTCTTCCAGGGAAACAACAATTGATTTTTTGTATGTCCTGACTGTGAAGCACGGTAAATACACGTGCAGTGCCAGACAATCTGTTGCCCCTAGCAACAGTACTGACTCGTGTTTATATTAAATATCCCTAAACACAGGAAATATGCAGAATTAATTCCTCTAAACATATCATTATATGAAAGAGCAGGGTTATTCACTTTTTGTGCTTGATCAGAACCTTTTTCATAAAACAATGATTTAATCAAGGAGGATGCTGACAATTACGTCCAACGTGACTCCTGTCTTAGTATCTCCAGATTCTCACTGCTGTATTTTACAGATAGAGTTTATTCAATAAAAAGGACATAGTGGATTATACACATCTTAACTGTGAGACATTTTTAGGCACACAAATACACCCTCATAAGGCCTCTCACCCCTGGCAACCGTTATCATAGTAACCAGTATTATTACATCATAAACCTGGATTCACAGGGGTCATGCTCAGTACAACGTAAATTGAAATACAGCACCGGGCCGTCAGGCGCCTTTAGCTAGAGGCTCCACAGTTAAAGAGTGTCCTACGTCATACAACCTGTACCGGGGGGCAGCCCACCGTGCGCACTCAGCGGGGCGCCCGCAACGCCTACAGTAGATATCTGGAACTGTGGGAACCAATATAGTGGTGACCCCCAATCCCTAGACTTGAAAGGCACTCTTCACCAGGTGTCCTGCATTCCCTGGTTAAACCAAGGTACAAGAAGCAAGACAAAGGCAGATTAATCCCTTAAAGGATACTGCTCCAGGACACCACCCAGTGTTACCCATATATTGTATGTTCAGCACAAGGTCTTTTGACCAGGCATGACAATGCTCTTCTTATCACTGCCATGAAGCTCTGCTACTGTACTGGTGGCTGACATACTTTAAGATATACCCTATAGTAGGGGTTTTCCAACCAAATTGATTATTCTCTAAATAGATCCACGATAATTATTTTGATTCCTGATGATGGCATTTAAATTCTCAAATCATGGACCATTACAGGATCTGTTTCATCACAGAGCCCTCCTACACTTTGCCGAACCAAAGAATTGGTCCTTGGTGGGGCCTAAAGACTGATAACTCGTGTATTCGTACCCTTACTTTTGATTTGCTTAGTTCTTTATAAGTCTCTGCACAGATTGGCCTCTTTGTTTACAAGTTTGATATCCTGACATATACAATATTGTTGAACTCTGGACTCTATTGGGTGAGATACTATATATCCACTAGTCTGCTATCCTTTTGAGGCTTATGTTCATTTTCATTATCCAGTGAATAGGGATTACTGGTTATGTAGGTTTTGTTGCTATGGTGTCTTTAAAACGGTTCAGATTTTGCAGCACTTACATTGTTTACAATTGACCCAGTACTTCCATATTTATGTATTTGTGATGCTTACAATGTTTGTATTAGGTTGACGCCTTTATGTGTTTTTTTGGAGTGGTGAATAAGGGTTCTCTACCCCCTTCATTTGTACTAGTGTCACCTAGGTTGGTGAACCCCTCTAACTCCCTCTACGAGTTAAGATAGCAGTTTGTTTTTTTAATTATTTTTTCAGTATAACTTTTTTGTTGTTTTGTTTTACCTACTTGCTTTCTTTACTGTTTAGGGTGCCAATTTTTTTATTGTTCTGCACTGAGTGATATACTGTGGTTATGCATGGTAATCATGATAATCTATGGTTAAAATTGGGTCATTAAATGTAAAGGGCCTAAACTCCCCACAAAGTAGGCAGCAGGCCTTACATTTTTTTGCTAAGGTTGAGTCACAGGTTGGAGTGCTACAAAAAACCCACTTTGCTAATTCTTCCCCCACCTTAATTTTTCTGACCATTACTACCCCCATTGCTTTACTGCCAATGGCCCTATGAAAAAAAGAAGGGGAAGGAATTATTTTTTCCCACTCATGTAATTTTACCCTATTGTCCCAACATGCAGAACCCAATAGCTATCTGATTTTTACAGGACAGTTAGAAGGCCACATGGTTACTTTTGCAACTGTGTATGCCCCTAATACAATTCAGGGTGCATTTTCCAGAAAGGTCTGTAATGTCCTACAAAAAAATGTTTTAAGGGGTTGGTTATTGTCCTAGGGGATTTTAACTATTAGTCTTCCCTTATTGTTAAGTCAAAACTTACTCCCACTCAAAATTAACCTCAGACATTTCAGAGAGTCCTCATAGAATATGACCTGTTTGACGCTTGGAGAACCATGAACCCCAATGTTCGAGATCATACTTATTATTCCCACATACACAAGTCATACTCTCAGATTGATTTTGCCCTTATGTACAAATAAACCCTGGAACAGGTCCAGAATAATACCATCCTACCTAAGATGTGGTCTGACCATGACCCCCTTAGTATTAAGTATTAAGTGGGCTGTGGGGACCCCCTGTCTGCCTCCTAGACCTTGGTGATAGGTGCCTACAGTATCTTCTGTCTGATATTGACTCTAGATAATCCCTTTCTCAAACTCTTACCACATACAGTACTTAGATACAAATATATCTGCTGATACCGCTACATTAAATTTATGGTGTGCCTTAAAAGCTGTAGTTAGAGTTACTGCCATTCAATCAGTTGCACGGCTTAAAAAGTCTAACTTCCAATGACAAGTTGAATTGGAACCTTGTATCATTTTTTAGAAGAATGTCATAAACATTCAAAAAATGCACCTATTTTTAAAGAATTACTTTGGGCATGGGATGAATGAATTTTTTATTCATTTAAGAGGTACATAAGAATCTATCCAAACTTTGACAGAAATTATATTTTTAGAGCTGGCAGGATTTTAGCATGGAAACTGAGGGGTAAATTGGCCAGGATTTATGCTGTTTGAGAGAAGGTGACATGTCCTCTTAACTAAGCAAATGCTTTTGCAGATTGTTATTCTAGATTCTATAATTTATTTAATGATCCACAATCAACCCTCTTTGAAGGATATTTCTCAGTTTGGATGGTCTTAATTTACAATAACATCTTTTGATTTGGAGTGCCTCCACTCCCGTAATTCTACTTGGTCTGACAAAGAAGTCACTGCAACTATTGATTTACTGCCCCTAGATAAAGCCCTTGACCCAGATGGCTATATTAATGATTTCTAGAAATCCTTTAAAGAACAGTTTGTTCTAATTCTTACACATCTCTATAGTGAAGCATCTGAGACAAGTCTTTTCCCTAAAGAACATATCTCTAAGCCTGGGAAAAACCCTGCTCTCATCACCAATTATAGGCCTATTGCTTTATCGAATACTGATGTCAAAATTTATGTTAAATTATTTGCGGCTAGATTTAACCCTTTGATACTAGTGATGAGCGGGTTCGGTTCACCCTTTTTACACGGGTCCGAGGCATACTCGGATTCTCCCGTATGGCTCGGTTAATCCGAGCACGCCCGAACGTCATCATCCCGCTGTCAGATTCTCGCGAGATTCGGATTCTATATAATGAGCCGCGCGTCGCCGCCATTTTTCACTTGTGCATTGGAAATGATAGTGAGAGGATGTGGCTGGCGTCCTCTCACTTTTTTTCAGGGGGCTGCAGTGCAAATATCTTTTTTCTGGGGACCAGCAGTATTATAGGAGGAGTACAGTGCAGAGTTTTGCTGACCAGTGACCACCAGTATTATACGTTGTCTGCCTGAAAAACGCTCCATATCTGTGCTCAGTGTGCTGCATATATCTGTGCTCACACTGCTTTATTGTGGGGACTGGGCACCAGCAGTATTATATAGGAGGAGTATAGTGCAGAGTTTTGCTGACCAGTGACCACCAGTATACGTTGTCTGCCTGAATAATGCTCCATATCTGTGCTCAGTGTGCTGCATATATCTGTGCTCACACTGCTTTATTGTGGGGACTGGGGACCAGCAGTATTATATAGGAGGAGTACAGTGCAGAGTTTTGCTGACCAGTGACCACCAGTATACGTTGTCTGCCTGAAAAACGCTCCATATCTGTGCTCAGTGTGCTGCATATATCTGTGCTCACACTGCTTTATTGTGGGGACTGGGGACCAGCAGTATTATATAGGAGGAGTACAGTGCAGAGTTTTGCTGACCAGTGACCACCAGTATACGTTGTCTGCCTGAAAAACGCTCCATATCTGTGCTCAGTGTGCTACATATATCTGTGCTCACACTGCTTTATTGTGGGGACTGGGGACCAGCAGTATTATATAGGAGGAGTACAGTGCAGAGTTTTGCTGACCAGTGACCACCAGTATTATACGTTCTCTGCCTGAAAAACGCTCCATATCTGTTCTCAGTGTGCTGCATATATCTGTGCTCACACTGCTTTATTGTGGGGACTGGGGACCAGCAGTATTATATAGGAGGAGTACAGTGCAGAGTTTTGCTGACCAGTGACCACCAGTATTATACGTTGTCTGCCTGAAAAACGCTCCATATCTGTGCTCAGTGTGCTACATATATCTGTGCTCACACTGCTTTATTGTGGGGACTGGGGACCAGCAGTATTATATAGGAGGAGTACAGTGCAGAGTTTTGCTGACCAGTGACCACCAGTATTATATGTTCTCTGCCTGCAAAACGCTCCATATCTGTGCTCAGTGTGCTGCATATATCTGTGCTCACACTGCTTTATTGTGGGGACTGGGGGCCACCAGTATATTATATAGGAGGAGTACAGTGCAGAGTTTTGCTGACCAGTGACCACCAGTATTATATTTTCTCTGCCTGAAAAACGCTCCATATCTGTGCTCAGTGTGCTGCATATATCTGTGGTCACACTGCTTTATTGTGGAGACTGGGGACCAGCAGTATTATATAGGAGGAGTACAGTGCAGAGTTTTGCTGACCAGTGACCACCAGTATTATACGTTCTCTGCATGAAAAACGCTTTATATCTGTGCTCAGTGTGCTGCATATATCTGTGCTCACACTGCTTTATTGTGGGGACTGGGGACCAGCAGTATTATATTGGAGGAGTACAGTGCAGAGTTTTGCTGACCAGTGACCACCAGATTTATACGTTCTCTGCCTGAAAAAAGCTCCATATCTGTGCTGCATTGTAGTATATAGTAGGAGTACATTGCATAATTTTTCTGACCACCAGTATATAATATATAGGAGTACGGTACAGAAGGCTACTGCTCTACCTACCTCTGTGTCGTCAAGTATACTATCCATCCATACCTGTGGTGGATTTCAGTTTTGCACAGTTTGCTGACCACCAGTATATAATATATAGCAGTACGGTACAGTAGGCCACTGCTCTACCAACCTCTGTGTCGTCAAGTATACTATCCATCCATACCTGTGGTGCATTTCAGTTTTGCACAGTTTGCTGACCACCAGTATATAATATATAGCAGTACGGTACAGTAGGCCACTGCTCTACCTACCTCTGTGTCGTCAAGTATACTATCCATCCATACCTGTGGTGCATTTCAGTTTTGCACAGTTTGCTGACCACCAGTATATAATATATAGCAGTACGGTACAGTAGGCCACTGCTCTACCTACCTCTGTGTCGTCAAGTGTACTATCCATCCATACTGGGGTGCATTTCAGTTTTGCACAGTTTGCTGACCACCAGTATATAATATATAGCAGTACGGTACAGTAGGCCACTGCTCTACCTACCTCTGTGTCGTCAAGTATACTAGCCATCCATACCTGTGGTGCATTTCAGTTTTGCACAGTTTGCTGACCACCAGTATATAATATATAGCAGTACGGTACAGTAGGCCACTGCTCTACCTACCTCTGTGTCGTCAAGTATACTATCCATCCATACCTGTGGTGCATTTCAGTTTTGCACAGTTTGCTGACCACCAGTATATAATATATAGCAGTACGGTACAGTAGGCCACTGCTCTACCTACCTCTGTGTCGTCAAGTATACTATCCATCCATACCTGTGGTGCATTTCAGATTTGCACAGTTTGCTGACCACCAGTATATAATATATAGCAGTATGGTACAGTAGGCCACTGCTCTACCAACCTCTGTGTCGTCAAGTATACTATCCATCCATACCTGTGGTGCATTTCAGTTTTGCACAGTTTGCTGACCACCAGTATATAATATATAGCAGTGCGGTACAGTAGGCCACTGCTCTACCTACCTCTGTGTCATCAAGTATACTATCCATCCATACCTGTGGTGCATTTCAGTTGTGCGCAGTATATATAGTAGTAGGCCATTGCTATTGATACTGGCATATAATTCCACACATTAAAAAATGGAGAACAAAAATGTGGATGGTAAAATAAGGAAAGATCAAGATCCACTTCCACCTCGTGCTGAAGCTGCTGCCACTAGTCATGGCCGAGACGATGAAATGCCATCAACGTCATCTGCCAAGGCCGATGCCCAATGTCATAGTAGAGAGCATGTAAAATCCAAAAAACAAAAGTTCAGGAAAATGACCCAAAAATCAAAATTAAAAGCGTCTGAGGAGAAGCGTAAACTTGCCAATATGCCATTTACGACACGGAGTGGCAAGGAACGGCTGAGGCCCTGGCCTATGTTCATGGCTAGTGGTTCAGCTTCACATGAGGATGGAAGCACTCATCCTCTCGCTAGAAAAATGAAAAGACTTAAGCTGGCAAAAGCACAGCAAAGAACTGTGCGTTCTTCTAAATCACAAATCCCAAAGGAGAGTCCAATTGTGTCGGCTGCGATGCCTGACCTTCCCAACACTGGACGGGAAGAGGTGGCACCTTCCACCATTTGCATGCCCCCTGCAAGTGCTGGAAGGAGCACCCGCAGTCCAGTTCCTGATAGTCAAATTGAAGATGTCACTGTTGAAGTACACCAGGATGAGGATATGGGTGTTGCTGGCGCTGAGGAGGAAATTGACAAGGAGGATTCTAATGGTGAGGTGGTTTGTTTAAGTCAGGCACCCTGGGAGACACCTGTTGTCTGTGGGATGAATATGGCCATTGACATGCCTGGTCAAATTACAAAAAAAATCACCTCTTCGGTGTGGAATTATTTTAACACAAATGCGGACAACAGGTGTCAAGCCGTGTGTTGCCTTTGTCAAGCTGTAATAAGTAGGGGTAAGGACGTTAACCACCTCGGAACATCCTCCCTTATACGTCACCTGCAGCGCATTCATCATAAGTCAGTGACAAGTTCAAAAACTTTGGATGACAGCAGAAGCAGTCCACTGACCACTAAATCCCTTCCTCTTGTAACCAAGCTCCTGCAAACCACACCACCAACTCCCTCAGTGTTAATTTCCTCCTTGCACAGGAAAGCCAATAGTCCTGCAGGCCATGTCACTGGCAAGTCTGACGAGTCCTCTCCTGCCTGAGATTCCTCCGATGCATCCTTGAGTGTAACGCCTACTGCTGCTGGCGCTGCTGTTGTTGCTGCTGGGAGTCGATCGTCATCCCAGAGGGGAAGTCGGAAGACCACTTGTACTACTTCCAGTAAGCAATTGACTGTCCAACAGCCCTTTGCGAGGAAGATGAAATATCACAGCAGTCATCCTGCTGCAAAGCGGATAACTCAGGCCTTGGCAGCCTGGGCGGTGAGAAACGTGTTTCCGTTATCCACCGTTAATTCACAGGCAACTACAGACTTGATTGAGGTACTGTGTCCCCGGTAGCAAATACCATCTAGGTTCCATTTCTCTAGGCAGGCGATACCGAAAATGTACACAGACCTCAGAAAAAGAGTCACCAGTGTCCTAAAAAATGCAGTTGTACCCAATGTCCACTTTACCACGGACATGTGGACAAATGGAGCAGGGCAGACTCAGGACTATATGACTGTGACAGCCCACTGGGTAGATGTATTGCCTCCCGCAGCAAGAACAGCAGCAGCGGCACCAGTAGCAGCATCTCACATTCGCCAACTCGTTCCTAGGCAGGCTACGCTTTGTATCACTGCTTTCCAGAAGAGGCACACAGCTGACAACCTCTTACGGAAACTGAGGAACATCATCGCAGAATGGCTTACCCCAAATGGACTCTCCTGGGGATTTGTGACATCTTACAACACCAGCAATATTGTGCGTGCATTACATCTGGGCAAATTCCAGCACGTCCCATATTTTGCACATACATTGAATTTGGTGGTGCAGAATTATTTAAAAAACGACAGGGGCGTGCAAGAGATGCTGTCGGTGGCCAAAGAATTGCGGGCCACTTTCGGCATTCAGCCACCGCCTGCCGAAGACTGGAGCACCAGCAAACAGTCCTGAACCTGCCCTGTCATCATCTGAAGCAAGAGGTGGTAACGAGGTGGAATTCAACCCTCTATATGCTTCAGAGGATGGAGGAGCAGCAAAAGGCCATTCAAGCCTATACATCTGCCTATGATATAGGCAAAGGAGGGGAAATGCACCTGACTCAAGCGCAGTGGAGAATGATTTAAACGTTGTGCAAGGTTCTGCAACCCTTTGAACTTGCCACACGTGAAGTCAGTTCAGACACTGCCAGCCTGAGTCAGGTCATTCCCCTCATCAGGCTTTTGCAGGAGAAGCTGGAGACATTGAAGGAGGAGCTAAAACAGAGCGATTCCGCTAGGCATGTGGGACTTGTGGATGGAGCCCTTAATTAGCTTAACCAGGATTCACGGGTGGTCAGTCTGTTGAAATCAGAGCACTACATTTTGGCCACCGTGCTCGATCCTAGATTTAAAACCTACGTTGTATCTCTCTTTCCGACAGACACAAGTCTGCAGAGGTTCAAAGACCTGCTGGTGAGAAAATTGTCAAGTCAAGCGGAACGTGACCCGTCACCATCTCCTCCTTCACATTCTCCCGCAACTGGGGGTGCGAGGAAAAGGCTAAGAATTCCGAGCCCACCCGCTGGCGGTGATGCAGGGCAGTCTGGAGCGAGTGCTGACATCTGGTCCGGACTGAAGGACCTGCCAACGATTACTGACATGTCGTCTACTGTCACTGCATATGATTCTGTCACCATTGAAAGAATGGTGGAGGATTATATGAGTGACCGCATCCAAGTAGGCACGTCAGACAGTCCGTACGTATACTGGCAGGAAAAAGAGGCAATTTGGAGGCCCTTGCAGAAACTGACTTTATTTTACCTAAGTTGCCCCCCCTCCAGTGTGTACTCCGAAAGAGTGTTTAGTGCAGCCGCTCACCTTGTCAGCAATCGGCGTACGAGGTTACTTCCAGAAAATGTGGAGAAGATGATGTTCATCAAAATTAATTATAATCAATTCCTCCATGGAGACATTCACCAGCAATTGCCTCCAGAAAGTACACAGGGACCTGAGATGGTGGATTCCAGTGGGGACGAATTAATAATCTGTGAGGAGGGGGATGTACACAGTGAAAGGGGTGAGGAATCGGACGATGAGGAGGAGGTGGACATCTTGCCTCTCTAGAGCCAGTTTGTGCAAGGAGAGATTGATTGCTTCTTTTTTGGTGGGGGCCCAAACCAACCAGTCATTTCAGTCACAGTTGTGTGGCAGACCCTGTCGCTGAAATGATGGGTTTGTTAAAGTGTGCATGTCCTGTTTATACAACATAAGGGTGGGTGGGAGGGCCCAAGGACAATTCCATCTTGCACCTCTTTTTTCTTTCATTTTTCTTTGCATCATGTGCTGTTTGGGGACTATTTTTTTGAAGTGCCATCCTGCCTGACACTGCAGTGCCACTCCTAGATGGGCCAGGTGTTTGTGTCGGCCACTTAGCTTAGCCATCCAGCGACCACAGTGCACCTCTTTTTTTCTTTGCATCATGTGCTGTTTGGGGACTATTTTTTAAATCGACCATCCTTTCTGACACTGCAGTGCCACTCCTAGATGGGCCAGGTGTTTGTGTCGGCCACTTGGGTCGCTTAGCTTAGTCATTCAACGACTTTGGTGCAAATTTTAGGACTAAAAATAATATTGTGAGGTGTTCAGAATAGACTGGAAATGAGTGGAAATTATGGTTATTGAGGTTAATAATACTATGGGATTAAAATGACCCCCAAATTCTATGATTTAAGCTGTTTTTGAGGGATTTTTGTAAAAAACACCCGAATCCAAAACACACCCGAATCCGATAAAAAATTTTCAGGAAGGTTTTGCCAAAATGCGTCCGAATCACAGCCGCGGAACCGAATCCAAAACCAAAACACAAAACCCGAAAAATGTCCGGTGCACATCACTATTTGATACTGTACCTTTGCTGATTAACCTGGATCAGGCTGGATTTGTCCATGAAAGATATGCTTTGGACAACACACCAGGTTTTTGCTATAACTGAGACATTTACTGCATCTGGAGATCCATTAATTTTGCTCTGTTTCGATGATGAAAAGGCCTTTGATCCATTACATTGTGGATATCTCACAACTGTACTCGGTCATTATGGATTAAGGGATAGGGCTCTTTCTTCTATACTCACTCTCTACTTTAATCCTTCTGCAAATAGTATCCTCATTTCTGCATTTTTTTATCTCTTATGGCACCTGGTAGGGTTGTTCACTTCCCTCTAGTTTTCGCACTGTCTATTGAACCCTTAGTGGAAATGATTAGACAGTCAGCATCTATTCAAGGGCCTGGTATGAGGGCTTTGTATCACAAAATTTGTTTGTTTGCAGATGTTATTTTGTTGTCCATGAGTAGTCCTGATTCTTCACTACAATTTTTGCAGGAGGTTTTAGCAATTTACTTACTCCTGAGTGTCTTACTACAAATTAAACATTACCAAGATAAAGGCACTTCCAATAAACCCCCCCCAAATAATTTTCTAAACATAAAGGCATTTATAACTATGCTTAGCAAAAGAAGAACCTTTTATATTTAGGGTTTCATAATTCGCAGCTTCCTACTAATATTGTGTCATGTTACTATGTTCCCTTGTTAGGGAAATGTTTTCGTTTGACATCTGACTAGATGTTACAGGAGGTCTCACAACTGGGCCATATAGAAACCCTGAAAATGATCCTCTTACCCAAATTAATGTATTTATTTTGCACCATCCCCGGATTGCTTCCCTTATATTTGTTTAATAAATTTTATTCTGTGTTTTCTACATGCAGTATGTCTGTAAGTCAGGAAAACCTACTTTATCTAAAAACACTATAGGGGTAATTGAGACCTGATTGTAGCAGCAAATTTGTTAGCAGTTGGGCAAAACCATGTGCACTACAGGTCAGTGACGTGCGGTGGGGTGAGGCAGGTGAGGCAGAGCCTTTCCTGTCATACTAACATTTGTGCCAGATGTTTGACTGTATAAAGTATATGAAAAATACAAAGAATATGTTAGAAATATCTTCTTTGCATTATTCTAACCATTTTTATAGCCAAAACTCTGGAGTAAAAAGTCTATTTCAGGTGAGGCAGTGCCTCACATGACTATCTTTTCCACACATCTCTGTTCAAAACTCACCAAATTTCCAGGAGTTTATACTGCTGCAACTGTGTATAATGACAAGATGTACCCTTTGGCTCATATATTGTGTGTAAATCTGGCTCTGGTGCTAGCCAATGCCTCCCAAGCTATTTAGCTCACCACACGTCCCTGCTACAGGTGTGTCAGATATAACATGTGCAGAGAGAGTTACATTTGGTTGGGTTATTTTGTTTCTGTGCAGAGTGAATACTGCCTGCTTTATATTTACACTACAATTTAGATTTCAGAATGAACACACCCCACCCAAATCTAACTCTCTCTGCACATGTTATATCTGTCCACCCTGCAGTGCACATGGTTTTGCCCAACTGCTAACAAATTTGCTGCTACGATCAGGTCTGAATTATCCCCTATGTCTTTACCTAAGACAGAGGGAGGCTTAGCATTTCTGAGTTTGGAAAAATGCCAAACAGCTTGCCTCCTGAGCCAACTTGGGGATTGGTTTGTGGTAGAAAACACTTAACCTTGGGTAGTTACAAAGTATAAAAGATTCACCTCTTTTTATTATATGATCTACTATGGTAACTATGGTCCTGTAAGTCCCAGATACCCTCTTTATCTATGGTGGTATTGGCCTCTGCGACTGCTTAATACAAAGTACTTTCTTGAATGAATGAGTTCCACCTTCCTACCACTAACCTTTCGTTAGATGTGATTGCTGGCCTGATTCTTTATTTGAACTTTGAAACATGGAAGTGTTTAGATGTCCAAACCCTGGGTGATGCAATAAGTAATGGTTAATTGCTATCATTTGCATCCCTTCAAGAGCAGTTTTAAATTTTACCTAGTTATATTTTAAGTACATACAATTAAATCACTGGTTGCAGAGTTTCCATATATGCTTGGGGTTTTTTTTGTTGCAACCATCACAAAAGATATTGCTGAGAAATAAATTCAGCTATGTCTAACAAAGGTATATCTTGGTGGTATTGTTTGCTTCTGAGCTCCTCAAAACCTGTTTTTTTCTGGCCTAATTAAAATGGGAAACCGATATTTCTAATTCTCTTACAGAAGATGAATGGGGCTCCACATTAATTACACGTTTTACCTATTCTAAATGTAGCTCACATGCCGAGATGTTTTAGAAACTTATACACAAGATATAGTTGACTCCTGATAGATTGCATAAAATATGGCCTTCCTTTTCCAATCAGTGTTGAATAAATTTTGGTCAGGTTGGAGACCTCTACTATGTTTTGTGGGCCTGTCCGAAGCATACATGGTTGTGGTCTGTAAAGTTATTGGGACTTCTATTGCTCCAGACCCTCTCATAGCATTATTTCATTTCTACTATGGGAATACACTTTCTCGTGATAAGTATTTGATGGGCCATACTTTATTTTCCACCAAAACTCTTAATGCTTACCATTGGCATTTGGATGTCTTACCAAATCTTGCTGCTATAGAAAATAAAGTATAAACCCACTGTGATTTTGAAACAGTGGAAGCCTTCTACTCTTCTTCACCTACTATCCCATTGATGAAGTGGTTTGGGTGGAGCGAATGTAGAGCAGATTCTAGTGTGGTTCTAAACACAGTGGGTACCTAAAATATGCTTCTTAGAATTTCCTTATTACATGTTTACGTTAAGAGTTTAAGTCTCAATGTTGATTCATGTTTGTCTTTCATTACTGTATATTGGGGGTAATTCCAAGTTGATCGCAGCAGGAAATTTTTTAGCAGTTGGGCAAAACCATGTGCACTGCAGGCGTGGCAGATATAACATTTGCAGAGAGAGTTAGATTTGGGTGGGTTATTTTATTTCTGTGCAGGGTAAATACTGGCTGCTTTATTTTTACACTGCAAATTAGATTGCAGATTGAACACACCACACCCAAATCTAACTCTCTCTGCACATGTTATATCTGCCTCCCCTGCAGTGCACATGGTTTTGCCCAATTGCTAACAGAATTCCTGCTGCGATCAACTTGGAATTACCCCCATTATACATTTTTTTACAAAATATATTTGTAACCATTTGCAGTATGTTCCCGATGTAATTATTTGTTTTTATTGTTATTTTTATTTTATTTCATTTTACTTATTTTTTCTTTTTCTTTTGTTTGGTTTGTTTATTTTCTTTTTCTTTTATTTTGCTTGTTATATGTTAAATGTTTTGTAGAATAATGTCTAAGTTTGACTGTATCTTGTTTTCTTGTAGATTTTTAATAAAAAAATTATTTTGAAAAAAGACCCCCACACAATTAACAAGTAAAAATATTTTTGTAATTGTGACAAATGATAGATATTTTAGTATTTGTTATCCCAGTTCAATACACAACAACACTGGAACAGTTTAGTGTATAATGAAATATAGAGGAACACTTAAGTTTATTTCCTCTACTTTTAAGTGAGGGAAGAAATTCTTAAGAAATTTAATAAAAATGAAGTTTTAATATATAACTTAACGTAATAATATCGGCTTTTTTAAAGTGTTCCCCTAGTAAATAGTCTTCTTTTCTCCCCAAAAACAATATTGTATATCTGTCTCTAGGCACCACCAGCATCTTCTCTAATAATATCATATTACTTTTAAGAGAGCTAACATGCCATGTCCAAAACTCAAAATCTCATTATCATTAATCCAATCTACACAAATAAAAATACATTTGTGATCAGAAAGGGCCCTAAGTAAGCAAACCTATGCTTGAGCTTATTAAATAGTTAAATTGTAGCTCATGGGGTCTTCAAATGCAGGTTCACGTAATGTCTCAACTTTGCTCATTCCTGTAAGATCAACTACTACTGAAGGTATGTAAAATATTAGTTCTTCTCAAACTATTGAATTCTATGACTACTTAAAGTTAATATACTGTATTTGTGTGCAGGCATGCACATGTGATTTTTTTGTTAAACTAATTAACTGTATAGTATAAATTAGCATCACATGTTGTTAGATTTAATTTAAAATTTACATTCATATGCAGAAATTCACTTGCAACTGAACAGTGGAGAAGCACAAGCAATAGACATCTAAATTAGTTAAGACCACAGTTATTGGATTGCTCAATAAAATAATGGGTGCTATCCCCCTCCCCAAATTTCAATCATTCCCAACACTACAAAATCTGGGCTATTTTCTACTATAAAAGGGGGAACAACTGCCCTAGTGAATCCATTTACTAATTTCTGAGGGCATGTTCATCACCTTGTTAAATAAAAAAATATTTCTGATCAATTTGCTACTTTGGGGGTCAAAATGTTGTTATTTAACCTAGCACACACAAACAAGATTGTCTAAACTTATGACCAAGTGGCATGGCGTCTCTCACAGAACAGGCAGAGTCCACACTGATAGTCTGCCTGTTATCAATAACTACCTGTATTCTGGCAGTCTATCACTGTGACTTGTTGAGGTTTTAGTGTATGTAATGGTGGACTTCATGCTACATTTCCATCTAATTTGTAATTAAGTCATAATAAACCAGGTAACAGCAGCTAAAAATTGATTAGGTCAGTAAACTAATAATATGGACAGAACTGATTTGGTAAACACAAAGTGGTGCTTCTCTGGCCATTGGACAAGGAAGTACAAAGATAAAGTTTACTTTTAGTAAGGAAGTTCACAGTTTCCATCTTGGAATCTGAAATTAATATTCTCACTGATTCATTCTTCAGCCAAGTGGAACAAACAAAGATGGAAGAAAGAAAATATAAAATTATAATACAGTGTATTATGTTGAAAAAATGGCAACAACACGTTTAGTGATTGAAAAAGTAGTGCAATTTTCAACCCAAAGCAAGTTAAATATAAAGCACAGAATGGTGATGAAACTGGAGGGTAAAATAAATCAATACTAACCCTTTTTATGTGAAGGGATGACTCTATCCTGAACAGGGTTTTAGATTTTTTACATCTGAATGTCCACAAAATATCATGCCAAAATGTTATGGGATGCAATGATAATGAATGATTAGAACTGTTTCATCTTACTACTGTATTTAATACATCTATATCCAAATTAGATTGTATTCTGGTAATCTCTTCCAAAAATTATATTTACTGGTCACCAGATGTACTGTAGAGCTCAGTTTCAGTCACTTTATATAATCAGGAGGGATGAGACTGGTTTAGGATCTTCAAATTGCCTTTATTTGTCCAGACCACTCATTTTGGCTTTTTATCAGCTTTCATTTCACAATCAATGTTTGATTCATAGATCATCATATCTGTTTAAAATACTTGACCGTGCAACACCCCTCCCACCACAGCATTTAACGTCATTCCATGTATTGGGATTATAGGTGGTTTCTCCTTACCTCTCTACTTTTGGTTTAACTTGGAATAGAGAATTTGTTCTGTGTCTGCTTGAGGAACAGTGACACTAGTAGGGGAATTCAATAGAGTGTGGTACATTTAAATAACCCTGCAGCCATGGGGCTTTGCTAATCAATTGCAGGAGACAAATGAGACACAGCTATTTCTATAGAAATCACCAAATCTTTTTCACGCACCTCCAGAGCAAGTCTGATTTTTCCTAAAATTGTTATTTTTAGGAAAAGTCACTGAGACTTGCTCTGGCACCCTGGCTGCTTTCTCACTGAGGACTAATTTAAGCAATTGGAAGTTACAAATTAGCTTAATTAGTCAGTAATTACTCAACTTTCCAAAGCCGTGACTTCTCCAGTGTCGGGATCTGGATTCCTGCAGCAGCTTCATTGAGAAGTAGTTTGTGCTGCTACCGACTAGAGACAAGCAATTGACAAAACAGAAATAAGTCTGCAAAATATGCACAACATTTCAAATGAAATATAACTTATTGAATCATTTAAAATTATTAAATATTTATATCATGTCGGTGGGAACAAATTCTCTGACATTCGTGTATACTATTTTGCTACACTAAGTCAAGTTATAATGTGGTTTGCTACCTTACAGGTGCCTTGTTGGGTTTATCTAGAAGCTACCTCCTGTAATGTATTCTGTGTCATCCATTGTTGGCATCTCAGAACCTGTTAGGCTTTAGTCTGTGAGATCCTACCCTGTCATTGCTTTTTCATGTTCTATTTGTTACTACTGAAAGATCTACTTTGGGACCACTTCTCACCCATTGACCATTACTCCCCTTTGTCAAAACACATCTTTGCACCATGGTATCTTCCAAACCTGCTTCTCCTTATGAGTTGATCATGGTGTCAGGGTGGTGTCTAATCTACTTGAATCCAGCTAATGTGCTCCTCTAAGTTTTTAGAGCAAATTGGGGATACAAACTAATAGTCCCTTTGCTTACCTTCAAGTATGACACTTCCTTGACTCTCTCCCCCCTTGCTTCATCATCCAACCTTAGACTCCCTGTGAAACTCTGTGACTTACTAACCCTTTCCTCAGGGGGCTCATCTTTATACTCTATAACCTTTTATTCTATACTAAACAGCCAACCACACCCAACCATGAGCTTCAATTGGAGAAAGACTTGGGGAGAGTGCCGGTTGAAATTTTTTGGTGAGTGATGAGGAAACCAGTTTCTATGTCTTTTATCTCCTCCTTAGTTAAGGAGAATACATACAAGATCCATTATAAATAGTATCTACTGTAGTACCTAAAGAAAATGAATGGATCCACCTTGAATCATTGTTGGAGGCATTGTGGCAGTTTGGCTTTTTTTTTTTGCATATATCTTGGTCATGCCCTATGATTTCCCAATTTTGGCATGGGGTTGCTCATCTCCTTTCTGAAGTTCTTAAAGTACTCATATTCAAGTTCCCTTGGTCTTTTCTCCTTAGATGTGCACTAAAGGTTTAGGATAAATGTGCTGACAAGCCCTGTATACAAATCCTGAATACAGCTAGATGATTTATTGTTGGACATTGGACATGCCCATTCCTCCAGTCTCAGTGTGATTGATTTGTCTACAATAGCGCTACACCTCAAGTAGCCCTTTATTTGGGCTTTTCAGACCTCTTGCTAAAACTGTTTTAAGGCTTATCTCTACTTCTATTTTCTCTGAAAATCTCTCCACTATTGTAACTGGGAATCCAGTTTAGACTAGAGATGAGCGGGTTCGGTTCCTCGGAATCCGAACCCGCCCGAACTTCAGCTTTTTTTACACGGATCCGAGCGACTCGGATCTTCCCGCCTTGCACGGTTAACCCGAGCGCGCCCGAACGTCATCATGACGCTGTCGGATTCTCGCGAGGCTCGGATTCTATCGCGAGACTCGGATTCTATATAAGGAGCCGCGCGTCGCCGCCATTTTCACACGTGCATTGACATGCAGACACAGTACGGTAGTTCTGTAGCTACCTCTGTGTCGGCACTCGGCAGTCCATCCATAATTGTATACCACCTACCCGTGGTTTTTTTTTCTTTCTTCTTTATACATACTACATCTCATTATCATCCAGTCTATATTAGCAGCAGACACAGTACAGTACGGTAGTCCACGGCTGTAGCTACCTCTGTGTCGGCACTCGGCAGTCCATCCATAATTGTATACCACCTACCCGTGTTTTTTTTTTCTTCTTTATACATACTACATCTCATTATCATCCAGTCTATATTAGCAGCAGACACAGTACAGTACGGTAGTCCACGGCTGTAGCTACCTCTGTGTCGGCACTCGGCAGTCCATCCATAATTGTATACCACCTACCCGTGGTTTTTTTTTCTTTCTTCTTTATACATACTACATCTCATTATCAACCAGTCTATATTAGCAGCAGACACAGTACAGTACGGTAGTCCACAGCTGTAGCTACCTCTGTGTCGGCACTCGGCAGTCCGTCCATAATTGTATACCACCTACCCGTGGTTTTTTTTTCTTTCTTCTTTATACATACTACATCTCATTATCATCCAGTCTATATTAGCAGCAGACACAGTACAGTACGGTAGTCCACGGCTGTAGCTACCTCTGTGTCGGCACTCGGCAGTCCGTCCATAATTGTATACCACCTACCCGTGGTTTTTTTTTCTTTCTTCTTTATACATACATACTACATCTCATTATCAACCAGTCTATATTAGCAGCAGACACAGTACAGTACGGTAGTCCACGGCTGTAGCTACCTCTGTGTCGGCACTCGGCAGTCCATCCATAATTGTATACCACCTACCCGTGTTTTTTTTTTTCTTCTTTATACATACTACATCTCATTATCATCCAGTCTATATTAGCAGCAGACACAGTACAGTACGGTAGTCCACGGCTGTAGCTACATCTGTGTCGGCACTCGGCAGTCCGTCCATAATTGTATACCACCTACCCGTGGTTTTTTTTCTTTCTTCTTTATACATACATACTACATCTCTTTATCAACCAGTCTATATTAGCAGCAGACACAGTATGGTAGTCCACGGCTGTAGCTACCTCTGTGTCGGCACTCGGCAGTCCGTCCATAATTGTATACCACCTACCCGTGGTTTTTTTTTCTTTCTTCTTTATACATACATACTACATCTCTTTATCAACCAGTCTATATTAGCAGCAGACACAGTACGGTAGTCCACGGCTGTAGCTACCTCTGTGTCGGCACTCGGCAGTCCGTCCATAATTGTATACCACCTACCCGTGGTTTTTTTTTCTTTCTTCTTTATACATACATACTACATCTCTTTATCAACCAGTCTATATTAGCAGCAGACACAGTACAGTACGGTAGTCCACGGCTGTAGCTACCTCTGTGTCGGCACTCGGCAGTCCATCCATAATTGTATACTAGTATCCATCCATCTCCATTGTTTACCTGAGGTGCCTTTTAGTTGTGCCTATTAAAATATGGAGAACAAAAATGTTGAGGTTCCAAAATTAGGGAAAGATCAAGATCCACTTCCACCTCGTGCTGAAGCTGCTGCCACTAGTCATGGCCGAGACGATGAAATGCCAGCAACGTCGTCTGCCAAGGCCGATGCCCAATGTCATAGTACAGAGCATGTCAAATCCAAAACACCAAATATCAGTAAAAAAAGGACTCCAAAACCTAAAATAAAATTGTCGGAGGAGAAGCGTAAACTTGCCAATATGCCATTTACCACACAGAGTGGCAAGGAACGGCTGAGGCCCTGGCCTATGTTCATGGCTAGTGGTTCAGCTTCACATGAGGATGGAAGTACTCAGCCTCTCGCTAGAAAAATGAAAAGACTCAAGCTGGAAAAAGCACAGCAAAGAACTGTGCGTTCTTCGAAATCCCAAATCCACAAGGAGAGTCCAATTGTGTCGGTTGCGATGCCTGACCTTCCCAACACTGGACGTGAAGAGCATGCGCCTTCCACCATTTGCACGCCCCCTGCAAGTGCTGGAAGGAGCACCCGCAGTCCAGTTCCTGATAGTCAGATTGAAGATGTCATTGTTGAAGTACACCAGGATGAGGAGGATATGGGTGTTGCTGGCGCTGGGGAGGAAATTGACCAGGAGGATTCTGATGGTGAGGTGGTTTGTTTAAGTCAGGCACCCGGGGAGACACCTGTTGTCCGTGGGAGGAATATGGCCGTTGACATGCCTGGTGAAAATACCAAAAAAATCAGCTCTTCGGTGTGGAAGTATTTCACCAGAAATGCGGACAACATTTGTCAAGCCGTGTGTTCCCTTTGTCAAGCTGTAATAAGTAGGGGTAAGGACGTTAACCACCTCGGAACATCCTCCCTTATACGTCACCTGCAGCGCATTCATAATAAGTCAGTGACAAGTTCAAAAACTTTGGCCGACAGCGGAAGCAGTCCACTGACCAGTAAATCCCTTCCTCTTGTAACCAAGCTCACGCAAACCACCCCACCAACTCCCTCAGTGTCAATTTCCTCCTTCCCCAGGAATGCCAATAGTCTTGCAGGCCATGTCACTGGCAATTCTGATGATTCCTCTCCTGCCTGGGATTCCTCCGATGCATCCTTGCGTGTAACGCCTACTGCTGCTGGCGCTGCTGTTGTTGCTGCTGGGAGTCGATGGTCATCCCAGAGGGGAAGTCGTAAGCCCACTTGTACTACTTCCAGTAAGCAATTGACTGTTCAACAGTCCTTTGCGAGGAAGATGAAATATCACAGCAGTCATCCTGCTGCAAAGCGGATAACTGAGGCCTTGACAACTATGTTGGTGTTAGACGTGCGTCCGGTATCCGCCGTTAGTTCACAGGGAACTAGACAATTTATTGAGGCAGTGTGCCCCCGTTACCAAATACCATCTAGGTTCCACTTCTCTTGGCAGGCGATACCGAGAATGTACACGGACGTCAGAAAAAGACTCACCAGTGTCCTAAAAAATGCAGTTGTACCCAATGTCCACTTAACCACGGACATGTGGACAAGTGGAGCAGGGCAGGGCCAGGACTATATGACTGTGACAGCCCACTGGGTAGATGTATGGACTCCCGCCGCAAGAACAGCAGCGGCGGCACCAGTAGCAGCATCTCGCAAACGCCAACTCTTTCCTATGCAGGCTACGCTTTGTATCACCGGTTTCCAGAATACGCACACAGCTGAAAACCTCTTACGGCAACTGAGGAAGATCATCGCGGAATGGCTTACCCCAATTGGACTCTCCTGTGGATTTGTGGCATCGAACAACGCCAGCAATATTGTGTGTGCATTAAATATGGGCAAATTCCAGCACGTCCCATGTTTTGCACATACCTTGAATTTGGTGGTGCAGAATTTTTTAAAAAACGACAGGGGCGTGCAAGAGATGCTGTCGGTGGCCAGAAGAATTGCGGGACACTTTCGGCATACAGGCACCACGTACAGAAGACTGGAGCACAACCAAAAACTACTGAACCTGCCCTGCCATCATCTGAAGCAAGAAGTGGTAACGAGGTGGAATTCAACCCTCTATATGCTTCAGAGGTTGGAGGAGCAGCAAAAGGCCATTCAAGCCTATACAATTGAGCACGATATAGGAGGTGGAATGCACCTGTCTCAAGCGCAGTGGAGAATGATTTCAACGTTGTGCAAGGTTCTGATGCCCTTTGAACTTGCCACAAGTGAAGTCAGTTCAGACACTGCCAGCCTGAGTCAGGTCATTCCCCTCATCAGGCTTTTGCAGAAGAAGCTGGAGACATTGAAGGAGGAGCTAACACGGAGCGATTCCGCTAGGCATGTGGGACTTGTGGATGGAGCCCTTAATTCGCTTAACAAGGATTCACGGGTGGTCAATCTGTTGAAATCAGAGCACTACATTTTGGCCACCATGCTCGATCCTAGATTTAAAGCCTACCTTGGATCTCTCTTTCCGGCAGACACAAGTCTGCTGGGGTTGAAAGACCTGCTGGTGAGAAAATTGTCAAGTCAAGCGGAACGCGACCTGTCAACATCTCCTCCTTCACATTCTCCCGCAACTGGGGGTGCGAGGAAAAGGCTCAGAATTCCGAGCCCACCCACTGGCAGTGATGCAGGGCAGTCTGGAGCGACTGCTGATGCTGACATCTGGTCCGGACTGAAGGACCTGACAACGATTACGGACATGTCGTCTACTGTCACTGCATATGATTCTCTCAACATTGAAAGAATGGTGGAGGATTATATGAGTGACCGCATCCAAGTAGGCACGTCACACAGTCCGTACTTATACTGGCAGGAAAAAGAGGCAATTTGGAGGCCCTTGCACAAACTGGCTTTATTCTACCTAAGTTGCCCTCCCACAAGTGTGTACTCCGAAAGAGTGTTTAGTGCCGCCGCTCACCTTGTCAGCAATCGGCGTACGAGGTTACATCCAGAAAATGTGGAGAAGATGATGTTCATTAAAATGAATTATAATCAATTCCTCCGCGGAGACATTGACCAGCAGCAATTGCCTCCACAAAGTACACAGGGAGCTGAGATGGTGGATTCCAGTGGGGACGAATTGATAATCTGTGAGGAGGGGGATGTACACGGTGATATATCGGAGGATGATGATGAGGTGGACATCTTGCCTCTGTAGAGCCAGTTTGTGCAAGGAGAGATTAATTGCTTCTTTTTTGGGGGGGGTCCAAACCAACCCGTCATATCAGTCACAGTCGTGTGGCAGACCCTGTCACTGAAATGATGGGTTGGTTAAAGTGTGCATGTCCTGTTTTGTTTATACAACATAAGGGTGGGTGGGAGGGCCCAAGGACAATTCCATCTTGCACCTCTTTTTTCTTTTATTTTTCTTTGCGTCATGTGCTGTTTGGGGAGGGTTTTTTGGAAGGGCCATCCTGCGTGACACTGCAGTGCCACTCCTAGATGGGCCCGGTGTTTGTGTCGGCCACTAGGGTCGCTTATCTTACTCACACAGTCAGCTACCTCATTGCGCCTCTTTTTTTCTTTGCGTCATGTGCTGTTTGGGGAGGGTTTTTTGGAAGGGACATCCTGCGTGACACTCCAGTGCCACTCCTAGATGGGCCCGGTGTTTGTGTCGGCCACTAGGGTCGCTTATCTTACTCACACAGTCAGCTACCTCATTGCGCCTCTTTTTTTCTTTGCGTCATGTGCTGTTTGGGGAGGGTTTTTTGGAAGGGACATCCTGCGTGACACTGCAGTGCCACTCCTAGATGGGCCCGGTGTTTGTGTCGGCCACTAGGGTCGCTTATCTTACTCACACAGCTACCTCATTGCGCCTCTTTTTTTCTTTGCGTCATGTGCTGTTTGGGGAGGGTTTTTTGGAAGGGACATCCTGCGTGACACTGCAGTGCCACTCCTAGATGGGCCCGGTGTTTGTGTCGGCCACTAGGGTCGCTTATCTTACTCACACAGCGACCTCGGTGCAAATTTTAGGACTAAAAATAATATTGTGAGGTGTGAGGTATTCAGAATAGACTGAAAATGAGTGGAAATTATGGTTTTTGAGGTTAATAATACTTTGGGATCAAAATGACCCCCAAATTCTATGATTTAAGCTGTTTTTTAGGGTTTTTTGAAAAAAACACCCGAATCCAAAACACACCCGAATCCGACAAAAAAAATTCGGTGAGGTTTTGCCAAAACGCGGTCGAACCCAAAACACGGCCGCGGAACCGAACCCAAAACCAAAACACAAAACCCGAAAAATTTCCGGCGCTCATCTCTAGTTTAGACCTCCTTCTTCTTTCTCCCACCCCCTCTCCCCATTATCCTTTTTCTTACCTCTCCATTCCTTACCTATTTTTATATTATAATGTGTGGGTCGTTTTGTTTATTAATAATCTTCACTTTATGGGCCATGCTCACATAATGTTTAGCTACCTCACTATTTCCACTTCTGCTATTTTGTGTAAACTGTTATTTCATAATTTTGTGTATCTATTTTTGTGACTTTACCTTTACCTTCCTCCTGATGATATGGCCTATGCCTTTATACGTTATTTTATGTCTTCGACTTTGTGTACCAAAGCAAAAAAACTAAATAGACATATCTATTAAAATCAAGCAGATATATGTATGTATATATATATATATATATATATATTTATATATATATATATATATATATTAATTATTTGATGATGATGATTATTATTACTACTATTATTATTATTATTATTATTATTTATACATTTTTTACATGTATTATAAAAAAAATTTTTACTGAACTGAGTTTCTCTTTATAGTTATTTTCACACCAAGTATAATTGATTCTTTTTATGTTAATTGATCTGGTGATATTTTTCAGCAGTGTACATGTAAAATACAACTTTGACAGTTATCTCCCGATAGGTAACAACAGTTCATATCTCTATTTCAGTGAATTTGGCCTCCAGCCTTTTATATAGAACTGTAAAGTGTGGAACAATTTAATTGTAGTGAAGACAGTGTTTTGCTCTAGGCAAAAGTCATGCATTTATCTTTTGTGTGAAGATCAGAAGTATATTTAAAAATATATATAAATGATATATAAAAGATTGAGTTAAACATATTTCAGACATACACTAAAACTGTTCATTAACAAATAAAATAATGGAATAAATACATTTTAGAAATAAAGAACAGATATCCTCTGAATTGCTGTTTTCTTATACTGAATTTTGCTGTATATTTATTCTTCTCGTACCTAGTCAGAAACTACTGAGGTATTTCCCTATTGGTTTAATTACTGAAAATTAACTGCTGAGATGTTTTCACATACTGTATGGAGTATAGACAAATTTAATATTGAACATAATTTGATGTTCTCATTTGGCTTTTTTTATCCACACAGTATGTTATCTCTATATAAATATGTAACATGTCATTGCCAAAACTGCAGATAACCTACTATTATGTGTTTTTCTTTAATCTTCTATAAAGATTTTGATTTCTACAGCAAATCTGTACAACTAAAATGTGTACATGAAAATGATTTTTTGTAAATAACATGGATTGTCTGTCATTTAGATTACAAATAGAAATCAATGTATGTTTGTGTGCATTTGTTGCTACCAAGAATGAACATGAAAAAGCTATTGACAAAACAATATAGTTAACAAGTCTCTCTTAGCAATTATGGCAACTAAATATTGTGCCACAATGACTTGAGAAAGTCCCCATTGTTCTTTGTACTCTTATACTACTACTGTACCAGAGGTGAGCTCTTTATAGAAGACCCATCTCCATTGTCCCAACTAAAGTTAGTAACTGTTTCAGCAGCCATTGTGTAATATTTAAATTACATAAACAAACTGCTGTTGTTCTTGGGAGAGGGACTAGCTAGATTATTATTTATTTGGGTGGCAAAGGCTGATTTAGCCATTTTGATTGCATTTTATTTGTTATAGAAAACATGATACAGTATGAGTTTAAGTGAGAGAACAGTTCTAACCTAATAACTGAGACCCAGTGTTATGGGAACAGTGACACATAAACTATGATAGTTTATTGACATGAACCATAACATATGAATTAATATTAATGGTGTAATGGTTAGCATTACCACCTCACAGCACTGAAGTTATGGGTTTGATTCCCACCATGGTCTTAATTGTGTGGAATTTTTAAATTCTCCTTGTGCTTGTGTAAGTTTCCTCTAGGTACTTTGGTTTCTTCCCATAATCCAAAACTATACTGATAGGTTATTTGGCTTCCTACAAAATTAACCTCAGCATGAATGTGTGAGCATGTACATATGGTAGGGAATATAGATTGTAAGCTCCACTGGGGCAATGATTGATGCGAATTACCAAATATTCTCTGTAAAGCCTTGCTGAATATGTGTGCGCTATATAATAACTAATAATAATAATAATAATAATAACAACAATAATAATATTAAAGCCAGCACAGGATTAGTCTTTGAAATAACTGAAAATTCTAAATCAAAAGTATTTTTAAACTTTTCACCATCTCACAGCCAATAACTGAAACATATACAATACAGTATTTATCTTCTTCATTTTCTTTTTCTGTAAGTACTCCTAATCATATAACAAAGAAGTGAAAGTTTTCTGAAAGGTTGTAAGGATTATAAATTTAGAGCACTTCTGGACATTCTGCCTTATAAGACCTATGAGGCACATGAAAAAGACAATTCTGAACAATATTCACAGAAACTCCAGAGAATACCAGCATTGGTGGGTAGGGATGAGAGATTTTGTTATGTGACAATCCTGTTCCCTATAACAAGAAAGGTTTGCACTATAGGCAGGATTTTTGTCACCCGGGGTATGGCAGTTATTTGACATCCCCCTCCACTCCACCCCGCTATAAGTATAGACTATGCCCTTTCAGAAAAATACATTATGCCACATAGGGCCACCCATATGCCAAACAGTGTCTCCCTAATATGCCACACAATGGCCCCATATGCCACATTCTCCTTATATTATTCCACATGGTGTCCCTATATTATGCCAGTGTCCCAATACTATGCAACAGTATCCCCACATTATATGCCACAGTGTCCCAACATTGTGCAACAAAGTGTCCCCATATTATCCCACACAGTGTCCCTGCATTATACCACAGTGTACCCAATTATATTCCACAGTGTCCCCACATTACACTACAGGGTCCTCATATTATGCCACACAGTGTCCAGGCATTATGCCAGTGTCCCCATATTATGCCACACAGTGTCCCAACATTATGTGCCACAAAGTGTCCCCATATTATGCTACACAGTTTCCCTGCATTAAGCCACAGTGTCCCCATATTATGTGCCACAACGTCCCCACAGTATGCCACAGTGGTTCCGCATTATATGCCTTAATGGCTTAACATTAAGCCACACAGCATAAACACATTATGCCACACAGTGACCCCACATTCTGCACCCACTGGTTAATGGCAGATACTGGTGCTTGATTACTGGTGGGCATGCAGAAAGGTGGAGCTGAAGTTTTCATTAGCTTGTGGTGCATCCCAACAGTAAGCAGCTCTCAGGCTCTGCTGCTTCCTTATGATGCCCCCTGAAGTCTGGCACCTGGGGCACTTGGCCACCGAGACAGCCTCCCCCCCCTTTTATTTGCGACCCATCTGTAGGTCATAAATTCCTGTAAACTTTGTTCATATAAAGGATTTTCAGCTAGCAACAGACTGCCATATACAGTACCTGGTGGTTGCCCATAAAAATCTAATATTTTCCTAGCCATAAGCTCTCCAAGTATATTAAGAGAAGGTTCTCCTGAAGGACCCATTGGCAGCATGCATAATCATGTGGGGTAGAAAACCCTTTGATCCTGCTTTTGTAGCAGTTACCCACATAAAGAATGACCAATACATAGGCTTGTGTCAGTTCTTGTCATTTTGAAGGTAGACACAATCCAACCTCTAATTGTAAAGGATTTAGTGCAGTTTATAGATAATTGCTGATTACACAGTGCTGTGAGAAAAGTTAAGTAGCCAAATAGATATCTATACACCAGTCACTCTCCTTATCATATTCAAATATTCATCAAAAGATATGGGATGTAGTAAGCATTCTGACATTCGAGATCCTGGTGTTGAGGATGCCGGTGCTGGTATCCCTATACCTGTCAGAATGCTCACACTAGAATCCCAACAGCCGGGATCCCAAATGAAAGTATACTAGAAAGGGTTAGGGTTAGGCTGCGGGGGGAACATTAGGGTTAGGCTGCAAGGAGGGAGGGTTAAGTTTAGGCTGCGGGGAGGGAGGGTTAAGGTTAGGCTGTGGTAGTGGCTGGTTAGGCTGTTTTAGGCTGTGCGGTGGGAGGATTAGGGTTGGGATTAGGGTTCATTTACTGCTGAGCCCCTGTCGTGACCGATCAAGGCATCCTGACTGCCAGTCAATCATACCCAACCCAAAGGTAATACTGTAATTGGCAGAGGCCAATTATAGAAAGAAGATTCCTTTGTGGGGCACTCTTTTGTTTGATAGAAGAAATTATATGATAATTATCTTAAAAAACGTACTTTTATTGACGTTCTCCTTAAAAAAACTGGGGTGGAAGGACTGCAAAGCAGATTATGGTACAGTCTACCGCTCACATTAATTTATTTATATATAATTCATTAAGAAAGAGTTTTCTTTTCTTTTTAAGACATATACCCATAAGTATTCAAAATGCTAATGCCATCACATCAACAGATAAATGTCTAATTGAATGGTGACATATTTGATAATATAACTCCCTTGAATTGGGAAAAAGCAGGATGGATAATTATTAACTAGAAAATGTTATGGTGTGGATAGCCTCTCTTTCATGAATCAGCTCAGATATGTGTTAAATGATTCTCATACTTTTCAAGGTGTCAATCCAAAGTGTTAAATACATTAAGGGTTGTCTGTTGTGTATACCAGGACTAATGTATCTCATAAGACACCAGCTGTATGCAAATGGACTCATTCAGAGAGATCCTAATGATCCTCTGTGTTCATTATGTAGGTTTCTTGGTGCACATGGCGGCTTTCTGAATAGACCCCATAGTCCCTTAAAAATTCAGTTTAAATTCACAAAATACACAGATTTGCCAAAAGGGTATGAGAGCATGTCTCAGTATGTACATACCAGGGCCGTAACTAGGTGTGTGCGAAGGGGGCACCGCACATAGCGCTGCAGGTTAGGGGGCGCTGTTGGCGGCACTTGTCAATTATCTGTTTTAACTACTTTCACTTGCAGATTCCACCCTTTTTGAAGTCCAGCATCTCCTGACCACCCCTGTCTCCTACCCTGACCCAGGGCCGTAACTAGCAGTGTGCTAGCGGTGCCTTGCCCACATTGCAAATGCACTGTGGGTGCAATACCGCCAGCAGTACCCGCACGACTGCACTCCTGCCGCTATCAATCCAGCACCCGTGACAAGCCGGTCCTCTGCCTGGCCGGCCGCCCACCAGCCCGCCTACCTTCCAATCTGCTTGCCCGCCCACCCCTGCCGGAAAGTGATGAAGGGCCCAGGTCCTGCTGGCTGCCAGCTACTGCTCACAGCAGCAGAACAATAAAGTTTATTTGAGGCGTCTCACATCATGGCACGCCTCTAGAGGAGAAAGTCACCTGGGGCGCACCAAAGGAGCAAGCAGCCCCTTTCAAGAGAAAACGGAAGTCCGGGTAATTAAGTTTGCCCCCTCTGCCTGGCTGCACAGTGAGTGAGTGAGTGTGTGTGTGTGTGTGTGTGTGTGTGTGTATGTTTGTGCATGGAGAGAGAAAGAGAAGAAAGGGGGCTCTACCTGGTGCAGTAGGTCTACCTGGTGCAATGTATAAAAAAAGGGGGTTCTACCTGGTGCAGTAGGTCTACCTGGTGCAATGTATAAAAAAAAGGGGGTTCTACCTGGTGCAGTAGGTCTACCTGGTGCAATGCATAAAAAGAAAGGGGCTCTACCTGGTGCAATGAATAAAAGGAAATGGGGCTCTACCTGGTGCAGTATGTAGAAGGGGGTGCGCCCTGGCACAGTGTATAAAACGGGGCTCTAACTGATGCAGTCTGTAAAATGTGGCTCTACCTGCCGTAATTTATAAAAGGGGACTCTACCTGCTGTAATATATAAAATGGGTCTCTACCTGCTGTACTGTTTAAAAGATGGCTCTACCTGCCGTAATGTGTAAAAGGGAAGACTACCTGCCGTAATGTGTAAAAGGGGGCTCTACCTGGCATAATGTGTGATAGGGGCTCCACCTGGAATAATGTGTAAAATGGAGCTCTACCTGGTGAATTGTATGATGGGCTCTACCTGCCGTAATGTGTAAAAGGGGGCTCTACCTGGCATAATGTGTGATAGGGGCTCCACCAGGAATATTGTGTAAAATGGAGCTCTACCTGGTGAATTGTATGATGGGCTCTACCTGGCGTAATGTGTGACAGGGGCTCTACCTTGCGTAATGTGTAAAAGGTGCTCTACCTGGTGTAATATGTGTAAGTGGTACTACTGTGCACCGTAATTTGAATAATAGAGACTACAGTACAGCGTAATATGAATTGGTATTATTTTGTGGCCACTCCCCTTCCCCATTAAGCCATGCCCCTTCATTTTTTACGTGTGCCTATGGCGCACTGGCCCTGTTCTACATATGAGGGGAGGGGGTGTCGCTGATGCTGTTTCTTGCACACATCGCTAAAATGTCTAGTTATGGCACTGGTACATACCTCCCAACTTTTGAGAGGTAGAAAGAGGGACTCCCTGCACGGCGGAGATGGGACAGCAGGACAGTCCCCCAAAAAACGTGACTGTCCCACGAAAATTGAGACAGTTGGAAGGTATGGTATGTATATCACTGTGTAAATTAATATAATGCATGCAGATCAAAAGTCACTAATTGGTCACATTAATTCTAAATGGTCACCTGAGTCGCTAGTAATCAGCTATTCAAACATTGGTACATAACTAGTTCAAACAACAATGCATGTTAAAAAGAACCTCTATGCATTGAGACTCAAATGTGTCTTGTTTATGATCATAGGTGAAAATGATACTTGCACAAATGGAAAGGTACATATGGATTCTCATGGGCAAACCTATATTATACTGCAGGTGGGGCAGATGTAACATGTGCAGAGAGATATGGATTTGAGTGGGGTGTGTTCAAACTGAAATCTAAATTGTAGTGTAAAAATAAAGCAAGACAGTATTTACCATGCACAGAAACAATATAACCCACCCTATCGAAATATCTCTGCACATGTTACATCTGTCCCCCTTGCATGGTTTGGCTCATTATTGTGCTTCTTTGGTTTGCTAACAAACCTGCATAACCCTTACTATTTGACCTTAATTGAAACATTGATGTGTTTGACCCCTATGCATTGGAATTCAAGTGTGTCTTGATTTTAATTTTACATGTATATATATATATATATATATATATATATATACAGTATATATATCAAATTCCACATCAGAAATGTTAATGATAGATGTCTTAGTGTGTCCCTTTAAAATTATATGATAGCCTTTAGGAATATGTGTTAAGCATGGGACAGAAATATTAACTTATATTAGCTCTACACTATGAACAGCAAAAGCCAAGAATAAGAGAGAAGCTAGTTTGCTTGAAATTAAAAATAATTACACTACCATGAGGAAAGAGAGAGAGAGGAGTGAATCATTATCTCAGGCAAATGAATATTTTGGGCAGATAAACCTGTATAGAGGAATACCTCTGATAGAGCAGATGTACATTTTGTTCTCCCTGAAGCCTGGAATAAAAAGAGCAGTGCTGAACTGTGAAACTTAATTGTTTATACCTAGATCAAATTTGTGTGCAAAGCATCAAGACCTTATTGAATGAGAGAAAGCCTCTGGGGAAAATTCCTATGGGAACACCACAAAGGAAATTATTTTAACATGGCTATATATTTTGATCTAGGTTTTACTGAAGCAGTAATTGACATTGCTGTTGAAGAATCTAATGATAAGTCCAACAAACAACCCATTAATATTTTCATCCACAAATAATAGGGATGAGTCTGGATAATGTATATACACCATTAAAAATCTTTGGAAAACTCCCTTGTTTTTGATAAAAATCCAACAGGACCAAAACCTTGAACTAGAACTCCATTGTGTGATGTGACTGTTTTCCTTGGAAATCCTATGAGTGCCGACTACATATATTTCTATTTGATGGTCACATTAGTAGCCAAAGTAGGGCACAAAGGTGAATACTGTATATTGGCAATCAGGGACTGCCAGGTCCCATAAATATATATATACACACTATATATATGTGAAAAATAAAAATATGATATTACTGTATTTAATATTAATGCATTCATATGGTGTGTAATGTACCAAGAATTAAATAAAGCATGCAGAGTGACCCTCCCTGACACTATCTAAACCAACAGGAGCCTTACTGTATATCAGTAAATTGAATCCAAATCTACTGTATATTTTCATTAAGTCCTTGAGGTTTAAGTGATTCCATTTTAAGGATCCAGGCAGCTTCTTGTCTGCTAAGTTCCCTAAACCAGTCACCTCTCTTCATGACAATATGCTTTACCCCCCATAATGCAAAGGCCTCTTGGGTCCCCTTTATGATACTCACCAAGTGTCTGGGTATACTATGATTTATAGTTCCATTCAAAATATTTCTGCTCTTAAAAATCTAATTTTCAGAGGTTGCAACCAATATAGTATAAATTACAGCGGCATTATGATAGGCACATAACACATAAAGAAATGCAGTATATAAAAGATTCAATCATTTTTTTAGAGACCACAGCAAGTACTGATATGGTTTTATTAACAGCATAAGAGAAAGTTGTACACTTTTTTTATTACATTTTTTTTATTACATTTACTGTATATAACACTTGAATTTTGTTTCCTGTAATATTCTTCTGTTCTGAATCATGGTTAGATTAAGTAGGATTATTTTTTTTTTAAACGCTAGGAGCAAGAATATGGTTGATATTTCTTGCTTTCTTCTTAAGGGGATACAGACAGAGAGATGTATGCTTAATTTCTAAGCAATCTGACTAGATTGCTTAGAAAAAACAGGAGGTTAGGTAGGCGCACTGGTATGTTCACCGAAATCATAGATGAATAATTAATTATGAACCAGAATGAACATCAAAATATGTATTAAGATATATATATTAATAACTTCATAATATATACACAACCGAAGACCTCATTATAATGCCGGTGGTTCCCCCAAGAGTTAGATACAGAATATAGACCAACTGAGACACAAAGAAAACTCTCTTTTACAGTATTGCTAAAACTTAACTTTTATAAATGGACTTACAGACATACATTCAACATATATAATAAATCACAAAACGAAAAGAAAAAACTTTTCTTAAAAATGCTAGGGTATTGCGATCCATACACCCCGTAAATACATGAATAATTCTGTTGTTCTTGCAGTTGTATTTTTTGAGAATCTTTAATCTACCATTAACCAGTTAGCTAAATTATTTAATCAAAATCATCAAAAAATTATTATAGCTCATTATGAATAAAATAGTCTCCTAGAAGTATTATATATGTGGAGGTCTCCAAATATAAGGATACACAAATAGATACCAGACCACACACATGTTTAATGAAACCACAAATGGCAACATATAAATTCCAACCACAGTCTCTGTGGCATGTTACAAAGATACTGTACAAAGATAAATATCCAACCACATACACTTCCTATGGAATCACAAATGGCAACTCATAAGTTACAGCCACAGTCTCTGTAACCTATTGTCACTAAGTGATACTGTTGCTCTTTATAAGACAACTGCAATACAAATGTTTCAACCCTTGGTAAAATATATCATCATAACATCATCCAAAAATTGTGGTTACATTCCAAAGTGCAAATAACATTCCATTGTTTCTATCCTCATAACATAGAAAAACAACTGAAAATTAGAGAATTATACTGTAAATAGGTATAATAGTAAAGAGTAAGGTATGAAGATATCGCACACCGCTGCTTCTCACCCTCAGACTACCACTGATTAAACATCGAATGGCCAGTGAGCGAGTGCAGTGTAAAATGGTTCCTAATCGAATGTTAATTTGAACCGCTGCTTCTCACCATCTAGCATAAATCATTGGAACATCTGATGATCAGTGAGCGAGTGTAAACAATATCAAGAAGAAAGTAAGATGCTTCTACTATCGGTTGCCGTTGGTAACTATCCTGATATTAACTGTGCAGTTAATGAGAGTGCACTGAATAGATATAAACATAAGATAGAGAGCTGTTAAAGATAGAAATAGTGAAGTCTCTCCAATCACCAAGTACACCAAGTTCAGGTATAGTCTGGAAGGTGTAAGATCTCCTAAAGAAATACCCTGTACTGCTGCTTCTCATCATCATATTTTGAAATATCAAAACATCAAATGGCCAGTGAGCGGGTACCACAGGTAAGCCATAGGAGAAGAAAAATTATCATGTGTTCATTTATAGTGCATAGTACCAATAAGTAAAAAGAATACTCTTCCAGATTTAGTTGAAAAGAAAAAGAGGAGGGTAAATAAAATGTCTATATGCACACAATGTATGGAATGTGTAATAAGGAATTAACATTATACTTCCCTTTCGTCGGATTTGTTGTAATGAACAGGAGAGGAAGTTGGGGTGCTAATATGAGCATACATTGTGTCCTTCCAAAAAGGGTCTGTTAACCATTTAGTGCCTCCAATGCACATGTTTCACAGAGGGTGGTTTCGTCAGGGAGCCTAGATGAAGATTGCTTAGAAATCAAGCACGGACCTCTCCGTGTGTATGCCCCATAGCGATAGCGATGCGCGACCCTGTGCGTCGCTATTGCTGACTCTAGATTGGCCTGACCGGGACAGAGATGTGTGCTGATCATTCTGTGCTAGATTGCCCAGCACACATCTCTGTACAGATCGGTATGTGTGTATGCCCTTTTAGTGATAATAGATGATTACTTGTCTAAATATTGACTAAGAATGGGTTACTGTGTATGTATACAGTAATGTATAATAATATTCACAAACTTTGTGGATATCACTGTACACTTGGAAATAAAAGACAACCTTGGTGCTTTCTTTTGCTATTAGTAATGATGTTTTTTCAATAAACAGTTTAGAACTATCTAATAATAGTCACTATTCCAAGGCCTGATATAGAATATACTGAGGGTATTCAGTCTCCGTAAAATCATTGACAGGTTCTGATGTACAATGTAATGTGAAGTACAATGTGAAGTATAATTTCTACAGTGAAGATGGATCTTGGGGTCTTATTATGGGTACTAGATTATGGAATTAAACTATGTACATCAACAATTTTCTTTTGTTTTGTTTTTTTAAATGTGTTTTTTGAAGATCAACACAAAATAAAACAACAAGTTGAAAATGCGCAATCTCCTTTGAAAAATTTCATAATTGTACATTTTTAGAGGGGATGTAAAGTATAAATTGGAGAACAGGGCAAATGAACTCTTCAGCCAAAAGGAAAGAGCCAATGGGACAAAGTAGGGGAAAAGTCTTGGGAGCTCAACAGCAGAATAATTGGGAGGGATGATGGAGAATATTCAAATGCTCAGGCAGAGTAGTCCCAAAATCATCAGGGAGTGGGAAACTAATGAAGTCAAGAAACTTTTTCGAGCATGGAGCCAAGAGGAGCCAGAGGGCTAAGCAGGATAGAGGAGCCACAGACCCCCAGCCATTAGCTGTACCCACACCCAGGAGAAACTCAGGCTATTCCATAAGATTAACTAAGCAAGCTAAACAGAGAGATAATAGCCTTTAAAATTTGGAATGCACATTACACTTCTTAGGGGATCTCTGGAGGACTCAGGTATGCACCAAAGGATACCTTCTTGCACAAATGAAACATGTATAAGGTAAAAGAAGTTACATTATTCTTTGTTTAGAACAGCATCAAAAGCTCCATCAAGTAAAGTCTAAAGTTCCTGTTGTAAATTCAGTGTGGGAACAGAGGAAAGTTTAGAATTATAACATGAGTCTGATAACTATATTTTAGTTTTCATAAGGTAATCTGCAGTGTTCTGTGTAACAACTCTCCCCTCCTTTGTCCGCTGGTTTGCTAGTCAATAAAAAATCTTTAGATACAGATGTAGTCTCCGTTATCTTGACTGTTTCTCAGCCTAGACGGGTGTTTAGTCACGCTAAGACGATAGCTTAGCTTGCTGAGTTTAATCACAGGCAGGCGCGTTGAGGCGATACTAGATACTCAGCATGCATTACACATCTCCACCACTGGGTGGCTAATGCTCCCCTAATTCAGTACTTTTGATCATATAGCGGCGGATTTATCTACAGCTCTGGCAATTGGTCAGTGACGACTGTAATGTTAATACTGTAGATGGTGACCTATGGTCAGACGGTGAGAGTTCTCAATATACAGTACAGTAATGTAAATACAGTACTGTAGTTTATACAGCAGACACAAACGAACATGTTAAAACACTTGTGTATGCAGACGCAAGTTTGTGTATGGAGTATGTGTATGGAGTATGTGTATGGAGTATCTGTATGGAGACGCAACTAATTGTGGAAAAGGAAGAATGTACAATGCATAAACACCGTGCTTTTAAAATACATGTACATGAGCGTCTGAGTTCCCTAAGGCATAATGGGTATGGTGGAAAATACCGTGCTTTTGAAATGCGAGCGTCCGATTCCCCTAAGGCATAAACTAACACCAAAGGGGAGGGGTCGCTGTTTGCTGTACTTTTATACATGAAATTGTGAATCTCTCATGAGGCGTCATGGGCTAGCGATGAAGGCTCCCATCTCCCATGCTGTGGGTCTAGGGTTCGAGTCCTGAAGTGCCATTTATTTTATTGTAATATGTTCCCGTGACATTCACTTACAGTACATATTATTTTCTTTTCTTTGTAAGACAGTCAATGGAAGGGTGCACACAAGTTTCACATAAATCAGAAAATCTGCAGGAGCGATTCTTTACGCTAAATGCAAATACACAGCGGTAATGAGTTTAAATGAGTGTATTCTGACACATCTAACTGGGCAAAACAGTACTGTATATCTTCGGCATTTGTGTATTGCACATGACCTGAACACCCTCCCTGTCTACTGCATGACCTGTGCAGGCTCCCAGGGGGGAAGGGCGATGGGGGGAGGGGGAGGGGGAGGCAGTGGAAAATACCGTGCCTTTGAAATACAAGTTTGAGCTTCTGAGTCCCCTAGGGCATAAACCAACACCAATGGGAAGGAAGTGCCAACCTTTTTTTAATGTGTTCCCGTGACATTCACTTTAATATCATTTTTTTTCTCTCTAATACATTCAATGGAAGGGTGCACACAGGTTTCACATAAATCAGAGTAGATCTGCAGGAGCGATTCTTTACGCTAAATGCAAATACACAGCGGTAATGAGTATAAATGAGTGTATTCTGACTGAGCAAAACAGTACAGTAGATCTTTGGCGTTTGTGTATTGCAAATGACCTGAATTCCCTCCCTGTCTACTGCATGACCTGTGCAGGCTCCCAGGAGGGAAGGGTGATGGGCTAGCGGGAGGCGGTGGAAAATACCGTTCTTTAGAAATGCGAGCGTCCGAGTCGCCTAAGGCATAAACCAACACCATTGGGGAGGGGTCGCTGTTTGCTGTACTTTTACATATGAAATTGTAAATCTCTCATGAGGCATCGTGGGCTAGCGATGAAGGCTCCCACCTCCCATGCTGTGGGTCTAGGGTTCGAGTCCTGAAGTGCCATTTATTTTATTGTAATGTGTTCCCGTGACATTCACTTACAGTACATATTATTTTATTTTCATTGTAAGACAGTCAATGGAAGGGTGCACACAAGTTTCACATAAATCAGAAAATCTGCAGGAGCGATTCTTTACGCTAAATGCAAATACACAGCGGTAATGAGTTTAAATGAGTGTATTCTGACACATCTAACTGGGCAAAACAGTACTGTATATCTTCGGCATTTGTGTATTGCAAATGACCTGAACACCCTCCCTGTCTACTGCATGACCTGTGCAGGCTCCCAGGGGGGAAGGGCGATGGGGGGAGGGGGAGGGGGAGGCAGTGGAAAATACCGTGCCTTTGAAATACAAGTTTGAGCTTCTGAGTCCCCTAGGGCATAAACCAACCCCAATGGGAAGGAAGTGCCAACCTTTTTTTAATGTGTTCCCGTGACATTCACTTTAATATCATTTTTTTTCTCTCTAATACATTCAATGGAAGGGTGCACACAGGTTTCACATAAATCAGAGTAGATCTGCAGGAGCGATTCTTTACGCTAAATGCAAATACACAGCGGTAATGAGTTTAAATGAGTGTATTCTGACGTAACTAACTGGGCAAAACAGTACTGTAGAACTTTGGCGTTTGTGTATTCCACATGACCTGAACTCCCTCTCTGTCTACTGCATGACCTGTGCAGGCTCCCAGGGGTGAAGGGCGATGGGGGGAGGGGGAGGCGGTGAAAAATACAGTGCCTTTGAAATACAAGTTTGAGCGTCCGAGTCCCCTAAGGCATAAACCAACACCAATGGGAAGGAAGTGCCAACCTTTTTTTAATGTGTTCCCATGACATTCACTTTAATATTATTTTATTTTTCTCTCTAATACATTCAATGGAAGGGTGTACACAAGTTTCACATAAATCAGAGTAGATCTGCAGGAGCGATTCTTTACGCTAAATGCAAATACACAGCGGTAATGAGTATAAATGAGTGTATTCTGACTGAGCAAAACAGTACTGTAGATCTTCGGCGTTTGTGTATTGAACAAGACCTGAATTCCCTCCCTATCTACTGCATGACCTGTGCAGGCTCCCAGGGGGGAAGGGCGATGGGCTAGCGGGAGGCGGTGGAAAATACCGTGCTTTAGAAATGTGAGCGCCCGAGTCCCCTAAGGCATAAACCAACACCAATGGGGAGGGGTCGGTGTTTGCTGTACTTTTACACATGAAATTGCAAATCACTCATGAGGTGTCGTGGGCTAGCGATAAAGGCTCCCACCTCCCATGCTGGGGGTCCAGGTTTCGAGTCCTGAAGTGCCATTTTTTTTGTTATTGTAATGTGTTCCGTGACATTCACTTACAGTACATATTTTTTTATTTTCAATGTAAGACAGTCAATGGAAGGGTGCACACAAGTTTCACATAAATTCCCCCAGTTGAAATTATACAACACAGTACTGCAACTTTATTCACCATTATATCATGCAATAGTGTCTCTTATTCTCGTTACATCATATGATAGTACCACATTACTCCTCACAGTATTGCCCTTTATTCAAATTATACCCCACCACATTGATCTTTATTTACATTAGACCATGCTGTAGTGCCCTTTCTTTATGTTGCGCCAGAAAATATTGTAGTACACCTTATACACATAATGCCGCACATTAGTAATGCATTTCATATTTACATTTTAATATTTAATTTCTTAGAGCCGCAGTCACACACAGAATATAGGCATGTACTGTAGCATCTCATTTTATTCAGCAGAAGCTGATAGTGCCCCATTTGGCTAGTTTGCCGGCTCTGTATAATACAATAGAAAAAAATACCTCATCACAGATACTGTACACAAGCTCATGTCTAAATGTACAGTAAGCAGTGATCCTTTGCCATTGGCTTTATATTAAGCCTTAATGGCTAGGGGACTTGGCCGCTGACTTACTGTACTGTACCACATCCCTGACTTTAATAAACCACACTGTTGCTTAAACTCCTTGTTTTGGGTCTGTATACTGTACATTACACAGCATTTATTATTTGATCATTCTACGGGACCTCATTGCCTCTGTGTACTGTTATTTTAGCTAGGGGATTGTGACACTCCTTCAGCATTGCCCCGTAGCCTGCAAAACTTATGCCATCTCTCACTCCATATCCGAGTGCTGCCTGCCACGTGGTAGGGGTTCAGGGGTGGTGGCCATTTTGCCAGTGTGCTGTGTGATCGAGTCCTGTGTACCATAATGTGCATAGATCTTGCTTATCCCTATCGCCCCTGTGTATCTTAGCTAGGGGATTGTGACGCTCCTTCAACATTGCCCCGTAGCCTGCAAAACTTATGCCATCTCTCACTCCATATCTGAGCGCTGCCTGCCATGTGGTAGGGGTTCTGGGGCGGTGGCCATTTTGCCAGTGTGCTGTGCGATCGAGTCTGGTGTACCGTAATGTGCATTGATCTCGCTTATCCCTATCGCCGCTGTGTATTTTAGCTAGGGGATTGTGACGCTCCTTCAACATTGCCCCGTAGCCTGCAAAACTTATGCCATCTCTCACTCCATATCTGAGCGCTGCCTGCCATGTGGTAGGGGTTCTGGGGCGGTGGCCATTTTGCCAGTGTGCTGTGCGATCGAGTCCGGTGTACCGTAATGTGCATAGATCTCGCTTATCCCTATCGCCGCTGTGTATTTTAGCTAGGGGATTGTGACGCTCCTACAGCACTGCCCCGTAGCCTGCAAAACTTATGCCATCTCTCACTCCATATCTGAGCGCTGCCTGCCACGTGGTAGGGGTTCAGGGGCGGTGGCCATTTTGCCAGTGTGCTGTGCGATCGAGTCCGGTGTACTGTAATGTGCATAGATCTCGCTTATCCCTATCAACGCTGTGTATTTTAGCTAGGGGATTGTGACGCTCCTTCAGCATTGCCCCGTAGCCTACAAAACTTATGCCATCTCTCACTCCATATTCAAGCGCGGCCTGCCATGTGGTGGGGGTTCAGGGGCGGCGGCCATTTTGCCAGAGTGCTATGCGATCAAGTCCGGTGTACCGTAATGTGCATAGATCTCGCTTATCCCTATCACCCCTGTGTATTTTTCATAGCTAGGGGATTCTGACGCTCCTTCAGCCCTGCCCCGTTGCCCACAAAACCTATTCCGTCACTCGCTCCATAGCTGAGGGCCTCCATGGGTCAAGGAGTCACAGGCGGTAGCCATTTCAATTGAGTCTGCCCTGCTACAGAATTGTATGTGTACCGTATGGTGCATAGAACCTTAACAGTACATCCGCTCTTGCAGCTTTGCCCTGGTTTATGTGAATAAAAATAATAATAAAGTGTCTGGAATAAACTAACATGCATTCGTACTTTAGGAATCGAACCCGGGACTCTGAGTATAGGAAGCGGAACACTTCACCACTTCGCCGCAGACAGATGAATAAATCCATTGGTTTTGATTATGCCATAACGGCTACGGGATTAGGATGCTAACATATTGTACAATATTCCTAATATTATTAGGCAATAATGAACTTCTAACACGTTCATTTGCATCAGTGTACACTACTGGTTTTATGTTGCTTTGTCTGCAGGACTTGGATGCTTACATATTCCTTAAGTACTGTAAATGGACCATATATGCTGTACTATTTGCGTCTGTACTGTATATACTGTATTAAATAATGCAGCGTAATGAGATGCTGTACATACTGTATGCAGCGTAACGAGATGCACTAGTAAAGTAGTCCTTACTATATATTTCAGTATTGTATTTTACGGGAGAACAGACACATGTGCAGTGGTGATTGTAAAAAGTGACATCTGGTGGATGATCACAGGTATTACACGTAAAGGTAACGCCAAATGCTCTGTCTGCCTCTGTGTGATTAGATACACCTCTCTGTGACTAGGCGCGCCTCCCTATGCCCCGATACGCTACACATGCTCGATCGAGAAAAACACCTCAGCCAGTCAAGATAAAGGTGGCTACATCTGTAGTTCTATAATTGCTTGACACTCTTGTGGATTCAAATTATAGAGACAGAAACAAAGTTTGCTATTACAAAGTTTGCAAAACCTTCCAAAGCAGCACAGTAAAAGGTCTTTATTACACTGCTTTTATGTTGTAATTGGGAAGAATTGGGACTTACAGTATGTTTAAACTTTATAGTTACATAGTTTATGAGGTTGAAAAAAGACAATTTGTCCATTGTGTTCAACCTATTTATAATCTCCTACTCTGTATTATTTAAAGGACTCATTTTATCTGTTGATAAAGTTGGCCATTGTGTTGTATTTCCTAATTTTATTTTAACTATAGTACATGATCTATCCACCATAACCCTTTATATCCTTATCCATTAGGAATTTATCTAGCCTATTCTTAATAGTATTGACCGAGTCTGCCAATACTAGTCTCCCAGGCAGGAAATTACAACCTCGTATTGTCCTTACTGTGAAAAAAACTTTTTGCCTCTGTGTGCGGCATCTCCTCTTCCCTAACCTAAGTGGGTGTCCACATGTCTTCTGTGTTGATCTTACCGAAAACAAATCCCCCACAAGCTTTGTGTATTGTCCCCTTAAATATTTATAAATGTTGATCATGTGCCCCGTAATCTCCTCTTTTCCAGTGTGAACATGTCAAGTCTTCCAAGTCTTTCCTGGTATTCCAGCATCTCCATCCCCTTAATTAGTTTGGTCGCCCATCTCTGAACCTTTTCTAGTTCCTTGATATCCTTTTTGTAATAAGTTGCCCAAAATTCTGCACAGTATTCCAGATGGGGCCTCACTAGGGCTTTACTGTATATAGTGGGAATATAACACTCTCATCACTTGCATCAATACCCCTCTTTATGCATGCTAGTACCTTGTTTGCCTTTTTTAGCTGCTATCTTACATTAGGTGCTGCTGCTAAGTTTGTTATCTATGTGAATACCTAAATCTTTTTCCAGTAGAGAGTCCCCTAAAATCACCCCATTTAGTATGTAGGTGTTATTTTTGTTCTTACTACCAAGGTGCATTACCTTGCACTTGTCTGTATTGAAACTCAATCTCCATTTTGCTGCCCATGATTCCAGTTTAAATAAATAATTCTGGAGAGACTCAGCATCTCCCTCTGAATTTATACCTTACATAGTTTGGTATAATCTGCAAAACTTGACACCATGCTCTCTAGACCTTCTGCTAGATCATTAATGAAAATGTTGAACAATAGTGGTCCAAGTACAGACCCTTGTGGCATACCACTTAGAAACATTGGTATCCCCCAGCACACTGGATGACATCAGCAACAGGATTTAATAACTACATGGTAGTAGAAATTTAAGAGATCTCAGTTGCACACATTTGCAAAGGTATGGGAAGCCCCCAGGTATCTTCAAGGCATCTCTGAGTACTGGGGGTACCTAACATTAAGTTACCACTTAGTACTTCAGTCCAATTTGAAAACGTTACATTTACCACAACGTGCTGCTCCCTATTATCTAACCAATTACTAACCCAAGTGCATATTGTGCTCCCTAGCCCCAGTTCATGTAACTTATAGATAAGTTTCATGTGTGGCACTGTGTTGAAAGCTTTAGCAAAGTCTAAAAAGATTACATCCACCACTTTACCCTGATCAAGGCTCGCACTAACTGTTTCATTAAAGCCTAGTAAGTTTGTTTGACATGATCTACCCTTCACAAATCCATGTTGGTTCCTAATAATAATAATCTTTTTGACTCCAAGGATCTTCTGTACACTATCCCTTATGAATGCTTTCAAGAACTTTCCCCATTATAGATGTAAGACTAACTGGTCTATAATTGCTAGGTTCAGCTTTAATTCCCTTTTTGAAGATCGACACTACTTCCGCTATATGCCAGTCTTTGAGAACCATGCCTGATTTAAGTGAATCATTGAAGATTAAAAATAGAGGTCTTGCTAATTCGGAGTGTAGCTCCATGGGAACCCTTGGGTGAATTCTGTTTGGACCAGGTGACTTATTAATCTTAATGTAGCAAAATAAAATTTATGCATAATACTTTTATATATCTGTTTAGTTCAACAAAGAGGAAAAAATATATAAAGTGGGTGCAAAGTGTTATCCTTTAACAAGTAGACTAAGTTGTGACTTAATTTCTTGGAGGATAGATTGTAAACTCCTCTGGGGTTTATTTGAACTTTAGATTTTTTGCTTGCTTTTTCAATTGATCTGCAGATATATCTATAAGTGTGTACCGAGCATATCAGGTGAGTGTTTATCTGTAATTTTTTTTAGCTAATTGACATGATTATTTCCAACACTTATCAATAAAATTACTCTAATTGTAATGATTCATAATGATCCTAAATGGTATTGAGAATCTTTGGGGTATTTCAAATACATGGTTCCTCTTCTAGATGTAAATCTACTTTGAGGGTTGTGATAGGTTCTCTCCCTAATAGACATATAATCTAATAAATTTCTTTGCTTTCCTGTCTATATTTTTCTTTCATATGGTTCTACCTGTTGGTTAGTAAGTTTTTATTTCTCTAAATTATGCTAAGTGATCTTGTATCTCTTCTCCATATATTAAATAATTGCATAAATGCAAATGCAAAAGTTATCAAAAATGCAATTCAGTTTGACTTGCGAATTCCCATCATCATTAAAAAAGATGTATTATAAATTCAGAGGATTATTGTAATTTAGTTATGTTCAATATACCTTATAAGGTGATTTTTTCCCCATCAATGCCTTAAGTAAGCTTTTAAAAGATCACCTAGTGTATTGTATTATAAATAAATAATAAATCATAAATAACATCATCAGTAACATGGAAACCACCATTTTTATCATTTCTCAAACTTCTTGTCTCCTACAGAGCCTATTTGTATAACATGTCAAGTCCATAGTGAACAAATAGACTGCGGGAAACCAGGATAATGAAAAAATAAAATAAAAACACAAATAACAAATATCCTGGCACTCCTCAGTCTTTAAGTTAAATCTATAATAATTATGTGCCAGCAGCCAAAACAACATGGGAGGATTGCCGCTTGTCACACTGAAAATACAATGCAAAAATCCAAATCCAATATTAAAATATACAGTTTTTGCCTATGCTTATGGAAACATTACACTTAACATCTTTTTTTTATTTTATAGTAAACATATGTCTATGTTTCTCACAGGCAATATGGGCATTTGCAAGATGTAACTATCCAAGCCAGTTTAAACTAGTTTACTTTCTGAATATACAGATGTGTCAACAATTACCTTTCTGAAAACAGTGCCATGGCAGTCAATTTGGCAGGACATAAATTCCTTGTGTTGTTGTGCTATGATGTTTTGCCATGACAATTCATAGTTTCACTAATGGGTGGCCAGTGCATCACATAACATAGCTTTCCACCTACATTTGTTGTAGAACAGATTTTTTCCAAGTACAGAAAGAGGACAAATGAAGAACGTTTTGTCAAAGTCGAAAAATATTGCAGAACACACAGCACATATAAAATACACACACATGCCCACTGGGCGTGCACTTGTTCCGCCGTGCGTGCACATATCCGCAATTTGCGTACGGTCGCTCCCGCGGTCCTTTGCATGGTGTGGGTATTTACGGAACGCATGGAGGGCTATCAAAACATTACATATTTAATCCAAATAGTGCACATTGTACACATAGTCCCCCTGCAACACATCAGCAAGTATCAACAGTTTAAATGATTCCAGAACAAAGGGATTCACCTTTGCATGATAGGAGGGGACAGACTAAGGTTATAAGGTGGTGTCTGGTATCCAGCTGTAGGGTATTTTAAGGATAACATTCCGGTGTTGGTTTGAGGAAGATCGCATGTTCCTGTGGATAGTTATGTGCAGAAGCAGAATATAGATATAAACTGTATTTACTGTATATTATGTATGCGGCGGGAATCCAGAGGAGACCACCCATAAGAACAGTTGATAAAGACATCGCCCACCTTTTCAAATCAACCTATGACCTCTCCTGTACTGTAAAGCTGCATCCCTGTTTCCAATGGACAAAGGGATTACAGTATCCATTGTATTGCTTTTGGAAGTATTGTATAAAAAGCCTGTTGCTGCCTGACCGGACACACAAGACTCTTAACGTCATCTACCTGATAGCGGAGGACCGGACCGGGAGGCGCATGCGAATATTCTCACGTATGTACATTGACTGTAGCCATTTACTCTGTTGTATTGTAGTGCATAATTTGTATTGTTAACCCCCTTTCAGAAATATTACTCTGTGGTGTCGGAACCCAGTGATTAACTACAAATCGGTGTTGTGTCCTCTTTTCCCTGCTAGGGTTTAAAGTGTATTAAATTGACTAACTGTATAAGGTTTAAAAGTGTATTAATTGGGTGTGTACGCGCTGCGTGTACCTTGTACCCCAGTGCGGCGTTTGTACGCAGAGTCCGCACATGGCACGGGACTCATTACGCAAATAGCGTAAGAGGTACGTAGAGTGCATATTAAGTTTAGCGGCTGCAGCGGCTCCATGGTAAAAGTGTGTTTAAAGGTATAGCTTTATGGTTTAAGATAATATCGACATTATCAATTGGGGGCTCATCCGGGATTTTCCACATACCCGCAGCCTAGCAGGTTAAAGCAGACTTTATCTATCAGCAAAGGGCGGACAGGTATCCTACGTAAACCTTTTTCTGGCCGTAGGATACACTGGAAACCCTATTTCATTGCTGATTAGATGGCGTCTGCTCTGCATGGTTTATAGGGATGCTGGTGGGACCCGTAGAGTAAATACGCAAAGCTATTTAAAAAGTCTGTGAATTTCTGTTTGGCGCCAAATGCGCACACAACACAAGCGTACACCTGTACTCTGTATACCTGCTCACATTGTTGCCATAAGTACTGATTACTAGATTCATTTAGACCTGTGCGGAGAAATTTGTTGCTATTTAGTTAAAACATAGAATAAATATTAAGGAAGTAAACGTAAAACACAAACACAGTCTGGCCTAGTTAAAAAGGTTTATACAGAAAGAAACTGTGTTGTGTCAAGTGAGCGATTATAGGTAATATCGCTTACATTTATAGAAATGTGGGATTTGTACTATCGCGGACGTACGGTTTCTGTACACGTGTCTCGGACAAAGGACGGGACTGCGTACGCAACGTAAAGACATACACACGGTCGCGTGTTTACGTAACGTGCATTAGGGTACGACCGCTAAGTACAAATTACACAATAGCATTGTTTAGTTTAGGGGTGGGACAGTAGCCACGCTACATTAGCACAAATTGCTCGGTTTCCAAGATTTAGTTTAAATAAAACCTTTTTTACTGTATTGCCTCTGGTACTAAAGCTGTTTATCTGAATGAAAGATAATTTTCTGTACAGAAAAACCAAAGTGTATTTGAATGAGTGAACGTGAGTGAGCAAACATAACAGAGAACGTAGTGGACCCAGGGAATTCGGGATCCCGTTGAGTGGTACATCAAGTGAGTGGAGACTTGGTGGCGTGAGGCAGCTGACTCATGTTAATATAGACTGAAATACAAAGGAGCAAGGTAGCAGAGTACCGCGGCCCAGGAGGTCAGCGAGATTTAGAGTACCGTGGCCCAGGGGGTTAGCGAAGGTTTACCCATTTAGTATTTTTTTATAAACTCCGGCTGAGGTTTCGCAGCCTGATAATAGATTCCAGTGGTCGTACGGCGGATAAGTAACAAGTACCTATACGTTGTGCGATTGGACCGCACGTTCATGGGTGCAATATGTAGCGCAACGTAATACCCTTTTTACATGCTTTGCGTAAAATCGCGGTATCATTAGCGCTGTATATAGCATACGCAAGCATGATTTGTGTATAATAAAGGTTTAGGGAGTTTTCGCTGGTCTCTCTCAGGAAATCTCCAACAGCTTATATTTACTGGAAACTTCCAGTAAATAGAGGTTACATAGGGCCCTAAGTTGGGTACATTGCCTTCGCTATCGACAGTGTATGGTAGTACTGGCCAACGTGGGCGGTGAGCGGGTGAAGAGCCATTCCCTTAAATTGAGTATTTTGGTTTTTTGTGGGATTAGCCGAAAGGACAATACCTGCAAAATATGGGGGCCAGCTGCTCAAGTAAGGGACGTTCAACCAGGGTTCAGGTTGACATACCGCGGCCCAGAGGGTCAGCGAGGTTCATAATGTGTGAGAAGTATGGACCACACACAGAGGTTTTGTGCAATGAATGGGAACGTATGACTGCGGGAGATAGGGAACCATTCCCTAAGGTAGGCAGTTTTGAACCAGAGGTATTGCAGAATTTAAGGACTAGGATATGTCTGATAAAATCCCGAAAACAAAGGGTCAGACACACAAATTGTTTAAACTTATGGCAGCAAGAGGGCGATATGCAAAGAGAATTAGCTCACGCAGCAGGTTCCAAATCTAGCAGGAAAATTATGGCAACCGCACCACCACCACCGTATATTGTAGGGGAGAAAATGGCTACAGACAATGACATATTGGTATCCAATAAGAGTATAGTTGATAAATGTACTAACCCTAACCCTTGCAAGTTGTATCCCATTTTAAACTTTCCTCAGGACTGTGAGCAAGAAGATGAGCCCAGCACGATATCGGCACTCTCTCTAGCAGCCACCATATAGAATACTCAGGTGGGCACGGCCCAACCAGTAAGAGCAGTAGTAAGGCCCCCTAGCGGAGGGATAAGTGAGGTCGTGTCCACAGGTTAGTACGGTACCATACATTATGCAGAAACAATAGCACCTCAGATTGTGGAGTCAACTCAAAACGACGTAATTGAATTAAATCCTGTCAGGGTGATCACAGTCCCCAATGGGAGGACTGACTCTCAGGGAGTCACTCCCATCAGGAACATTGCTATGCATTGTCCCTGGTCCCCGACAGAATTGAGGGCAATTATGTCAGAATTTCCCAATCCCAGAAAGGATCTAGTCGCATGCCAGAGGTTCATTAAAGAGTTAGGTAACGCCACCGAATCCACAAACAAAGATTGGCGAACAGTGCTACGAGTATGTTTACCTTCCAATATTGACCCCGCGAAATTCATTACTGATTGTAAATTAGATGCAGAAGTACCTCTCACTGATGAGTACACTCAGGAGAATGTACGACAAATCAATCTGCAATAAGGAGTATATTTCCCTACTGTTGTCAAATGGAATAAAATCTTTTCCATAAGACAAAAAGAAGGTGAAATGGCATCTGAATATTTCCACTGAGCACTGCAGGAAATGGCTAGATACACTGGGATCCAGGACATTAAGGAAAATGTACATCACAGGGAGGTAGCTGTGTCAGTATTAATGGACGGTTTAAAAGAGACATTAAGAACAAGGGTACAAACCACTCTACCTAACTGGAGAGGTATCTCGGTGGCTGCATTAAGAGAGTCCGCTATCGAGCACAATCGGAACGTCATTAAGCACAGGGAGTCACAGGGGGATAAGCTGATGACAGTAAGTATAAATGCTCTTACAACAAAACCGCATCAGCCAAAACCCCAGACCCCTGATGGTAAGTCACGTGTAGTAGTATGCTATAACTGTCAGAAGGAAGGACATTTTGCACGGAATTGTAGGTATACAAACACACATAAGGTATACCGACCCCTAGACCAGGATATGAACCACACTATAATACACATAATTGGGATCAGGGATCGCATAGGAGAAGTTATGAGCCACATGCAGGGAAAACAAGGAGGTACCCACCTAGGAGGGACTGGCAGACCTCCGAAAATTCTCAGCTACCCCCCTCACATATTGTAGCTGCCAGTGCGCTGCGGAAGGGTCACAATATACAATAGGGGTTGGGCCACACCTGTAGTCTGCAGCCAGTGAAGTTGATTGCTAGCCTTGGTAGTGAACCTGAGGTCACAGTTGATGTAGCTGGTAGATCATTTCCTTTTCTTGTAGATACAGGGGCGGCCAGGTCAGTGTTAAATTCGATGGTAGGTATGAAAACCACGGGTAAAACAAATTCAGCAATGGGAGTAACAGGAGTAGTGCAACACTACCCTTTGAGTAGACCTGCGGAGATTACGATAGGGCCTTTGCAGACCAAGCATTCCTTTTTGCTAGCTGCATCGGCTCCGACTAATCTACTTGGGAGAGATTTATTGTGTAAAATGAGGTGTGTCATATATTGTACTCCTGAGGGTGTCTTCTTGGATATACCCGAGAATCACGTTCAGGAAGTGCAGGATATGTTAGACACCCCACAAAGGCTAATGTCACACTCTGCTGTTATAGACAGATGTCCATCAAATGTAGAGGAGCTGATCTCACGAAAACCGGGATCCCTCTGGACCAAAGATGGACAAGACACTGGATTGATGGTGAATGTAGCTCCAGTAGTAGTGCAAATAAAAGATGGTAGGATAGCTCCAAAAATCCCTCAGTATCCTCTGAAGCCAGAGGTGGAATTAGGAGTATACCCAGTCATAGAGCGCTTGCTACAATGGGGCATCCTAGTCAGGACGTCCAGCACTGCCAATAGTTCCATCTTCACTGTGAAAAAGAGTGGGGGGAGGGGTTACAGGCTAGTGCAGGATCTAAGTGGGATAAACAAGATAGTTGAGAGCCAATTCCCCGTAGTGCCAAATCCAGCTGTCATCCTCATGCAAACTCCCCCTACTGCAAAATTTTTAACTGTCATTGACCTCTGTTCTGCCTTCTTTTCGGTCCCTCTGCACCCTGACAGCCAATACCTGTTTGCATTTACATACAGGGAGTACAGTACACCTGGACTCGCCTACCCCAAGGTTTCATTGACAGCCCAAGTATTTTCTCCCAGGCTTTGCATGACTGTTTACAATCCTTTCAACCTGAGAGCGGATCAGTATTAATACAGTATGTAGATGACTGCTGTGTTCTGATTCACTCGAATCGTCCTTGAAAGACTTCTGTTTCACCTTTCTAATATGGGAGACAAGGTTTCAAAGGATAAGTTGCAGCTGTGTCTGACCAGGGTAAAATATTTGGGACATTGCTTGACGCAAGGACTTAGACACCTCACCGCTGATAGAATACAGGCGATTCGCGACATGACTCTGCCACAAACCCAGCAACAGATCCGCACCTTTCTTGGAATGTGTGGGTACTGCCGAAACTGGAACCCAGGGTTCTCCATACTGGCTTTACCTTTGCAAGAAATGGTCTCTTCGATCAAACCAGATCGGATCTCGCACACAGATGAGTCCGAACTGGCATTTGAGATATTCAAACAGTGCCTATCACAGGCACCTGCATTAGGCATGCCAGATTATGGGAAACCTGTTGAATTGTACGGTATGGAAAGTGCTGGGTGTGCGGCAGGTGTCCTAACCCAGAGACATGGTGATGCCAGCAGGCCGGTAGCTTACTACAGTGCACAGTTGGACACCGTAGCGCGGTCTCTCCCCACATGCTTGCGAAGTGTTGCAGCGATAGCTTTGCTAGTAAGTAAAAGCGAAGACGTAGTGTTAGGACACAACCTGACAATCCATACACCTCATGCAGTGTCAGCCTTACTGAACTCCGCCCAAACCAGACATGTCTCATCGGCACGGTTTACAAAGTGGGAATTTGCACTAATGGCCCCTGTAAACATCACCATAAAGAGAAGCAGCGCACTAAATCCTGCAACTTATCTGCCGGGTGTGCATGGACAGGCACAAAGGGTGGAGGATGAGAATGATGGTGAAGGAGGATTTAGTGCAGACACTGACACGCATGATTGTATGGAATACCTGAACCAGACTTTCACTGCAAGACCTGACATTAGTGACAACCCACTGGAAGGCGTAGATTTTACTTTTTACACTGACGGTAGTTGCCACAGACAGACGGACTCGGGAGACCTGTGTACTGGATATGCAGTCGTAGATGACAGAGGTATCATAGAAGCTGAACCCCTGGGCCCACCGCACTCAGCACAAGTTGCTGAGCTGGTCGCCCTAACCATAGCGTGTGAATTGGCCAAGGGTAAGACAGCCAATATATACACAGATTCTAGGTATGCCTTTGGAGTAGTGCATGATTCCGGGGCCCTATGGCGCCTCAGAAATGTCATGACGGCAGCTGGCACACCTGTAGCGCATGCATCCCACATAAAAAGGCTTCTAACAGCGATACAAGAACCAGACAGAGTGGCTGTTATCAAGTGCAAAGCACACACTTACAACCAAGATCCAATCTCACTTGGTAACAGCCGGGCAGATGAAGCTGCTAAATCAGCAGCCAGCACCCTCATACAAACAGATATCACATCACTGATGACATTCAACACAATCAACACACAAAAATTAATTGAAATGCTAAATTTGTGTTCTCCACAGGAAAAGGCGGACTGGAGGTCAAAGGGGTATGGCCAGGAGTCCTCAGGACTCTGGACAGGTGAACAGGGTAAGCCAGTGGCCCCCAGAGCATATCTTCCAAGCTTAGCTGAGGCGGCACACGGTCTGACTCATCTGGGTAAAGAGGGTATGTGTAAGCTGGTGAGAGCATACTGGTGTGTGCCAGGATTCTCTTCTCATGCGGGTAAGAGAGCAATGACATGTCTTACTTGCTTGAGGAAGAATATTGGAAAGTCAATACCAACAGAACCATCCCATATCCCTCCGACAGACGGCCCTTTTTAGGTGATACAAATTGATTTCATACAGTTGCCACCCTGTAGAAATTTAAAATATGTGTTAGTCTGTATTGATGTATTTTCCAATTGGGTAGAAGTGTTCCCTGCTGCCGCAAATACTGCTACGTTCACTGCACAGAAAATTGTGCAGGAATTTGTGTGTAGATATGGTATCCCTAGAATAATTGAAAGCGATAGGGGTACCCATTTTACAGGTGAAGTCTTTCAGGTTATGTGCAAACTGATGGGAATAAATAGCAAGCTGCATACTCCGTACCGCCAACAGGCGAGTGCGAAGGTGGAAAGAGTGAACAGCATTATTAAGAACAAGCTGAGAAAAGTGATGGCTGAAACTGGATTGTTGTGGCCAGAAGCTTTGCCACTAATATTGTACAGCATCAGAACCACTCCCAGCCCCCCCCCCCCTTAACCTATCACCCTTTGAGATTCTTTTTGGCTGACAACCCCATATAATGATAGACCCCCAGGATGATTTGAAATGCAATAACGAAGTGACTGTAAAATATTTGGTTAGGATGAGCCAGCAGCTGAGGAATCAAAACAGAAATCTAAAGCTGGTGATTCCTGACCTACCAAACAGTAATTGTCATGACATTGAACCTGGGTATTATGTAATGATTCAAAATTTTCTACGCTCAGGTTGCCTTATTGACAGATGGGAAGGACCGTACCAAGTCTTACTAACCAGCACCACAGCATTAAAGGTTGCCGAAAGAGAGACTTGGGTCCTCTCGTCCTACTGTAAGAAGGTCGCGAATCCAGAGAGAACCCGTGACAAAGAGCAGAGTGTAGAGAACATCGTATCACTGGAGTATTTGGGCCGGGAAGGTTGAGAGGCAGGACTGTTGTCACGGCACCTGAGCGCGGAGAACAACAAGACCAGAGGCGGTTGTCGCACCAGTTTTTCTTTTTTTATTATTTTCTCCATCTCCCACTACCCTCCTTCTCTCCTTCCCTTTCTCCCCCTTCTTGTTTCCCTTCTCTTCCTTTAACAAGATGGACTTACCCAAAGAGACTGCGTTCCGGGTTTTCCTGTTAATCCTGTTGTTGACCAGGCCAGTCTGTTTTGGTGAGGGTCCCAGAGAGGTCGAGAAAGGATCTGGAATGGGTTCTGATGGCGAGGATGGATTTGTAGAATCTCAAGAGCAACACATCACTCGAGCAAAGGCGAGTATCAGAAAGCGATCTGGTAGTCAGGGAGCTCGGAGGCACTGTGAAGGGTTATTGGCTGAGGAAAATTGCATTTGTAGGAATTGTGAGAACATAGTCGAGGATGGGTGCATCCAGAGATGTCAGTCCAGCCTTAATATCAACATGGACCGTCATCCATTGAGTGATTACCACTCACTAGTGGGTAAGGTCTTAAACCAAACAGAATGCTGGGTGTGCTCACAAGTACCTCAAGGTCAGAGCAAGTCAGGATTAGTACCGTACCCTTTAGCAATGGATGAGGTACTCAAATTACGGGGTGGGAGACCGGTGGACAAGAAATTCAATATTTCTAGGCCCCCTAGTTTGAAGCTCCACCAGTATCATGTAGATAGATCCTTATTATGTTTCAATATCTCCAATTACCGAAAATCGGGAAATTGGGAGGTGACATGGAATAACCAGACAATGGCCTTTTCACACAGAGCTGATAGGATACCCATAGACTCTGAACTTGTACGCCAAATAACCAACAGTGGAAGGTATTTTCGGTATAGGTATACTCGAGGAAGCAAGACCATGTGGGTTGGAGAAGTATCACCAGGGTACTGTGCTCATATATCCAGCCTGATACTTGTACTGAGCAGATGGGAAAACTAGGGATTGGGTTTTTCACTTGGAAAGTTTGTAATATGGTAATGTCATATTCTGTCCCATATGTTCTCCCCGATGATGCCTATTTCATATGTGGGAGGAAGGCGTATAAGTGGCTTGCCCCGAACTCAGAGGGATTGTGTTATGTTGGAAGAGTGTTGCCAGAGGTCATGACCATAACCCATGATAAGATGAAAGATGTTCACCGCAGTGCTCAGGCTCCTTATACTCATACTCACTATGAACACATCGTCAAGAGACACCTCATAGAGAGGACAGAGCACGTAGCCTCTGATTTGATCCACGAATCCACCGGGATTCAATTCATTCTCGCAATAGACATCACCCGTACTGCCAGAGGAATTATAAAATATAGGTATATCCATGCGCTAGCGAATTTGATAGATAATATCACTGAGATGTATGACGACACCTTCAGGTATACGGGTAGGGAGTTACAAGCTTACAAGACAGAACTGATCCAGCACAGTATGGTCCTCAATTATATCACAGCCGTGACGGGTGGGTACTGTATCACTTTGGCAACTCAATATGGTGTGAAGTGCTGCACGTATATTACAAACAGCACTGACGACCCCACAGAGATTATCGATCAAAAGATGGATGATATATTGCAGTTGAAGTGGGAGTTCCGGAGGAGACACAACCTTACCCTGCCCGCTGTGGGTAATGAGCTGACCGGCTGGGTCTCATGGTTGAACCCACGAAATTGGTTCTCAGGATTAGGAGAGTGGGCTCAAAATGTTATTATGAGTGTAGGAAAGTTTCTCCTTTGTATCCTGGGAGTCGTCATAATTATTGGCTTGATATTTAGGTGTGTTCGAATTCTAACGCAGCGCAAGCTTGGCACAAATTTGATGAGTTTAAGGAGCGGGGGCATTGTTACAGCAGCATATTTAATTTACGACCCATCCATACAGACAGTGTTATGATAAGACATGATTGCAAATAAATTCCATGGCCTGTTTCTTTCACCCGTTTTTCCTTTGTCTCCCCCTCTGCCCAGAAACACCCATCCGGAAAAGACATCGATCCTACCCAAGAATGATTATGAAAATGTTATGTGAATGTATTTTAGATATGTGTCTTATCTTCATCTCTACAACCTCCAGTTAGTGACACACATAGTCGACAGGTGATATCCACATATACTAGCACTCACATATGTTCCCCCTCCATGTATCATCAACTAAATGTGCACCCCATTTGTTGGAACAAGATGCCGAAAAGAGCTCGGTAGTGTTTGTTGGCCCACTTACAGACCCTTAATACGGGATAAGAAGGATTTAATGTATACTTCGCAATACCTCGAAGCTTATCTAGAACATATACGGCACGATGATACATGCCCCTCAGACATGGATTCATACATACATGCTTTTTACTATCCCACTAGGTCATACATTTCCCGCCTACAACTCTCCTCCTACCATCCAATCGTCTGTAGATATTGTATTGATATTTTTCTGTTTAGTGTTTAGATAGTGGAAGTTATTGTTGACTGCCAAAGGGTGGACTGTCAAAGTTGAAAAATATTGCAGAACACACAGCACGTATAAAATACACACACATGCCCACTGCGCGTGCACTTGTTTTGCCGTGCGTGCACATATCCGCAATTTGCGTATGGTCGCTCCTGCGGTCATGCGCGTGGTGTGGGTATTTACGGCAGAGTTTGTGAACGCACGGAGGGCTATCAAAACATTACATATTTAATTCAAATAGTGCACATTGTACACATAGTCCCCCTGCACCACATCAGCAAGTATCAACAGTTTAATTGATTCCAGAACAAAGGGATTCACCTTTGCATGATAGGATGGGACAGACTAAGGTTATAAGGTGGTGTCTGGTATCCAGCTGTAGGGTATTTTAAGGGTAACATTCCGGTGTTGGTTTGAGGAAGATCGCATGTTCCTGTGGATAGTTATGTGAATTCTTCAAAAATGAGTTTAAATATAAGCTGCTTTGTTCAAAGGAAAAATTTTTTTTGGGGGGAATGGTGAATGTGGTATTGTGATTACTTTCACTCCACTTATAGTGGTGGAGGGGCACACAGAGCTACTGCTGGCTGTGATCAGGGAGGGGGTGTGGAGAAAGAGACCTGATTTGAATTAATTGCTAAAGCTGTCCATGCTGTACATTGAATGATATTGTTCCAACCAGCCAACTCTGACTCTGTCTCTCTCCTGACTCTGTCTCTCAGTGTTTCTCTCCCTCTAACTTTGACTATCTCCCTTTGATTCTGCTGTATCTCTCTCCTCCTGACTCTATCTCTTCCTTGACTATGTTTCTTAGTGTTTCTCACACTCTAATTTTGTCTCTCTCCATGACTTTATTGCTCTCATCCTGACTCTATCTCTCTCCCATGACTCTGCCTGTCTCTCCCTCTGATTTTGTCTCTCTCCCTGCCTCTATCACTCTCCTCTGACTCTATCTCTTCCATTGACTCTACTATAGCTCTCTCCTCCTAACTCTTTCTCTCTCCCCTGACTCTCTATCTCAGTGCCTCTCACCCCCTGATTTTGTCTCTCTCCATGACTCTATCTCTTTCCCCTTGACTATCTCTCTGTGTCTCTCTCCCCTGTCTTTGTCTCTCTCCCCCTGACACTATTGCTCTCCCCGACTCTGTCTCTCAATGTGTCTTTCCCTCTTACTTTTTCTCTTTCCATATGACTCTATCCCTCTCCCTCTGACTACCTCTCTCCCTCTGATTCTACTGTATCTCTCTCCTCCTGACTCTCTCTTCCCTAACTCTGCCTCCCAGTGTCTCCCACCCTTTGATTTTGTCTTTCTCCTAGACTTTATCTCCCTTCTCTGACTCTATCTCCATGACTCTGTCTCACTGAGTCTCTCCCTCTAACTCTATCTCCTTGACTATCTCTCTCCCTTTAACTATATCTGTGTCTCTGTCCCCTGACTTTGTCTCTCTCCTCCTGACTCTCTCGCTCTCCCCCTGACTCTTTCTCTCAGTCTGTCTTTCCCTCTGACTTTGTCTTTCTCCATATGACTATTATTTATTTATTTATTATTTTTTTATTAACAGTTTCTTATATAGCACAGCATATTCTGTTGCATTTTAGTAATAGAACAAAACTGGGGAACAACAGTAATAGAACAAAAACTGGGTAAAAACATACATAGAGGTAGGAAGGTCCTGCTCATAAGCTTACAATCTATAGGGAAATAGGCATTGATACACAAGGATATATGCTACATATTGCATAATGGTCCACCAGATTGCTAGGTTCTTATTGGTTGTATGATAAAATCACCCAGCAATGTTGGCCAAGTGTCAGGAGGGTGTGAGAGTAAAGAAAGACAAGATATGTGATGTTATGTGTACTGCACAGGGAGGAATGTAATTAGATAGGGAAGCACTGAAGGTTATGTTGGTGGGTCTGGAATTTGATAGGCTTGTCTGAAGAGGTGAGTTTTCAGGGAACATTTAAAGGTTTGGAGACTAGAGGTGAACCTTTTTGTGCATGGGAGGGCATTCCAGAGAGTTGGAGATGCCCGCATAATGTCCTGTAATTTTGAGTGTGAACAAGTATTGCATGTGGATTAGAGATGCAGATCTTGTGCAGAGCGGAGAGGTTGGGTAGGGAGATATTTTGAGATAAGTGAAGAGATGTATGTTGGTGCAGTTTGGTTAATGGCCTTGTATGTCAGTAAAAGTATTTTAGATTTAATACAGTAGAATACCGATAACCAATGGAGTGACTGACAGAGTGGATCTGCAGACAATGAACATCTAGCGAGGAAGATTAGCCTTGCAACTGCATTCAAAATGGATTGTAGAGGTAAAAGCCTATGTTTGTGCAGACCGGTCAGGAGACTATTACAATAATCAATGAGGGAGATAATGAGAGCATTAATTAGAGTTTTGCTGTGTCTTGTGTAAGATATGGTCATATTTTGGATTTGTTTCTTAGATGAATGTAACATGATCTTGAGACAGATTGAATGTGGGGAACAAATTATGGTTCAGAGTCAAGAATGTCACCTAGGCAGTGAGCTTGTGGGGTAGGGATGATTGCTGAGTTATCAACAGTGATAGAGATATCTGGTTGGCAACTACTACTGGCCGGTGGAAATACAGATGTAGCCACCTTTATCTTGACTGTTTCTCCGCCGAGACGGGCGTTTAGTCACGCTAAGGCGATAGCTGAGTTTAATCACAGGTAGGCGCGTTGAGGCGATCTAGATACTCATCATGCATTACACATCTCCACCACTGTGTGGCTAATGCTCCACTAATCCAGTACTTTCGATCGTACAGTATAGCGGCGGATTGATCTACAGCTCTGGCAATACTGTAGGCGTAACGTGAGGCAGTGGAAAAAGTATGGAGTACTGTATGTGTATGGAGACGCAACTACAGTAATTGTGTAAAAGGAAGAATGTACAGGACAATGTATAAACACCGTGCTTTTAAAATACATGAGCGTCTGGGAATGGAGGGCTACAGTAGCTAGCAGGAGGCGGTGGAAAATACCGTGCTTTACAAATGCGAGCGTCCGAGTCCTCTAAGGCATAAACCAACACCAATGGGGTGGGGGCCGGGCGCTGTTTGCAGTACTTTCACACATGAAATTGGGAGTCTCTCATGAGGCGTCGTGGGCTAGGGGTGAAGGCTCCCACCTCCCACGCTGGGGGTCCAGGGTTCGAGACGTGATGTGCCTTCTTTTTTTTTTTATTGTAATAATACACTGTATTATTTTATCTACATTGTAAGACAGTCAATGGAAAGGTGCACACAAGTTACATATAAATCAGAGTACATCTGCAGGAGCGATTCTTTACGCTAAATGCAACTAAACAGCGGGAATGAAATGAGGGTATTCTGACGCTACTAACTGAGCAAAACAGTACTGTAGATCTTCAGCGTTTGTGTATTGCACATGACCTGAATTCCCTCCCTGTGCAGGCTCCCAGGGGGGAAGGGCGATGGGGGTAGGGGGAGACGATGGGAAATACTGTACTGTGCCTTTGAAATGCAATTACATGAGTGTCCGAGTCCACTACGGCATACTGTAAACCAACACCAATGGGAAGGAAATGCCAACCATTTTTTTTATGTGTTCCCGTGACATTCATTTAAAAAAAAAAAAATTCTCTCTAATACATCCAATGGAAGGATGCACACAGGTTTCACATAAATCAAAGTACATCTGCAGGAGCGATTCTTTACGCTAAATGCAACTGCACAACGGCAATGAGTAGAAATGAGTGTATTCTGACGCTACTAAGTGAGCAAAACAGTACTATACAGTAGATATTCGGCGTTTGTGTATTGCACATGACCTGAATTCCCTCCCTGTCTACTGCATGATCTGTGCAGGCTCCCAGGGGGGAAGGGCAATAGGCTAGCAGGAGGCGGTGGAAAATACCGTGCTTTACAAATGCGAGCGTCCGAGTCCTCTAAGGCATAAACCAACACCAATGGGGTGGGGGCCGGGCGCTGTTTGCAGTACTTTCACACATGAAATTGGGAGTCTCTCATGAGGCGTCGTGGGCTAGGGGTGAAGGCTCCCACCTCCCACGCTGGGGGTCCAGGGTTCGAGACGTGAAGTGTCTTCTTTTTTTTTTTTTTTATTGTAATAATACACTGTATTATTTTATCTACATTGTAAGACAGTCAATGGAAAGGTGCACACAAGTTACATATAAATCAGAGTACATCTGCAGGAGCGATTCTTTACGCTAAATGCAACTAAACAGCGGGAATGAGTAGAAATGAGTGTATTCTGACGCTACTGTGAGCAAAACAGTACTATACAGTAGATATTCGGCGTTTGTGTATTGCACATGACCTGAATTCCCTCCCTGTCTACTGCATGATCTGTGCAGGCTCCCAGGGGGGAAGGGCAATAGGCTAGCAGGAGGCTACTGGGGACTCAGACTCATACAGTACTTGCATTTCAAAAGCACAGTATTTTCCACCGCCTCCCGCTTGCCCATCGCCCTTCCCCCCTGGGATCCTGCACAGGTCATGCAGTAGACAGGGAGGGAGTTATTCACGTAAACTAGGGCAAAGCTGCAGGAGCAGTTGTACTGTTTAGGGTCTATGCACCATATGGTATACATACAATTCTATAGCAGGGCAGACTCAATTGAAATGGCTACCGCCTGTGTCTCCTCGCCCAATGGAGGCCCTCGGCTATGGAGCAAGTAACAGCACAGATTTGGTAGGTCACGGGGCAATGCTGAAGGAGCGTCAGAATCCCCTAGCTAAAACACACAGGGGTGATAGGGATAAGTGAGGTATTTGCGCATAACGATACACCACAAAGTTCCCCATGGTTTTGATTATGCCTTTTCTTTGAACACGGTATTTTCCACTGCCTCACCCTACCCCCATCCCACTTTCCCCTTCCCCCCCTGGGAGCCTGCAAAGTACATGCAGTAGACACGGAGGGAGTTCCGATCAGGTTACAAGACATGTGCAACAGTATACTACTGTATGTAGGAAAATCCACCGCCCACTCTGATTTATGTGAAACCTGTGTGCACCCTTCCATTGAATGTATAACAAAGAAAAATAATAATAGTAAAGTGAATGTTACAGGAACACATTAAAAAAAGGTTGGCACTTCCTTCCCATTGGTGTTGGTTTATGCCTTAGGGGACTCGGACGTTAATACTTGTATTTCAAAAGCACAGTGTTTTCCACCGCCTCTCCCTACCCCCATTGCCCTTCCCCCCTGGGAGCCTGCACAGGTCAAGCAGTGGACAGGGAGGGAGTTCAGGTCAGGTACAATACACAAATGCTGACGATCTACAGTACTGTGTTGCTCAGTTAGTTGCGTTGGAATACACTAATTTATACTCATTACCGCTGTGTATTTGTATATAGTGGAATGAATCGCTGCTGCAGATTTACTTTGATTTATGTGAAACCTGTGTGCACCCTTTCATTGAATGTACAACAAAGAAAAAAAATAATAAAGTGAATGTCACGGGAACATAGAAAAAAAAAGGTTGGCACTTTGTGACTCTCAGCATGGGAGGTGGGAGCCTTCATCACTAGGTTGGTATGGAAGGGGAGACAATTAGCTACCGGAGGGTACCAACCCCAAGTTTCTGTGACCCCCACAAGGCTCATGGCAAGCGTCGGAACCTATGGTGGGTCTGAATTAACGGTCCCATTATAGTCTATGGGAAAATGGGTCCACTTTGCGTACTGATATCTCTGGTTCTGGGTGTCCCAGAGACTCAGGACTGGTACCAAACAAAAGTGGAGACTCTTGGCTTTCGGGGCAGACCAACCACTAGTTTATGTGACACTGGAAAAGGAAACGGGAAGCAACCGTGTTTCGGGTCCCCTCCAGTTGTCCGCCTAGCTTGCACAGGATACAGGGTTTCTGGCTAGATAGGAAATACTGTACAGAAATGCTAAGCATGGTAATTTGACATCCAGGAACAAAGGGAGGAGTTTTTATCTCACTCCATTATACTTAGAAAAATTACACTTGCCACTGTACGTTACAAGCTGTTCGTGCTAATTAGTACACTAGTAGAACATACTGTACAGAGATACTAAGGACAGTGATTTGGCATCCACGAACTTAGGGAGGAGCTTTTATCTCTCTCCATTGTAATCTTTCTAAGCATAATGGAGAGAGATAAAAGCTCCTCCCTAAGGTTCCTGGATGCCAAATCACTGTATGTAGTATCTCTGTACAGTATGTTCTACTAGTGTACTAATTAGCACGAACAGCTTGTAACGTACAGTGGCAAGATTAATCTTTCTATGTATAATGGAGAGAGATAAAAGCTCCTCAGTAAGTTCCTGGATGCCACATCACTGTACTTAGTATCTCTGTACAGTATTTTCTATTAGGGTACTAATTAGCTGTTCGTGCTAATTAGTACCCTAATAGAAAATACTATACAGAGAAACTAAGGATGGTGATTTGGCAACCAGGAACTGAGGGAGGAGCTTTTATCTCTCTACATTATACATAGAAAGATCAAAACTGCCACTGTACGTTACAAGCTGCTCGTGCTAATTAGTACACTAGTAGAACATACTGTACAGAGAACCTACAGACAGTGATTTGGCATCCAGGAACCTTAGGGAGGAGCTTTTATCTCTCTCCGCTGTAATCTTTCTAAGTATATAGGAGAGAGATAAAAGCTCCTCCCTAAGTTCCTGGATGCCAAATCACTGTCTGTAGTATCTCTGTACAGTATGTTCTATTAGGGTACTAATTAGCACGAACAGCTTGTAACATACAGCGGCAAGTTTAATATTTCTATGTATAATGGAGAGAGATAAAAGCTCATCAGTAAGTTCCTGGATACCAAATCACCGTCCTTAGTATCTCTGTACAGTATGTTCTATTAGGGTACTGATTAGCATGAACAGCTAATTAGTACCCTAACAGAAAATACTGTACAGAGATACTAAGTACAGTGATGTGGCATCCAGGAACTTACTGAGGAGCTTTTATCTCTCTCCATTATACATAGAAAGATTGATCTTGCCACTGTACGTTACAAGCTGTTCGTGCTAATTAGTACACTAGTAGAACATACTGTACAGAGATACTACATACAGTGATTTGGCATCCAGGAACCTTAGGGAGGAGCTTTTATCTCTCTCCATTATGCTTAGAAAGATTACAATGGAGAGAGAATAAAGCTCCTCCCTAAGTTCGTGGATGCCAAATCACTGTACTTAGTATCTCTGTACAGTATGTTCTACTAGTGTACTAATTAGCACGAACAGCTTGTAACGTACAGCGGCAAGTTTAATCTTTCTATGTATAATGGAGAGAGATAAAAGCTCCTCAATAAGTTCCTGGATACGAAATCACCATACTTAGTATCTCTGTACAGTATGTTCTATTAGGGTACCAATTAGTTGTTTGTGCTAATTAGTACCCTAATAGAAAATACTATGCAGAGATACTAAGGATGGTGATTTGGCAACCAGGAACTTAGGGAGGAGCTTTTATCTCTCTATATTATACATACTGTAGTAAGATTAAAATTGCCACTGTACGTTACAAGCTGTTCGTGCTAATTAGTACACTAGTAGAACATACTGTACAGAGATACTAAGGACAGTGATTTGGCATCCACGAACTTAGGGAGGAGCTTTTATCTCTCTCCATTGTAATCTTTCTAAGTATAATGGAGAGAGATAAAAGCTCCTCCCTAAATTCCTGGGTGCCAAATAACCGTCTTTAGTATCTCTGTATAGTATTTTCAATTAGGGTACTAATTAGCACGGACAGCTTGTAAAGTACAGCGGCAAGTTTAATCTTTCTATGTAAAATGGAGAGAGATAAAAGCTCCTCTGGAAGTTCCCAGATGCCAAATCACCATTCTTAGTATCTCTGTACAGTATGTTCTACTAGTATACTAATTAGCACGAACAGCTTTTAACTGGATGCCAAATCACCATACTTCGTATCTCTGTACAGTATGATCTATTAGGGTACTAATTAGCACGAACAGCTTGTAACGTACAGCGGCAAGTTTAATCTTTCTATGTATAATGGAGAGAGATAAAAGCTCCTCAATAAGTTCCTGGATACAAAATCACCATACTTAGTATCTCTGTACAGAATGTTCTATTAGGGTACCAATTAGCTGTTTGTGCTAATTAGTACCCTAATAGAAAATACTATGCAGAGATACTAAGGATGGTGATTTGGCAACCAGGAACTTAGGGAGGAGCTTTTATCTCTCTATATTATACATACTGTAGTAAGATTAAAATTGCCACTGTACGTTACAAGCTGTTTGTGCTAATTAGTACCCTAATAGAAAATACTATGCAAAGATACTAAGGATGGTGATTTGGCAACCAGGAACTTAGGGAGGAGCTTTTATCTCTCTAACATAGAAAGATTAAAATTGCCACTGTACGTTACAAGCTGTTCGTGCTAATTAGTACACTAGTAGAACATACTGTACAGAGATACTAAGTACAGTGATTTGGCATCCATGAACTTAGGGAGGAGCTTTAATCTCTCCATTGTAATCTATCTAAGTATAACGGAGAGAGATAAAAGCTCCTCCCTAAATTCCTGGATGCCAAATTGCTGTCCAGAGTATCGCTGTACTCTATGTTCTACTAGTGTACTAAATAGCACGAACAGCTTGTAACGTACAGTGGCAAGATTAATCTTTCTATGTATAATGGAGAGAGATAAAAGCTCCTCAGTAAGTTCCTGGATGCCACATCACTATACTTAGTATCTCTGTACAGTATTTTCTATTAGGGTACTAATTAGCTGTTCGTGCTAATTAGTACCCTAATAGAAAATACTATACAGAGATACTAAGGACGGTGATTTGGCAACCAGGAACCTAGGGAGGAGCTTTTATCTCTCTATATTATACATAGAAAGATTAAACTTGCCACTGTACGTTACAAGCTGTTCGTGCTAATTAGTATACTAGTAGAACATACTGTACAGAGATACTAAGTACAGTGATTTGGCATCCACGAACTTAGGGAGGAGCTTTATTCTCTCTCCATTGTAATCTTTCTAAGCATAATGGAGAGAGATAAAAGCTCCTCACTAAGGTTCCTGGATGCCAAATCACTGTATGTAGTATCTCTGTACAGTATGTTCTACTAGTGTACTAATTAGCACGAACAGCTTGTAACGTACAGTGGCAAGATTAATCTTTCTATGTATAATGGAGAGAGATAAAAGCTCCTCAGTAAGTTCCTGGATGCCACATCACTGTACTTAGTATCTCTGTACAGTATTTTCTATTAGGGTACTAATTAGCTGTTCGTGCTAATTAGTACCCTAATAGAAAATACTATACAGAGAAACTAAGGATGGTGATTTGGCAACCAGGAACTGAGCGAGGAGCTTTTATCTCTCTACATTATACATAGAAAGATCAAAACTGCCACTGTACGTTACAAGCTGCTCGTGCTAATTAGTACACTAGTAGAACATACTGTACAGAGATACTACAGACAGTGATTTGGCATCCAGGAACCTTAGGGAGGAGCTTTTATCTCTCTCCGCTGTAATCTTTCTAAGTATATAGGAGAGAGATAAAAGCTCCTCCCTAAGTTCCTGGATGCCAAATCACTGTCTGTAGTATCTCTGTACAGTATGTTCTATTAGGGTACTAATTAGCACGAACAGCTTGTAACATACAGCGGCAAGTTTAATCTTTCTATGTATAATGGAGAGAGATAAAAGCTCCTCAGTAAGTTCCTGGATACCAAATCACCGGTGGAATCAGAGAAACAAACACTGAAGGAGCAATTATATGGGTAGGATGATAACCAAGAAAGGGATGTGTCCTGAATACCTAGGGATTGTAGCGTTTGTATGAGAAGAAAGTGGCCAACAGTGTCAAAAGCAGCAGAGAGATAAAGGAAAATAAGTAGTGATTAATGTCCTTTAGATTTAGCAATGACCAAATCATTCTCTACCTTAGACAGTGCTGTCCCTGTGGAGTGTTGGGCACAAAATCCTGACTGAAGTGGGTCCAGTAGGCTGTGTGAGTTAAGAAAGTGTGTTCAGCGAGTGTAGGTAAGTCTCTCAAGTAGCTTGGAGGGGCATGGGAGCTGAGATATGGGACAGTAATTTGACAGAGATTTGGGGTCAGAGTTTTGTTCTTTCAGAATGGCAGTAATCACTGCATGCTTGAATAGAGAAGGAAAGATACCATTAGACAGAGAGATATTACAGATGTTAGTTAAGGTTGGGATGAGCACAGCAGACAGTGATTAAATGTATTAAATAGTCACTTGTGGTTAGAGGCTTGAGCAGAGATGAGATATTGGAAATATGTTTGTTTGGCAGTGTCAGAACATTACGATAGGAGTGGTACATGGTGTTATATGTGAGAAAGTAGCTTGAACTATGAGATTTACGCCACTGGCGTTCTACTTTACGTGAGCATTTTTTTTAGGTGTCCTGTGTATTTAGAATGCCACAGTTGACATCTAAGGCTACATGGAGTGTGATGGGTAGCTGGAGCCACTTCATCAAGTGCCATTTCTAAAATTTGGTTAAGTTGTGATACAGCAGTCTCAGGAAAGGTGAATGTAGAAATTGGTGAGAGCAGCGGTTGCAGTGAGGTAGATAGTTGTTGAAAATGAATAGCGTTAATATATCTACGGGTTAGAGGCAGCTTGGTAGACTTCAGGGACATTGAGTTTGAAGTAATGGAGGAGAGCATGCAGGTGATAAGGTTGTGATCTGAGAGAGGGAAGGGAGTGTTAGTAAGTTCAGAAACAGAGCATAGTCTGGTGAATACAAGATCAAGGCAGTGGCCCTCCTGATGAGTAGGGGAGTCAGTCTATTGGGAGAGGCCAAGAGGAGGTGAGAGAGAGTAGTTTAGAGGCATGTGGAGATTGTGGACTGTTAATAGAGAAAAGTTTTCCAGAAACTTTTTGGGTTGCCGAGGTGGGCGACAGCTGCAACACGCAGAGAGAAAGGGGTGAAAATCCTAATAGAGTATACTTCAAATGATGTAAGTGCGAGTGAGGGAACAGGTGGTAAAATTATGTGTCTGTAAGATTTGGACAATAGTATTCCAACCCCACCTCCTTTACAGTTACCTGGCCTGGGGGGGGGGGGTGAAGTGGAGGCCACCATGTGACAGTGCTGCACGGGAGGCAGTGTCTGATTGTGTGAACCATGTTTCTGTTATAGCTAGCATATTGAGTTTTTTTGCAATGAAAAGGTCATGAATAGATGTTAATTTGTTGCAAACAGAGCGTGCATTCCATAAAGCATATTTTAGTGACTTGTAGAGAGATGGGAGACATTTGATGTTGATAAGGTTTGTTGGATTTATATTCCATTGTGAATCAGCTGAATATGAGCGTGGTATGTGGATGGGACCTGGATTTGGAGATATGTCACCAGCTAGTAGAATCAGAAGAAAAGAGAGATACTGTAGGTATAGTTCGGGGAGGTGTGTGATAGTTTCGTAAGGTGACAGGATAAGGATGTTACAGTTAGTTACAGTTAGGTTAAAAGCTCATGAGTTTTAATAAGAGGAGAGGGGATTAATGAGGCTGCAATGTGTACAGAGCAATGAACAACAGGACTAGCGAAGGATGATGTCATTTTAGAGAGGATACCATGAAGTGCTATAAGGAAAAATAGTTTGTGAAACATGGTGTATTTAAAAAATAAAAGTATATGTAATTAAGTGCTTAAGGAAAATGCAAGTTAAATGGTGAAATTACCTGGTTTCCAATGTTTTTCAATGTTTGTTCAACTGTTGGTTTAACTGTTCTTTTAAAAATGTCCTAACTTTGTAATTTCCAAACTTCATATATTTTCTAACTTAGACAACTGCCCCCTCAGACAAATGCCCCATAACTGAATGCAAACATATACTAGACCTAAATAACAATGGCTACAGCTAAAGTCAATTGGACAGCTAATCTAAGGGCTTAAACTACCTTGTGTTAAGTAAACACCAGTCCCTGTATGCTAATAAACTACACTCCAATGGCTAGCTCTCTCCCTCTGATTCTACTGTATCTCTCGCCCCCTGACTCTCTCTTCCCTGACTCTGTCTCTCAGTGTCTCCCACCCTCTGATGTTGTCTTTCTTCTAGACTTTATCTCTCTCCCCTGACTATCTCTCTCACATGCCTCTGTCTCACTGTCTCTCTACACCTCACTTTGTCTCTCTCCCCCTAACTCTGTCTCTCTCTCTCCTTGATGATATCTCCTCTTAACTATCTCTCTGTGTCTCTGTCCTTTGACTTTGTCTCTCTCTTCTCCTGACTCTATTGATCTCCCTCTGACTCTGTCTCTGTGTGTCTTTCCCTCTTTGTCTCTTTCTATGTGACTCTAACCCTCTCCCTCTGACTATCTCTCTTCCTCTAATTCTACTGTATCTCTCTCCTCCTGACTCTATATCTCTCACATGAATGTTTTACTCTTTCTCCATCTGACTTTGTCTCTCTCCCTCCAACTATCTCTCTCTGATTCTATCTCTCTTCCCTTAACTATGTCTCTCTCCCCTGACTTTGTCTCTCTCTCCTCCTGACTCTATTGCTCTCCCACTGACTCTGTCTCTCTGTGTCTTTCCCTCTTACTTTGTCTCCTACTATATGACTCTAACCCTCTCCCTCTGACTATCAGTAACAGTTACAAACTTCTCCCTCCCTCCCTGAACATAACCATGTGCTTGGGTACTTATAAAATATGGCTATGGGTGGGTGCTTCAAAATGTAGAAAAAATCTAGCTTCTGTCACAAAGTAATGCAAGCCATACATCAGAACGATATCATTCCAACCAGCCAACTTTTTGGCTGGTTGGAACGATAATCTGGCAGTGTGTGGGAGCAATCAATTATCAGCCATTTGCTCCCACACACTGAAAAATGGACAGGAACAGTCTGTCCAACTAGTTGGGAGAATCAAACTTGTTTCATTTTCCCAACTAATTGTTCAGGTGTATGGGGAACTTTCCCCATAATTGAAGGATAAGTAGGTGGGCACTGGATAGCAGTGTCCACCTATTTCTTTCATTATAACTGCCAGCTGGGCTTACCCTGTCAGCCCAGGATCCCCGGCAGCAGCAGCACTGTGGAGCAGGTGCCTGGAGGAGGTTCAGTGGCAGCTGCAGCAGTTTATCCCTGCTGCTGGGCTGCCTCTTTCACACCGGGACCTCCAGCAGTAGTTGTGGCAGAGATGGTGGAGGTTCAGGGTCATGTGCGGCAGTCTATCACCGCTTGGATGCCTCTGTCAACCCTGTATTGGCGGCAGCAGTGCAGTTGGAGGACAGGAGCTAATGCTGCATATCCCCACCACCACTGACCACAGCGACAGGGAGCAGAGCTATCACACAGGCACCCAGAGCCTAGCTGTTGCATTTCAGTGGACAGCGGTGTGAGTATGGAGGGGCCGATAGCGACTGGCAAAGGCCCACAATGGCGAACGCTGTGGGGTTTCTGGGCAGCTGGAAACCCTTCCTGATGAGCCGAATTCCTGTTTTCTGAGACGAAGACAGCAGTGTCTCCATCTGAACACTTACCGCGATCACCATCGTGACCTCAGCAGCCGGGAGCTCTGATAACAGGGCTCAGTCTTTGCAGCATGCAGTTGCAGTTCATGATTTGTCTCCATCAAAGCGGCTCCTTCCCTCACAATCAGTATGCACTGGAGTGCCGTGGCCACCATGAGTCTCTTCCTCTGAGTACCTGGTATGTTTGTACACACTATGTTTGTATGTACCATAGCATATGTGTGTGGTGTGGAATGCATGCATGTATGTATTGTTTGTATGTATAACACCCACATAAAACATTATGATTGAGCCATGATTGGTAGAAAATAAGGCATGTGTCTAGTGTTATGTAAAAACAATCTCTGTTTTAATTTAAACAAACACTTAAAATAAAAAACACATATAAAATGAAAGTAGATAACACAGAGAATCCTACCAAGATGGTGGCCGGAGCCGCAGGTGTTATATGCAAGGTATACCCGGGAAAGATACCCTGCATAAGGCTCCGGAAGGCGAGATTTTCCCTGTGGTATAAACTGAGTCCAAAAAACGTCCTTGGAAGTCCAGAGCACTGGTAGGCAGACACCAACGTGTTTCGGGACATCAAAGTCCCTTTTTCAAGGTAGTATGTCTCCAGTACTAACTTAGTGTCTTTATATAAGGTGTGCAATTAGTGAAATGGCCTCCTGTAAAGCACTTCCTGTCCGCAGATTACCGGAACCGGAAGTGACACTCCTGTGCATTCCACCCGCCGACCAGAAGTGATCTTGCGTCCGCCGGAACCGGAAATGACTTTTTTTTTTTACTAGTGTGTCCATAGAAGTTGCTGAATTGAAAGTTCCAAATACAACTTATTGTAGATGTTCATCTTGGTATTGGCCTCAGTACCGGTACATAGAAAAGATAGAAATAGAGATAATGAGCAAACAATAAAGTTATCAAAAGGAGGGGCTAAAAATGAATTAAGGAATTTTAATCTTTAGAGGAACCATTTGATTTCAAAATCCCTGTTTAGACCAGTAGGAAAGAGGGTTTGTAAATTAAATATGGTTTTCATTTCGGCTTTCGCGAGATTTGTCTCCAAATTGCGGTTCTTCCACGTGGCTTTAATGTGGCGCAGACCTATAAAGTTGGAAATGGAGTTTATGGAACATTGATGTTCAATTCTGAAATGTTCTGACAAGTGGTGAGTTGTAAGACCTTTTTTGATGTTCCGCAAATGTTCCCCTATTCTGGTTTTTAATGATCTCGACGTCCTGCCGACATATGTTTTCCCACATTTACATGTAATCATATAGACTACGTTGGTGGTGTTGCAGGTAATGAAGTCACAAATTTTCATCTTGGTGCCATTGACTTTGACTTCAGTAAATTTGGATTTTTCAGATTTGATGTTTCTACACCCAATACATGTCCCACATCGGTGGAAACCAGATGTTCTTATGGGATTTGATGTTTTAAAGGGTAGCGCACTTCTCACCAAATGGTTTCTTAAATTCGGAGCCTTGCGGTAAACGAATTTTGGTGTAGATGGGATGATTTTCTTCAGGATAGGGTCACCTTGCAATATGTGCCAATGTTTTTTTATGACTTGTTCGAATAGTTTGTGGTCTGAATCAAAATTGGAAAAGAATGCCAGCTGTGTCTCCTTGAGGGCATTCGGGGGCTTTATCTGGTCCTCTATTAATGTAGATCTTTCTATTGACATCGTTTGTTGTGCAGATTGTTCGATATCTTCTGAATGATATCCCTTCTCCAAGAACAACTTTTTGAGACTCTGTATTTGGGATTCACACATGGGAAGTTCACTACAGTTTCTTCTTGTTCTTATGAACTGCCCCTTGGGGATCCCTTTCAACCAATTGATATGATGTTCACTGTTTATTGCTATGTAGTTCTGCGTATCAGTAGGTTTGTGATATGTCCTAGTGTGAACTGATCCAGTTTTGATGTAAATTTGAAGGTCCAAGAAATTGATTTCGTTTTGACTGATTGAAAATGTAAATAATATATTGTTGACATTGTTGTTCAGAGATGTACAAAAAGATTCTAGTTCTTCTCTTTCTCCCGTCCAAGTGAAAATTACATCATCAATATATCGACCCCAATCGTTAAGATGTTCACCCCAAGTTACGCCTGGGTAGATGGTGATGGATTCCCAATAAGCCATAAACAGGTTGGCGTAACTTGGGGCAAATCGAGTGCCCATAGCGGTGCCTTTGCTTTGAAGAAAGTATTCTCCATTGAAGAAGAAGAAGTTATTCATGAGGATGAAGTTGATGGCTTCTAAAATGAAACTTTTCCTTTCTTCCGTGTATTGGGTCTGGTCAAGGAACCACTTAATTGCTTTGAGGCCATCCTCATGCTTGATGATGGTGTAAAGTGAACAGACATCAGCTGTTACCAGAAAGGTGTTCACTTTCCAATTGATCCTTTGTACTCCCCTAATTGCGTCTCTGGTGTCTTTAATGAAGGAAGGGGTTTGAATAACAGAGGGTTGTAATAAACGATCTACCATTGCTGATAGATTAGATGTTAAGCTGCCCGTTCCGGTAATTATAGGTCGTCCGGGAGGTGTAATGAGGCTCTTGTGTACTTTTGGCAGGACGTAGATGGTGGGTGTAACAGGATTCTCTATGTTGAGGTATTCAAATTCACCCTTGGATATGCCACCAGATTCTAGATGTTTTTTAAGAAGTTTCTCAAAATTGTTCTTGATTCGTATGGATGGGTCAGTTTTTAATTTTTGATATGTTGTTGTGTCGGATAATTGTCTCATGATTTCTTGAATGTAATCAGACAAATTAAGGATGGCCACACCCCCACCCTTATCACAGGGTTTTATGACGATAGATTCATCTTTACTCAAAGTGGTGATTGCTTGTCGCTCTTTCTGACTGAGGTTCCAGCGTGGATGACGTTTCTTGGTTTCTATTTTCCGGAACTCTTCGGTGGTTAATTTTTGGAATGTATCTATAAAGCTCCCTTTAATATGGGCCGGATAGAATGTGGATTTCTTCTTGAAGAGTGGTATTTCTTCTTGATCTTGGTGAGATTCTTGTGTGTTTTCTGATTTCTTCATCTCAAAGAATTTTTTGAGGGTTACCTTCCTTGTGAATTTTTCCAGATCAATATATTTGTCAAAGGCCTTTGATGATGTGGTGGGGGCATATTTTAGGCCTTTTTCTAAGACCTTTGTCTCTTCCTCTGTAAGAATACGGTTACTGAGATTGAAGATGATTTGTTTTCTTTCTTCTGTTGCAATGTTCGCAATACTTTCTCCTTTCTTCTTTTTCTTTTTCTTTTTGTTTTTCTTAACCAATTTTCCTGCCCTTTTTCCCCTTTTCCTTCGAATCATGTTCTTTTGTTTTTGTTTTTGGTTAGGTATCAGATCCTCGTTGAACCTCTCCTCTGTTCCTGAAAAGGGGGTTCTGTACGAAACTCTCTGTTACGATATGAATCAGTTCTATCTATCCTTGTTCCTCTATCGTCAATTTTGATTCAGAGCACAAACTATTCGAACAAGTCATAAAAAAACATTGGCACATATTGCAAGGTGACCCTATCCTGAAGAAAATCATCCCATCTACACCAAAATTCGTTTACCGCAAGGCTCCGAATTTAAGAAACCATTTGGTGAGAAGTGTGCTACCCTTTAAAACATCAAATCCCATAAGAACATCTGGTTTCCACCGATGTGGGACATGTATTGGGTGTAGAAACATCAAATCTGAAAAATCCAAATTTACTGAAGTCAAAGTCAATGGCACCAAGATGAAAATTCGTGACTTCATTACCTGCAACACCACCAACGTAGTCTATATGATTACATGTAAATGTGGGAAAACATATGTCGGCAGGACGTCGAGATCATTAAAAACCAGAATAGGGGAACATTTGCGGAACATCAAAAAAGGTCTTACAACTCACCACTTGTCAGAACATTTTAGAATTGAACATCAATGTTCCATAAACTCCATTTCTAACTTTATAGGTCTGCGCCACATTAAAGCCACGTGGAAGAACCGCAATTTGGAGACAAATCTCGCGAAAGCCGAAATGAAAACCATATTTAATTTACAAACCCTCTTTCCTACTGGTCTAAACAGGGATTTTGAAATCAAATGGTTCCTCTAAAGATTAAAATTCCTTAATTCATTTTAGCCCCCCCTTTTAATAACTTTATTGTTTGCTCATTATCTCTATTTCTATCTTTTCTATGTACCGGTACTGAGGCCAATACCAAGATGAACATCTACAATAAGTTGTATTTGGAACTTTCAATTCAGCAACTCCTATGGACACACTAGTAAAAAAAAAAAAAAAAACGTCATTTCCGGTTCCGGCGGACGCAAGATCACTTCCGGTCGGCGGGTGGAACGCACAGGAGTGTCACTTCCGGTTCCGGTAATCGGCGGACAGGAAGTGCTTTACAGGAGGCCATTTCACTAATTGCACACCTTATATAAAGACACTAAGTTAGCACTGGAGACATACTACCTTGAAAAAGGGACTTTGATGTCCCGAAACACGTTGGTGTCTGCCTACCAGTGCTCTGGACTTCCAAGGACGTTTTTTGGACTCAGTTTATACCACAGGGAAAATCTCGCCTTCCGGAGCCTTATGCAGGGTATCTTTCCCGGGTATACCTTGCATATAACACCTGCGGCTCCGGCCACCATCTTGGTAGGATTCTCTGTGTTATCTACTTCCATTTTATATGTGTTTTTGATTTTAAGTGTTTGTTTAAATTAAAACAGAGATTGTTTTTACATAACACTAGACACATGCCTTATTTTCTACCAATCATGGCTCAGTCATAATGTTTTATGTGGGTGTTATCTGACAAGCGCCAATCAGGAGTAGTCCTCTTTCTGTATTGCATATATCCATTTCTATTTTTGGGCTCAACAGGGGAGCCCTGTGACCACCCCTAGGCCAGCTAAAGTCTATACAGCGCAGTTTTTCTACCTCAACCCCATTTTGACAACTCATCTTTTTTACCTATATATATATATATATATACGGAAACCCCTGCCAATAAATCCTGCATTTGCCCCTGAGGGGGCTGTCATTGAGGAGCTGGAGGTGAGTGAGAGCACAATGGGTAATGTATGGCATCTAAATGTCACATACAGGGCAACAGGGCAGTAACCAGCTCTGTTCCCCCAGCTGTGACACCCCTGGGCACTACTCATCGGTCTCCGGCGGGTTCCTGCACCTTCTGGAGAAGTGACAGAAATAGTAATCACTGCCATGCTGCACCTGTCAACCCGGTATTGGCAGCAGCAGAGCAGGTGGAGGACCAGAGCTAGTGCAGCATATTTCCCCTACCCCTGATTGGTACCACTGACACCCTTCCCCCATTGGCACCCACGATCCCCCACCTATCCCACAGCATCACCATGGCAGTTCACATCCAGCTGGGATTGTCCAGCTACCACTACCATCCCACTCCAACCGCAGGGTCCAGCGGCCACCTCACCACCATCCCACTCCAGCCACAGAGTCAAACTCCTCACCACCTCTTGGTAACTACAATAAGCTACTATTTTTTTTTATTTTAGTCCTGCATCCTGCACTAAAATTTCTCCCCCCATAACAACCCCACAATGAGCGATAAGTTTTTAAAAAAATGCTTGTTAAATTCCCAAACATATGCAGTTTGCATGGCAAAATGAAATCTGACTGGGGTGACAGGTGTATAATGTTATGTGTACAGGAGATGGGCCAGGTGCATAGTGGTGTGTGTACAGGGGATGAGGTAAATGTAGAAGGTTTATGTGTATAGGGGATGAGGCAGGTATAGAAGTGGTATGTGTATAGCAGATGGGATGCATTTGGCATCCCGGCGGACTGGATGCCAGAGGCCATTTAACTGACGCTGGAATCCCAACACCCCTCAAGAGACAACGACAGCTGATATCCCATTGAGTATCAGTGTGGGAGTAAGGGTAACTGCCAAGGGGAAGGGTTAGGATTAAGGACTGGGGAGGTTAGACACTAGGGTAGGGTTAGCAATAGCCGACATTCCCAGAGTGTTAGCCATAGCTGACATCCCAACCACCACCATTCCATACCAACCTGATGGGACATGTCTAATGTTATGTGTACACAAGGATGAGGCACCTGAAACAATTTGTTTTCTCAGTTGTTACATTGTAAGTCTACATTAAAAATGTATCCAAAAGGTTTGGAAAGCTCAATTTCACTGGAATAAACAGACATGCCAGGTTTTTTTAAATATTCAAAACAGGCATACACTGTCCGCCTACTTGTGTGACATCACAAGTTGGACAGAAGTTGGCTGGTCTACTAAAAAAAAGTTTGCAGGTTGGCCGGCCTGATGAAAAGTTGGTTAGATGTGTGGGGCACTGCTTTAATTGAACAGACAAGTTGGAAGTTTGGAAGGTTAGAGAAAAGTTGGTCTGAACTTGGTCTGATGTATGGCTAGCATAAGTCTGTTGCTGACCTACAGCGATCAGTGGGTTTTTACAGCCAGTACTGTACAATTACATTGAAAACGTGGTTTGCTATTACAATGATAATTTATTTTAATGTAAGCAGCCACACAGCAAAACACAAGCTAAAAAACAAACATTCTCCATAAAGGAGCTGCGCAGTAAAGAGCATATTACCCCATATTAATAAAGATCTGTTTACAGACTACAGTGAGGGTCCAATTAAAAACAGGAAAGTAGCAATCATACCATAGCTTTAGAGTCCAATTCATAATTGTGTAGGTGTGAAAATCTCAGTGTGTGAGGACTTTGAAGTAGATTCCTTGGGGGTAGAGATAGCACGTATCCTGTCTGGGGGATGGCTTGGGTCCTGGGATTTGAAATGAACAGTGACCATTAAAGAAAAAGACAATATACTGCTTACACAGCACCTCAAGAGCGAATAACTAGTGATCTAATTACCCTGATAAGTGCGCAGCTAAAAAACACTAAGTGGGTGTTTGTAGAAAACAATTAGAACAAAAGAATCAGCTGCGCAATATATCAGGGAAAAGGACAATAAAAAGGTATGAGAGCCGATGTATATAGAATAGATTTATTAACCATAGATATAAAATAATTGATTAATAATCAAATAGTAACAATGCAACATTAAAATGTTATAAGAAAGCACACCTCAAATAAATATATCCCATTCAAAGGAGTAACAGCTGTATTGGTTCTCTAAATAAAAAGTCCACACATAATATGGAGCTCAGCTTATATTCAAAACAATGAGTGGCAAATAAACTCGGGATAATGACCGCAAAGCTGAACGCTGGAGACGCAGTGAAAGGTCAGTTGGATGTATGTCCCATAACATCAAAGGCGGGTTGACCCGATATTAAACACAGAGTTGATACCTCTCCTTGTGTGGGCTGGTCCAGAGCCGAGCGTCCTCGGCGGTGTATCCTGCAATGCCCACTGATGCGAATGCCGCAAGGGAGAGGGAGCCGTAAATTCACTGTAAGGAGCCGTATGTTGGTATAGACGGCTAGCGGGGAAGACAAGCCCGCGGCTGCTCTTACGAACTCTGTGGATGATATGGATGGCTGGCGGGGAGAACAAACCCGCAGCTGCTTCCAAAGCTGCTTCCAAAGCCGGATACCTTGGCAAGGTGTGCTGAAGGAGGCGTGGCCTAACACGTTTCGTCACGTGACCCGTGACTTTATCAAAGGAGTATACCAGCCTCAGTCCAAATCCGTATTTAAAGCAAAAATAGCTAATTATGCAAGGGTGTAAACACTGATTAAATCACTCTAGTTAAGTACATCGGCTCTCATAAAGTCAAAAGCAGATACAAATGTCCAGCAAGGACTCAAAATGTATTCGCAACACATTAAAATTACTAAAAAGTAACTACATTAATATATTCAGTACAATAAAACCGCTCATAAAATGATGATAATAGTATAATAATAAATAATAAATGATAAAACAATAAAGCCATATGGGGGAATGTAACCAATAAGACTCATAGGAATCCTGATGATATTCACTTGATTGGTATAGAAACAATCATGCCCACTGCGCGAGGGGGAGACAGATACAGAAAACGTTGTCTCAGGGAAAACTACTGGATCCATAAACTCAGAACCCTTGTCCCCGAAGGGCTAAATGAGACCATTGGATTTGATCCCAAAGAAGCTCCCTCTGATTAATGAAGGGGTTAACTTTTTAATTTTAATTTTTTATTATAATTTTTTACTATATTTTTTATTATATTTTCTCCTTTTTTCCCCCCATTCCCCTTCCCTCCCCCCCCCCCTTTTTCAGTATGAGGTATTATCTTTAGTGATTAGGTTTTAGTATCATCTCTATATATGTACATTCATACTTATGGTTATGTCAACACTAACCTATATTAAATTTATGTCATCTCTGATGCATAATTTTGGGAGGTAAATATCCTCTCAATATGAATATGTCACCATATGACTCTCTCAATAGTTATAACCCTTTGTCTATGCCTCAGTGGCGTACTGGGATAGCCCACTGCCGTTGAGAAGTTAGGTGACCCGGGTTCGATCCTGGGTCTGAACTGTGATCTATACCAATATTATCTTTTTCTTTGTATTTAATTTGCATTATGGTGATCTCTATTGTCCTGTTTATTTTTATTTATTAAGTATTATTTTATTATTTTTTGTGTGTAACTGTATTTGTATAATTATATGGCAGCTATATTGATATAATTATAGACTTTCTGGCCAAATATTATTTTTATCTTGAGTCTTTTTGGTTACATTCCCCCATATGGCTTTATTGTTTTATCATTTATTATTTATTATTATACTATTATCATCATTTTATGAGCGGTTTTATTGTACTGAATATATTAATGTAGTTACTTTTTAGTAATTTTAATGTGTTGCGAATACACTTTGAGTCCTTGCTGGACATTTGTATCGGCTTTTGACTTTATGAGAGCCGATGTACTTAACTAGAGTGATTTAATCAGTGTTTACACCCTTGCATAATTAGCTATTTTTGCTTTAAATACGGATTTGGACTGAGGCTGGTATACTCCTTTGATAAACTCACGGGTCACGTGACGAAACGTGTTAGGCCACGCCTCCTTCAGCACACCTTGCCAAGGTATCCGGCTTTGGAAGCAGCTTTGGAAGCAGCTGCGGGTTTGTTCTCCCCGCCAGCCGTCCATATCATCCACAGAGTTCGTAAGAGCAGCCGCGGGCTTGTCTTCCCCGCTAGCCGTCTATACCAACATACGGCTCCTTACAGTGAATTTACGGCTCCCTCTCCCTTGCGGCATTCGCATCAGTGGGCATTGCAGGATACACCGCCGAGGACGCTCGGCTCTGGACCAGCCCACACAAGGAGAGATATCAACTCTGTGTTTAATATCGGGTCAACCCGCCTTTGATGTTATGGGACATACATCCAACTGACCTTTCACTGCATCTCCAGCGTTCAGCTTTGCGGTCATTATCCCGAGTTTATTTGCCACTCATTGTTTTGAATATCAGCTGAGCTCCATATTATGTGTGGACTTTTTATTTAGAGAACCAATACAGCTGTTACTCCTTTGAATGGGATATATTTATTTGAGGTGTGCTTTCTTATAACATTTTAATGTTGCATTGTTACTATTTGATTATTAATCAATTATTTTATATCTATGGTTAATAAATCTATTCTATATACATCGGCTCTCATACCTTTTTATTGTCCTTTTCCCTGATATATTGCGCAGCTGATTCTTTTGTTCTAAGTGACCATTAAGCAACTCAGAGCCTTAGTTTATTAAAAAAAATTGGAGTTACTGTACTTGTTGTTCAAAGCACGGAGGTGAATGAAGTCTAAAGTTAAATTAACGAATAAGTTAAGAAAAACCTAATAGTGCTACAGAGTAACAGAACATATTATAAGATTTTGCAATGATAAAATAATTCCAAATAAAGAGTATAAACATACTGTAAGTGGAGAAAATTAATGCAATCACTTGGATTCTTTGTACAATCCATACACAATTGCAGTATACAGTGTTGCAGAGATGACGTTACTTTTTTTAAACCATTTTCAATATTCCATACCAAATGTAATACTAGGATGAAGGACATGTTACAGATAAAATATAACAAATGAATTAATTTAAGCAGGTAGTCTAATTTTAATATTTCAAGCACTTGCAGAAAAGATGAGTACGATAGGTAAAGGGCCCTTTATGCAAATTCTATGCATTATTCATTTGCGTACACACATCTGATGATGCAGCCCACAGGAAGAGATTTGGCAGCCAAAGGAATGAGGCTGGCATTGGAACTGATGGTGACACTGGCATTGATGTAGATGGTGGAGGGGCTGCAGGCTGCAGCAATCTGGAGGTACCATAGCAGTGGACTGGAGATAATTCACTGGAGTTGTGGCAGTCAATAGGTCTACCACTGTTGGTCTACAGGCCATAGGTCAACTCATGAAAAATGTCAACATACCTTAGGTTGACATAGTCAAAGGTCAACAAAAAAAGAAAAAGGTCAACATGAGTTTTTTGTCCTTTTTATTCCAAAACAGGTGGTCTTTCATACTTTAATATTCAAGTGGACTTAAAGTTACAGTAGATTACAATATTGTTCCGAGCATAGCTCGGCACTATGCCCGAAGCATGGAGAGTGAAGCGAGCCATGTGAGGGGATGCAGTACACTTATACGGTGTCCATGATCACATATGTCAACATAGACACCAAAAATCATGAAAAACTTATGGCAACCTTTTTAGTGTCTACCTTTTCTATTTTTACCTACTATTGCTTGTGTCAACATTTCAACACTATATAAGAAATTATAATCAAAATGTAAAGTACTGTCTAGAGTATATCTATGCCAATTCAGCAAGAATACAGTATGCTGGTATTACCAGCATCCTGCTATGGAAAGCTATTCACCTCCGCTGACATCGACGGGCAGGTGGAAAATCACTCAGTGTGTATGCACTGAGTGATTTTCAGCCAAACGATGTCAGCGATCACACGGGCCTGCTGATCTCTTAAAGCTCCCCTGCTTTCATCTATTGTTTGCCTCAACACATGGGTGGAATGAGAAATTAATTTGGAGGCAGTTGGTAAGATGTACTAAGCCTTAAAAAGTGATAAAGTGGAGAGTGATCAACCACCAACCAATCAGGTCATGTCATATTTAAAACACAGCCTGTGACATGGCAGTAAGGAGATGATTGGCTGGTACTTTATCACTCTCCATTTGATCACTTTTTAAGCTTAGTACATCAGGCCCAATGCACTGTCCCCAGACAGACAACTAATCAGGTTTCCATTTGCCCCCCTTCCTGCCTTTTGTTAATGATAATTGATGTTGTATTGAGACTTTTGTACAGTCTCTTACTCACAAAGTAGCACATGCAGTGTCCAAATTAATTGCTTTTTGTTTTGGTGTGCTGAGGCAAACAGTGGATGAAAGTCACAAAATCACTGTCAGTAATTTAATTACATTATACTGCACCAGTGTATGAAATACTGTTTGGTAACATATTTTGAAGCACTAAAGGGGGGTACACACGGAGTGATGGTCAGCTAATTTCTAAGCAATCTGACTAGATTGCTTAGAAATTATCTGAATATCGCTCCATGTGTAGGGGTGCTGGTGACAGCGATGAGCGGTCCCCCACATCACTATCACCGGTGCTAGATTGGCTTGCATACAGGCACAATCTACCAGGTTGCTCATTTCACCACTGGGTGAATTGAGCGGCCCCCAGTGTCCGTCACCCCATGCTCAGCACATCGCGCTGTGCTGAGTGGGGGGAGATATGTGTGCTGAGTGGTCTCTTCTAGATCGCACAGCACACCTCTCTGGGGAAATCTCCCCATCAGCATGGCCCTTTATTTGTACTGTATGTCTACATTAAAGTGCACAGTCATTTAACTAGAATGTGATTTCCTGGCTTCATAATATTAAATATAGTGACATAATTTGAAACTCTATGTAAAAAATTGAAACAACAGATATTGAAAATGATTATACGTACCATGTGCATTTGGTTGGTGTGCTTATTCTACGTAAAGTCCTCTCAAAGGCATGATAACGAACTGTGGATAAACTGATCTCTATACCACTGTATTGCAGACACTGTTTTATCTCACTTATTTTCTTATTGTCCTTCTTCATATTAGCAATGATTTGGCTCACACTCTTTGAATTAGCCTCGGCATCAAAGCAGCCCACTCTGAATTGTAATATGCACAGGAGAAAAATACATTATTTTTGAGGCAGCCTTTAACCACATAGAGTATTAAAGAAGGTAGAAAAATATATATCAGGGTATTCACAGGAAACAATTCTTCTGCTGTTTAATATCTGCTGTCAGCATCGAATATTGAATGAGAGAGAGCTGTTACCGAACCCTGATAAGGAAAGAGATGAAACTAGAGGCACCAGCTTCTGCTTTCCTGTGTTGCTGCACAGGGCTCTCTGATGCTATAGAGTATTGCAGAATAGCCCGGCTGATGGGATGAGAGAGCCAGGTACCTGTATGGAAGTTAGTATGAGAGATGTATTGGAGATATGTTAGTACTTCACAATTAGCTGCCACTGCTGATATTCCCATATGCCTGATGGATAAATAGCCCTGCACATCCTTATGTCCATATTGCTGCCCACGGTGCTGTTGGTGGCTAGGGGTAAGAGGAGAAGCTGCTGGCATCTGTGATTCTGCTGACCGGAAGTCGGAATAGGTCACATGCTCATCGCCAGGGGTTACATGCTCATTGCCAGGGGTTACATATGCTAATTACCATAGGGATTACACGCTCAGTGCCAGGGGGTTACATGCTAATTCTGGCTAGTGCTGGATAATGGTAAAATAATACCTCTAGCATCTGTCTCCTAGACGGCAGCTGCCATTTTTGAAGGGCCGTCTTCCATGCCGTCCTCATTGAATCTGCAAAGACCCGCCTGCCACTCCCGCTGCTGCGGCTTCCAGTAGTAGGTAAAACCTAAGCGTCTATTGTGTCGGTGCTTTGTCCCTCCAGGCTGCAGCCTGATCAGCATATTGGTTGATCAGGTCCTGGGTCTCATGTTTCTTTAAAAAAAACATGATGCTCTAGAAAGCAAATACATACTCAACACATATGTCAAAAAAGCATGTAACATATAACATGTCATAATGACCATATGGTGTCACCCTATCTCCTGTAGACCTAGACATTGTACATCTAGTTGTCTCTCTGTGAAAAGAGTTAAGTCTCTACAAATGTATTCCTCGTTACTCCTGTGTGTTGAGACAAGCAAAGGGTCAATTTGTAAAATCAGAATCAGCTTTACTGGCCACGTGTACTCATTTACACTAGGAATTTTTATGTGGTACAATGCATTGCCAAGCAGTAACATGAAGGAGGAATACATAGCATAAAAAGGGGGAAAAATGTAGAATAGATTACAAACATTACATGTATGAGTTGGTACTGCACATTGCAACTGTACAATAGGCTCAACATATTATACATATGATACATGTAAAACTAAAAATGAAGGCTGCTTGGCAGAGCAGCACCAAGGCAGCCATCCACAGCACCAACTTGAACTCAAACAATGGGGGTAATTCCAAGTTGATCGCAGCAGGATTTTTGATAGCAATTGGGCAAAACCATGTGCACTGCAGGGGAGGCAGATATAACATGTGCAGGGAGAGTTAGATTTGGGTGGGTTATTTTGTTTCTGTGCAGGGTAAATACTGGCTGCTTTATTTTTACACTGCAAATTAGATTGCAGATTGAACACACCCCACCCAAATCTAACTCTCTCTGCACATGTTATATCTGCCTCCCCTGCAGTGCACATGGTTTTGCCCAATTGCTAACAAAAATCCTGCTGCGATCAACTTGGAATTACCCCCAATGTACATAATACAGAAGATTTAAGTAATACATCAAAAGATAAACCAGACAGACATAAAAAAAAACATGAGCACACAGAAAGCATAATGGATGATTCGTGTAGGGATTTTTGGTAATAACCTCCAAGGGTTGTGTATTCCACCCTCATAAGGTAGCAGGTGCAGCAGACATCTTGGGCGCATTGCGTAGGATTACCGAGGGTGGAATAGTCCACCCCTAGAAGAGATACCACAAAATGGGTAGATTGCAGAGTTCAGAGTAGGGCTCCAACAAAACCATCAGGTCCATCCACAAGCGCACCAGATAAGGCAGCCATATTGGGTGCACTACAAAGGTTACACAGTGGGAGATGAGCCATACAAGGGCCAAATGCATGAATGGGAAAACTGACAAGTGTGTAGGAGTATTCTATACCCTTCATGGAAAGATCCAAATGAAGCACACCCTGCTCATGGAGGAACCATCCAAGGAAGCCATGTGGGGTGCCACTGCGTAGGTTACTGCTGGCAAGGTGTTTAATCAGTGGAGTTACACATTATAGGAATAGAACACAGTGGGGTGGAAGTACGCTGTAAGAAAAAAAAGAAAAGAAAAACACATTTGCAGGAACACTGTAGTAACATTATTTTACTGTATAGTATGTGTAGGTAAAGTTTGTAGGCCATTTTATAAGCCTGCCTGCCTAATTCGGACCTGATCGTAGCAGCAATTTTCTTAGCAAATTGGCAAAACCATGTGCAATGCAGGGGAGGCAGATATAACATGTGCAGAGACAGTTAGATTTGGGTGGGTAATATTGTTTCTGTGCAGGATAAAAACTGGCTGCTTTATTTTTACACTGCAATTTAGATTTCAGTTTGAACACACCACACCCAAATCTAACTCTCTCTGCACATGTAATATCTGCCTCCCCTGCACTGCACATTGGGGGTCATTCCGACCTGATTTTTTGCCGCACTGTGATCAGGTCAAAGTTCTGCAAAGCTGTGCATGCTTATGCACCGCAATGCGCAGGCACGTCGTACGGGTACAAAGCGGGTCGATGCTGGGCGATGGATTTAACAAAGAATCCATTCACACAGCTGATCACAAGGCATTTATGGGTGTCAACTGACCTTTTTCAGAGAGTGGTTGGAAAAATGCAGCCGCATCAAAGCGTTTGCGGAGCAGGTGTCTGATGTCAATTCCTGGACCTCACAGGCTGAAGTGATAGCAGTGGCTGAGTAAGTTCAGACCTACTCAGAAATTGCACACTTGCAAAGCAAAAATACACTCCTCCATAGGCGGAGACTATCTGATCGCAGCGCTGCAAAAAATAGCTAGCAAGTGATCAACTTGGACTGACCCCCATGGTTTTGCCCATCTGCTAACAAAATTTCTGCTGCGATCAGGTCTGAATTACCCCCTCTAGAATCTTTCTCTCAGACTTTCTGCTTACTCAGTTTCTGAAAATGCGACCTGCATTCTGAAAAGTGGTACTGCACTGTATTTCAGACGATTTACACATTGCCTGCCATGTATGTCTTGGCAGGAAAGATTATCTAGTGCCATGATACTTTTTTCAGAAAGGTAATCGCAGACACAGCAGTATAAGACTGTCATCAGCTGCCACATTTTTTCTGAATCAAAAGATTGATATTTAGTCATATGATCTTTATTTGTATGTTTTTAGGAAATATTTGACATTAATAAATGTTTATCAGAACAACTTTTTAAACCACACAGAGAACTCAAATATTCATTCATACCTCTTTTGTAGGAGGTGTCACTTTGTTACTTTTGTGCATCTAAAATCTCTAATACCAGTTTATTATTTCTGATGGATTTGGAAGCAGATGCGTTGCTAGACTTTGAGAATGGTGGCTTGCCATGGGACTTCCTCAGTAGCAGTTGGCACACAGTTAATATTAACAATATTAAATGTGATCATGTTATTGTCTTCTTCCTCTGTAAAATGAGTCAACACCTTCTTGTTTATATTGCTGCTTGTGTTATCTGCAGCATATTGCCATAAAGATCTTTGTTTAAATAAGCACAATAAGTCAGTGTTGTTGTTCTACAAAATGTTTATGTAATTTAGTGTATTTTATAGCTGTACACACAGCTATCTCAGCATCTGTTGTTGTCTTCGCTTACTTTACATTGTTTCTTTACTTGAGGAACCTGTTGATTGAATCATGGAAATATGTGTTCATCCAACTATGAAGAACTTAAGTGTATCATTGGTATTGTGTATCACTATTCATATATTTGTACACCTGTTGATATAGTTGTAATATGGTACATTATATTGTTTTTAAAATACAACTTACAATAGTACAATATTACTACAATTATGCAATAAAATGCTTACATGTTTGGGTTACTCACCATCTTGTGGTAGTGCTAAAAACTATCACTGGGATTCACTTCAGTACTGTCCAAGAGCTCAATGGCCAGAATATACTTCAGCTCTTCCTTGATAATCCAGAAGTAATATATAACCAAGGGATCCACCTTCAGTGACAGCAGCCGACCTTATTTTGTGACAGACCTTTTCCTTCACATTCCCCTTTGTTTAGTAATGCTTTCTCCAATGCTGAACAGTTACATATTTTGTGTGTAAAAAAGTGGTAAAGAGGCATGGTCACTAAAAGGGATGGGAATATACATAATAAATGATAAGCAGCATACACAAAACTGTAAATGTGTTTGTTCTTAGCAACATAAAGTATACTTTCCTATGATGTTTAATTACAGTATCAGTTGGGTAGATGATTTTTTAACATAAAGGGATAATAAATCAGAAAACATATCTATAAGTCCTAAAAATATTTAGTATGTAAATACTATGTTATTCTATTTAATTCTCCATTTACAGTATGCTGAAAATTCATTTGCTCTATTGCTCAATTTCAGTTACCTGTTTTCGCCCAACTGTGTTGACTGCACTACTCACACCATCTCACAATTAATGTGTGCAACGAAGTGTGGTTACAAAGGCTGCATTCACTAAGACATAATTTTCCAGACTAGCACACATTTTTTTCATCATGTAAAAATATGGGTGTAGTATGGTATGCCGGCGGCCGGGCTCCCGGCAACCAGCATACTGGCGCTGGGAGCCTGACCGCTGGCATACCGACAGCGTGGTGAGCGCAAATGAGCCCCTTGCAGGCTCGCTGTGCTCGCCATGCTGCGGGCACAGTGGCATGCTACGCGTGCCACGCTATTTTATTCTCCCTCCAGGGGGGTCGTGGACCCCCACGAGGGAGACAAAGTGTCGGTATGCTGGCTGTTGGGATTCCGGCACCGGTATACTGTGCGCTGGGATCCCAACAGTCGGCATACTGAAGACCAACCTAAAAATATATTATTACAGTAAATCCCATACTTACTATTTGAGCCAAAGCTCCAGAAGGTCAGGGTAGAGTGAGGCATATTCTGTAAGGTAAGGGCATGGCACCACAATTACAGCACATGTCATATAAGCCAGCCCCCTTGCTTTTTTCTGAAGAACTTGGCATATAATGACCAGGAATAGAATTATTGTCCACTGCTGCCAGTAGTTTTTCTTAGTTTTTTTTTTAAGTGTTTACTGGTGGAATTTAATTACTCTGGTTTATTAAAGCACAAACTGCCAGAAACCTGCAAACAATAGTCATTTTAGAATAAAATAGAACATGCTATATTTACCTTTAGAAGTATAGAAACCCCAAATTTACCAAATGGCAGGTTCATAACCAGTTGTAAACCTGCCATCAAGCCTGCATGGACAAAGATTGCTAGAGTAGATGGACTGATCTGTCCATTGACATGCAAATTTTTTTGTGAAATGGACATTTCTTGGTGGTAACTTAGTGGCAAACATGCAATCGCACAAAACAAATGTGTCTCATGGGAATACCATGGGAGTGTCATGGGCATGTAAGTTGAATTCTGTGCTCATTAATAGCATTTGGATAGTGGGACACCAGTTTCACATGAATTATTCTGCACCCAGCAAAGAGTCATTTCAAGTACTGATACTAATGATGATAACTGAATCTTGCTGACATAAAAACAGTGAACAAAACAGCCTTCTATATGTGGACAGATAGATTATAAGCATGGATGGGCAGATACTCGCAATTATATTTTACGCACATACTGTAGATTAGGAATGTACTGATGCCATTACTATACTCCAAATACATCAGCTTTAGGATCAAACATGACTTTAATGTAGAGATCAATGATGGATATTGAATATAAATCATGTTTGAGATAAACTACATTATGAGTCTGTAATACACACACACACACACACACACACACATATATATGTGTATATATATATATGTATATATATATATATATATATACACACACACACAGTATATATATATATGTATATACTGTACATATATATACAGTATATATATATTTATGTGTGTGTATGTGTATGTGTATATATATATAATATATGTATATATATATATATATATATATATATATATCAAGATACAGTGAAGCTGCACTCATAGGTCTTTGTATCCAATTAGTATAAATGGGCAAACCATGCCACACCTTGTCTCAACATTTCAGTTTTATTAATTAAAACTTTTGTCAGGCCCAAAGTCCTTATGAAAGCCTTCACTAATAAGACTGAAATGTTTTCATAGCGTGTGGTGTGTGGCACCCATTTATTCTAATTGAATACAAAGACCTACGAGTGCCACTTCACTTTATCTTGCTGTAATGACCACAGAGGGATCAAAATGGTCATTTGTCAATTACTTGGGTATAGATCATAAACATATGAGAGGGACCTAAGAGGTTTTTTTTCATGTGATTTAACCTTTGTGAGCCCAATTATGCAATGGTTGACTTCTACTTCATTTTGATTATCCACATCCACAAAGTATGAGAGGAAAAGGGATTGTGTAGGTGAGCATTATGAGGTCCAAGCTTGAATCCAAGTGGTACTAACAGAGATGCTTTCAATTTTTCTGGTACTGTATGTTTTCCACTCTTTACTTGTAGTTCGAATCTTTGAAGTTCATTAAAATCTTATTCACAACTTCCTTAAAAGCATCTATTTTAACAATTTATATTAGTTTTTTAAATCTGGACAATTTCATGCATTAAATCACTTAATTTTAAATCAATACAGGACACACTGTTGGTCAAATGTTCTTTTAAATTACTTTACAAAATAAGTTGATAAATCAATGTTTTTTTTTTAGCTGTACCAGGTAGATAGATTACATTATTGAGGTACAGTAGCATTGCAGATAACCTTTTAAAATAATATATTAAGTTGAAGAAGGTTACATTGGAAGGGGCTTGTTAAGATCCAAAATTAACAAAATAGTTGTTATCCAAAACTGACCTAACACAAAAAATGTGAAGACAAATTGGGTGGTTGGGTTCATTCTCTATATTTTTCCTATGTATTTTCAAACTCCTGTATTTCAGTTCAGTAACAGGTAGTAGTTTTTTTTTTCTTATTAACTCACATATAAAAAAAGATAATTTAAAGGGAACAAGTAGAAGATTGTGTATAGGTGGGCCTCCATTCCATTACACCAGTTCTAGTTGTCTTCTACCTAGCTCTGTAACAATCAAGCTAAGCAGGCTGTAACTGTGTACAGTAAATGCTAAAAGTCTGAAGATTTAATTGATGTAGTTTTGAAAAAATAAAAATTTAGTCAGACCATTTTCTACCTGTAATATGACATTTAAACCAACTTAATGCAATTGAAAATCAAACAAGCCTTTTTTTGGGAAAAGTAGTCAAACAATTGAAATAAATAAAAAAACATTCAAACACCCCAAGTCATGTAGGAAATATGTTGTAGTTTGATGAGACCAGGGTTGAACCTTTTGGCCTTAATTCTTCAAGGCACTGTATGTGTGATGCAAAGACAGAACAACTCATCACCCAGATAATGTCATATCAACTGTGAGGTCTGGCAGTGGCAACATCAAACATTGGGGCTACTTCTCTTCAACTGAGTCAGATAAATGATAAAAACTGGCTTCTTGAAAGCATACAAGAGAAAGGCTTCTGAACTGGAGAATAATCAAGTTCTAATCTAAGTGTACAACAACTGGCAAAATATAATTATTTGCCTGTAAAGTTTTTACAATAGCACTAGAAACATTTAGTGCACCTCAGGAGTATATAAATCAAACAAGAACTGATACAAAAAGAGAGAAAAATACTAATTTGTTGGGGCACACTTAGACAAAATATATAAATTATAAAACTAAGCTTGTAAAGTAAATTGCATATATAACACCAACGACTGTTACATGACACATAAACAATAAGGAAAAACATAAATGTGTGTTAAGGTCATGGATAGTCTTAATTGTGTTGATATACATACCGTATATACTCGAGTATAAGTCGACCCGAATATAAGCAGAGGCACCTAATTCTACCACGAAAACCTGGGAAAACTTATTGACTCGAGTATAAGCCTAGGGTGGGAAATGCAGCTCTAGCCGTACACAGCCCTCAGTGCCAGATATGCCCTCATACTGCCAGATATGCCGCCACAGTGCCAGATATGCCCCCACAGTGCCAGATATGCCCCCACAGTGCAAGATATGCCCCAACAGTGCAAGATATGCCCTCATACTGCCAGATATGCCCCCACAGTGCCAGATATGCCCTCATACTGCCAGATATGCCCCCACAGTGCCAGATATGCCGCCACAGTGCCAGATATGCCCCCACAGTGCCAGATATGCCCCCACAGTGCCAGATATGCCCCCACACTGCCAGATATGCCCCCACACTGCCAGATATGCCAACAGTGCCAGATATGCCCCACAGTGCCTGATGTGCCAGATATGCCCTCATGCTGCCACATATGTCCCTCATGCTGCCACATATGACCCTCATGCTGCCACATATGCCCCTCATGCTGCCACATATGCCACCTCATGCTGCCAGATATGCCCCCTCATGCTGCCAGATATGTCCCCTCATGCTGCCAGATACGTCCCCTCATGCTGCCAGATATGTCCCCTCATGATGCCACATATGCCCCCTCATGCTGCCAGATATGCCCCCTCATGCTGCCAGATATGTCCCCTCATGCTGCCAGATATGTCCCCTCATGCTGCCACATATGCCCCCTCATGCTGCCAGATATGCCCCCTCATGCTGCCAGATATGCCCCCTCATGCTGCCAGATATGTCCCCTCAAGCTGCCAGATATGTCCCCTCATGATGCCACATATACCCCCTCATGCTGCCAGATATGTCCCCTCATGCTGCCAGATACGTCCCCTCATGCTGCCACATATACCCCCTCATGCTGCCAGATATGCTCCCTCCCCAAGTGCCAGGTATGCCCCACAGTGTTGTTACTTACCCCTCCGTCGTTCCCGCGCTGTCTTCTGGAGGGACACGAAACGCACAGCACGCGCCTCTCCTGTGTCCCTCCTGCATCTTCGGCAGCCGCGGCAGGTCTATTAAAGGAAGTGCCGGTTCGTGATCAGAGGTCACGAACGGGTACTTCCTGTAATAGAACCGCCGCTGCTGCCGCCGGAGATGCAGGAGGGACACAGGAGAGCCGCGAACTGTGCGCTTCGTGTCCCTCCTTCACACTGCTCTGCCTCTGCCTGTCACTGACTCGAGTATAAGCCGAGGTGGCTTTTTCAGCACAAAAAAAAGTGCTGAAAAAGTCGGCTTATACTCGAGTATATACGGTAGTTACCAATGCATCTGTCAATTTATCACAAATCTAACTTAAAGTGCCTTTATCCTGGTGACCTGCAAATAATTGGTAATATTCAAGATATTCAATATGGCAAAATATTAAATATACTCACTGGTCATCTCCAGATTGGACTACTGTAATCTCCTCCTTTCTGGCAACCCTGACAAATGCATTTCTCCACTCCAATCCATCCTCAATGCTGCTGCCAAGTCCATCTTCCTTTCCAATGTACTATGTCCACCTCTCCTCTCTTACAAGCCCTACACTGGCTCTTCTTCCCTTTTCAAATCAAATTCAAGCATCTCACACTCCTTCACCCATTCTAAAGCCCTCACTCATTCCTCTTCTATTTATATATGTCCCTTTACACTCCCACCCACCATCTTCACTCCAAAAATACATGCCTCTTCTCCTGCAAACTGGTTACTTTCTCCAAGATTTTAGATGTAGTGCTCTCTATCTCTGGAATTCTCTTACTCTCTCTCTGTCAGACTCTCCACCCCTCTACAAAATTTTTATAATGGTCTCAAGAGCCACTTTTTTATCAAACCCAGCCATCGCTAATCCTATGCCTGTTATATGCTCACTTCTACCCCTTCTGTGTCCTTCTCTGTCTGCCCCTCCTCTTCAGAATGTAAGCTTTCATGTGCAGTTCCCTCTACCCTCATGTGCTTTTCCCTCTCTTAGATTATTTCCTACTCCATACCCCATTCAGCAGCACCTAACCCTTGGTTTCTGCCACCCTGATGATTATTTCAGTGTCCTGTTTCTTACTGCAACATTGTTTATATAGCATGTACTTGTCCTACAGTGTTCTTGTACTGTAAGTTGTTTTCTTGTTTTGCTCATTTGTTCATGCACTGTGTTAGGTGCTGCAGAACCCTTGTGGCACCATATAAATAAATCAATTATTAATAATAATAATAATAATAATAATAATAATATGAAAATCATAATGCATAGATTGGTTAAAAAACATAGATAATAAAATGATGCCACAAATAACATTATACCATGAAAAACTGTAATAATCACATGACTAACCTTGCATCAAAAATATAATATTGAGATAAAAACATGGATGCTAACCTGTTATTTGTATGGACCACTATGTGTATGTGCAACATAAATTAAAGTCAGGTAAAGAACTCTGACAGTTGGTGCTGAGCTTCTGCTTTCATTATTTGCCTCAGGGATTAAAAGAAACCTAATGGAAAGAGTTGCCCTGTTTCTATTCTCATGAGAGCATAGCACTGGAGAGTGAAAATGGTAGGTACATATAAGTGAAGTGCGGTCATGTGTGCTGGTGGTGGTGTGGGGTCCTCCAAAGTGTCTGACATGCATTTAACCTGTGACTGGCTTGTTCACAGAGTCAATGCTTCTGCAAACATGCTGATATTTACTATCTGTTTTTACCAATGAGAGAACATATTTTTTGATTGGCATATGAATCAGCCTATCACATTCTAAAACAACTGCAAAATGCAGTAACCAATTGAGTTGCATAAACTTGAATATGTCAGATTGTGTTCGGTCTGTGTCCCCGGAGGGGGCGCTAGTGGGTCAGTGGAGGTAGGAGGAAAGAGACGAGGAGGTTGTATCACGTTCTTGCGCATGAGCGCAATGGTATTTTATTTAGCAGATAAGTTTAAACAGAAATGCAGCAGAAATAATATATCAGATGAGAAAACACTTGGAATGATAACAAATAGTCTATGGCAATGGATGATAGGTGACTTGAGAAATCATATCCGGAAATATAAAACAACAGAATGAATGTCAATGAAATGATTCTGGTTTGAAAACCAGAGCAGGGTTTTAAAACAAAGAACTAAGGCAGTTGATGGATATTGCAAACCTGAGCATAAGCAGGAGACCAACTCACAGTGCAGGTGATGAGGCACTGGCAGCAGCAAGCTGTGTCACAGGTGGAGGAATGAACACACCTGGAGTTTAGTCTTCAACTGCAGGCTGAAGCACACAAGGTGGTGATGAGTGTGAAGCCCAATGCAGGTTGCTGGTATTGCTGAGCCTTGAAGTTCCACGGGAGCAAAGCAGAATCACCAGGAGTATAAGTTCTTAGCAGAGAACCAGGAACTCAGGAGAAACAGGAGCCGATCCTTTCATGCAGGTTGTCAGAATGACACAAAGTCCAGGATGCCTGTGAGGTGAAACTGTAGCCTCCTATATACCCCATGGTGTGCAGGGATTGGATGGAGGAAAGGACAGTGGGTGCGGCCACGCACCGGATTGGCCGCAGTATACTAGCTGTTTGGAAACTGTCATGGCGGCGCCCACGCCGCGGCCCAGCGGGGACGCGGCGCGCACACGCCCGCTGGCTCAGGAGTGTTCCCAGGACCTTGATGATGTCCCATGGCAGGGGCACAGGCGACAGGTGACCGCAGGGAGCCAGGACGGAGTCCGCAGCGGCGGACGGATGCCAGTCTGGTAAGTCGATTCCTGACAGTACCCCCTCCTTTAGGGGTGGACACCGAACACCCACGTGGTTTGGAGGGATGAGTGCTGTGGAAGACACGGACCAACCTAGGAGCATGGACATCAGATGAATTCACCCAGCTTCTCTCCTCTGGGCCATAACCGAACCAATCGACCAGGTACTGGAGACGTCCATACCGGCAACGAGAGTCCAGAATCTTGTTGATCTCAAATTCCACGCCCCGCTGAGTTCGAACCTTGGGACCTACTGGAAGAGTATTCTGAAAGCGGTTTAGGATTAGAGGTCTGAGGAGAGAAATGTGAAAGGCATTAGAAATACGAAGTGAAGGTGGTAATTTCAACTTGTAAGCCACTGGGTTGATGACACTCTCAATAGGGTAAGGACCAATGAAGCGTGGTGCAAACTTCATGGATGGGACCCTGAGACGAAGGTTGCGGGTTGATAACCAAACCCTGTCCCCCGGTTTCAAATGGGGAACCGCACGTCTCTTGCGGTCGGCGTAGATCTTGTATCGACTGGAGGCTTTTTTGAGGGAAACATGAATTCTTTTCCAAATGGAGGAAAACTGAGTCAGAGCAGTAGTGGCAGCAGGAACATCCAAGTGAGGGAGTTCTTGGAATTCAGGTACTCGGGGATGTTGCCCGTAGACTGCAAAGAATGGTGTCGTGTCTGTAGCAGTGTGGTAACGAAAGTTATGGGCAAACTCGGCCCATGGGAGCAGATTGAACCAATCATCCTGGGAGGATGTCACATATAACCTTAGAAAAGTCTCAAGTTCTTGATTGACTCGCTCTGTCTGCCCATTCGTCTGAGGATGGTATGATGACGAGAATTTCAATTTTATCTGCATGGCAGAACAGAGGGCCCTCCAAAACCTCGCTACAAACTGTACCCCCCGATCAGATATTATTTCGGAGGGTAAACCGTGTAAACGGAAGATCTCCTGTAGGAAGATCTGGGCAAGTTTCGGGGCAGAAGGGAGACCCTGGAGAGGAACGAAATGAGCCATCTTGGAAAATCTGTCCACTACAACCCAAATAGTGTTATGTCCCTGAGAAGGTGGAAGATCAGTGATAAAATCCATTGATAGATGAGACCAAGGACGATTAGGGACAGATAAGGGTTGTAACTGACCTGCTGGAGACTGACGAGGAGTCTTGTGCTGCACACATTTCGGACAGGATGCCACGAAATCCTGGATGTCCACTTTCATCTTCGGCCACCAATATGACGCAGAAAGGAACTTGAATGTCTTCAGGACACCAGGATGACCAGTGAACTTGGATTGGTGGGCCCAAGCTAGCAACTTGGGACGGAGTTCTGGGGAAACAAAAGTCTTACCCGGAGGTGGAGCTGGAGAGACTTGAGAGGCAGCGAAAACCACGGGACTCAGGATGGAATGTGGCACAGAGTCAGCTGTTCCCTCTTCTGATTCCATGGACCGGGATAATGCGTCGGCTTTCACATTCTGTGAACCTGGGCGGAAATGAAGCCTAAAATTAAAACGTGAGAAAAACATAGCCCACCTGGACTGGCGAGGGTTAAGGCACTGAGCTGCTTTTAGGTATAGCAGGTTTTTATGATCCGTGAAGATGTTAAACGGATGTTTAGCCCCTTCTAGGAGATATCTCCATTCCTCGAGAGCCAGTTTGATTGCCAGTAACTCTTGATCTCCCACGGAGTAGTTAGCTTCTGCGGGAAGAAACTTGCGAGAAAAGAATCCACAAGGGTGAACTTTCCCATCAGATCCCTTCTGGGAGAGAACAGCTCCAACCCCAACTGTAGAGGCATCTACCTCCAACTCGAACGGCCTGTTGACATCTGGCTGTGACAGCACTGGAGCAGACATAAAGGCTAGCTTGATCTTCCGGAAGGCTGCCAAGGCTTCTTCTGACCAGTTGGAATGATCTGCCCCTTTCCGAGTCAGGTTGGTAATAGGAGCGATGAGAGTGGAGAATCCTCGAATAAATTTTCTATAATAGTTGGCAAAACCCAGGAACCGCTGGATAGATTTGAGGGAGTTTGGAATGGACCAATTGGCAATGGCTTCCAATTTTGCCGGGTCCATCTGAAGATCCGATCCGGAAATTATATACCCCAGGAAGGGTATAGAGGGAACTTCGAAGGTACATTTAGATAATTTCCCGTAGAGACGGTTCTCACGAAGACGTCGGAGAACTTCACAGACTTGTAGGCGATGAGATGGAAGGTCTTGAGAAAAGATAAGAATATCATCTAAGTAAACAACAAGGTATTTATACAGGACATCACGAAAGATCTCGTTCACGAAGTGTTGGAATACTGCTGGAGCATTACTTAACCCAAATGGCATTACCAGGTATTCATAATGGCCATCTCGAGTGTTGAAGGCTGTCTTCCACTCGTCACCACTCCGGATTCTGATGAGATTATAGGCACCGCGGAGATCTAACTTGGTGAAGATGCGAGCCCCCTTAACTCTATCAAAAAGTTCGGTAATAAGTGGTAGAGGATAACTATTCTTGATGGTAATGTCATTGAGACCCCGATAGTCAATGCATGGACGTAATCCACCATCCTTCTTTTTGACGAAGAAGAAACCTGCACCAGCGGGTGATGATGACGGACGGATGAATCCTTTCTGAAGATTCTCTCTGATGTAATTACTCATCGCCTCTGTTTCAGGAACAGACAAAGGGTAGGTGCGCCCCCTGGGTGGCTTCTTGCCAGGAAGGAGATCGATGGGACAATCCCATTCCCTATGGGGCGGCAGGATATCAGCAGCCTTCTCACAGAAGACGTCTGCGAAGTCTTGATAAGCTGCTGGGAGTGTTAGCTGTGACTTTACTTCGGTAGACTTGATGGGACACACTTGGGCTAAGCAGGAATGATGACAGTGTGAACTCCATGAGGTAAGCTGCAACGTTGTCCAGTCGAACTGTGGGTTATGTAGTTGAAGCCAAGGCATGCCCAAGACAATCTCCTGGGTGGCTTGAGGGATGACCAGGAACTTGATCACTTCTGAATGGAGAAATCCAACTCCCAGAACCACTGGGGTAGTTTGATGTGAAATGTTCCCTTTAGAGATTCTACTACCATCCACAGCAGTAATGTATACAGGATAAGAGAGTTCACAGGTAGACAAGCAAAATTTGTTTACCGCAGCTTGGGTGATAAAATTTCCTGCAGCACCGCAGTCCACTAATGCTGACGCAGACTGGAGCCCAACGGAAGTTTCTAACGTCACTGGAAGAATGAGATCTTGTTGAGAAGGAGCTTGACTGAATGATCCTAACTTGACTCCTCCCTTACAAGTCAGGATCTGGCGTTTCCCGAACGCATCGTGCAGGAGTTAATTTGATGACCCGCAGCAGCACAGTATAGGCAAAGCCTCTCTCGTATTCTTCTTGCCCGCTCCTCAGGGGTTAGGCGGGACCTATTTACCTGCATAGGCTCGTCAGAAGAAGGAGGCTGAAACTGTACAGAAGGTATGAACCTTACTCTGCGAGGCTCACTCCGAGCGCGTTCATTATTGCGTTCGCGGATGCGAGAGTCCAGCTTTATACACAGGGAGATCAAGTCAGACAGTTGAACAGGAATGTCACGGGTTGCCAGTTCGTCCTTGATCCGATCCGAAAGTCCGTGCCAGAAGGTTGCTACCAGAGCTTGGTTGTTCCATTGGACTTCTGCAGCCAACGTCTGGAACTGGATGACATATTGTCCCATGCTTCGGTTACCTTGACGAAGTTGGATCAGGTCTGCCGAAGCTGATGTTGCACGACCAGGCTCGTCAAAGATCCGTCTAAAGGTTGACACGAAGTCTGAGTAGTTATTGATCAGAGGGTCAGCACGTTCCCACAGAGGAGACACCCAATTCAGAGCAGATCCAGAGAGTAAGGATATGATGTAGGCAACCTTGGACCTTGGTGTAGGAAAGTTATGTGGCAATAACTCAAACTGTATTTCGCACTGATTAAGAAACCCGCGACATAATTTAGGACTGCCATCATATTTGCTCGGCACGGGCAGGTGCAGACGAGACACTGGAGCTGATGCAGCCGACATAGAAGAACTTACAGCACTGGCAGGTGCTGGGGTAACAGTAGGTGAGAGTACACTTGGCAGGGACTGCTGCAGTGTATCCAATCGGGAGGACATCCCTTGTAGAAAGTGAAGCATCTGCTGCTGCGCAACCTCTTGACCATCCAGACGGGAGACCAGATTTTGCAAGGCCTCTGACCCCACACTCCGTCCACCATCCGAGTCCATCGATCCTGGACTTACTGTCAGGTTGTGTTCGGTCTGTGTCCCCGGAGGGGGCGCTAGTGGGTCAGTGGAGGTAGGAGGAAAGAGACGAGGAGGTTGTATCACGTTCTTGCGCATGAGCGCAATGGTATTTTATTTAGCAGATAAGTTTAAACAGAAATGCAGCAGAAATAATATATCAGATGAGAAAACACTTGGAATGATAACAAATAGTCTATGGCAATGGATGATAGGTGACTTGAGAAATCATATCCGGAAATATAAAACAACAGAATGAATGTCAATGAAATGATTCTGGTTTGAAAACCAGAGCAGGGTTTTAAAACAAAGAACTAAGGCAGTTGATGGATATTGCAAACCTGAGCATAAGCAGGAGACCAACTCACAGTGCAGGTGATGAGGCACTGGCAGCAGCAAGCTGTGTCACAGGTGGAGGAATGAACACACCTGGAGTTTAGTCTTCAACTGCAGGCTGAAGCACACAAGGTGGTGATGAGTGTGAAGCCCAATGCAGGTTGCTGGTATTGCTGAGCCTTGAAGTTCCACGGGAGCAAAGCAGAATCACCAGGAGTATAAGTTCTTAGCAGAGAACCAGGAACTCAGGAGAAACAGGAGCCGATCCTTTCATGCAGGTTGTCAGAATGACACAAAGTCCAGGATGCCTGTGAGGTGAAACTGTAGCCTCCTATATACCCCATGGTGTGCAGGGATTGGATGGAGGAAAGGACAGTGGGTGCGGCCACGCACCGGATTGGCCGCAGTATACTAGCTGTTTGGAAACTGTCATGGCGGCGCCCACGCCGCGGCCCAGCGGGGACGCGGCGCGCACACGCCCGCTGGCTCAGGAGTGTTCCCAGGACCTTGATGATGTCCCATGGCAGGGGCACAGGCGACAGGTGACCGCAGGGAGCCAGGACGGAGTCCGCAGCGGCGGACGGATGCCAGTCTGGTAAGTCGATTCCTGACAGAATAGACACAATCAAATCATAGTCACAAAATGGGGACCTTGGGAAATATCATGGGATTACCCCTATTTGTGATTGACATATGTCGCATCCAACAATAATGACTGTGGTCACATTGTTGCAGTGATAAATTAATAAGATATGCTGTAATAATAAAGTTCTTTACATATAGCTAAAGGACAAATAGATTGTTGGGGCAAAGCCTGTTAGATTACAACCTGACCCCACGTTTAAAAGTTTGCTAGGGGCATGACCAATCATATTTGCTTCTGTGATTATTGGTTACATAGTCAGGACAATCACATCCAATAGTCACCAGTGTCATGTGTCAAGGGGGTGTAGCAAATCGCTGAGTCCTTATAATTTTGGACATAGCATGTTAGATATTACCATCAATACAGAGAGTATTCTTCTTTCTCCATTTTGTGTTTGTTAAAGGACTACTGTAGGTTATGTCAGAATGATTATAATGAAGATTTTTTTCTTCCAAAATAATAAAGGTCTAATGCATGGATCCAAACTCACCAAGGAGCTTCTTCAGAAAAGATAGACTTATATAAAAAAAAATTGTTGATGTAATAGAAACCAAAATGAACTTTCACACAGTATTAGTGAACAAGATGTGCAAACTTATGAAAACAGTATTGTAAAATTTTATTTTCACTACTTTTTCTTAAAAATGTCAGTTTGTTTTCGCTTGAATGTTGTTGGTTTAGAGGCCATATGAAAGGAGAAACATGGCTGATACGATGTATCTATTTTTCCAGCTTGACATCACAGTATAACTGCAATTTCAGTAAATGTATGTGGACTTTTATATCCACTGTAGACTCCTGTGAACATACATTAAGGGGCGTATTCAATTAGTGTCGATTTTTTGACCAGTCAAAAAAATTGCACTTTTCGTCGATTTTTAGGTCAAATTGACATCCGACCTATTCAATGCCCGGTGCGATTTTTTTGACTGGTTGAAAAATCTGCAAGAGGCAAAAACCATGTGGAACGGAAAATTTGCAGCGATCCTTGTGTTTTGTCGAATTTCCGGGCATTTTCAACAGACTTTTGGTCTGTTTTTGCCCATACCAATTCGACAAAAAAAAAATACAACGAAAAAACATGGCAAAAATGGACCGAAAAACTATCGAAAACACCAGCTATTGAATACCCACAGGTCGAATTAGTGCCGATTTTCCAACTGTCAGAAAACTCGGCACTAATTAAATATACCCCTAAATGTGTAAGAGAGCATTTTATCTCATTCTCACTGCCTGATGAACAATCACATAACTTGCATTAATTTTGAATTAAAGGCTACTGACCTGTAAGTTGGAGAATTTTTGTTTTGTTTTATAGAGAGGGAAGCTCTATTAATGTACTTGGAACTAGACAGGCATGGAATTAAATTTCAGGTTGTATGCTGACATTCTTGTTAGCTACTACCAGTAGAATAAAGCTATATGTGTGCTAGTTATGTCCTACCTGATGTAGTGTCACTGTAACTACTGTATTTTCGAAAATAAATATATAAAATTTGCTGAACAGTAACATGAAAAAGACATTAGTATACAAGTCCACCTCTGAATGCTGTTTGATTTATTATTATCTAAGCTACAAAGCTTTTGATCTTGGGAAAATACCTAGTTTACAAAAGCATATTATCTGCCTAGAAGGCAAAAATAGATTTCTACCATGACTTCTATATCAAAAGTTAAAAAAAAATATTGTTGCATATTGAATAGGATGACAAAACATTCAATCACACAGAAAGCTGTTTCGAATTTCCATAAAACAAAGACGAACCAATTTACATGATAAATTGCTTCAAGACAAAAAATCTTAGCTGACTATCCAAATGTTTGCATCACTTATCACTGATTTGTCCTTCAGTACTAAGTGAAATAAAACTAAGGACTTGTAGCTAATTGTGCCAGGAAAACACGGCTAATTTGTCTATCCTGCCAAAAATATAAATGGATTGTGAGTCATTAGATGTGAGTGTAAATCATACTAAATGTTATAACATAGTCTAATTCATTAATTTATTACCCACTGCCAAGCCAAATGATGATATTTTAAATAAAAATCTAAATTTGGACCTTGAAATATAACACTATTCCACAATAAGCAATGTTGTTGAAAAAATGTAACACATTTTTCAGTTTTACATTTTTTTGCCTCTTTTCATTATAAGTAATGTAAATGGGTCACTTAAGATATCTAAAAATAACAATAGCAGTTCTTTACTAAAGATAAATAAAATAGATGAGCTGACTGTCATGTCTTAATAAATGACAAGAAAAATGTTGTTAAATATGGAAACATTACTATATAATTTTTTATAAATTCTATTACATGTAAGTATTGAGTACATTACAGTATTTTTAAACCCACTTTGAAAGAGATTTCAGCTAGGTTGATGGCCTGTCATTCTTTACGTTGAAAAGGGCAAATAAAATGTTGAATATTAAAATGATACAAAAATAGTGTCAAGAGCAGATTTACATAAATGTACAGTAGCATGTACTGTATGTACACAACTTTGGGATCCCAAGTCCCATTCCTGTTATTAGCCACATTTTAATATAGAAAATTACTTATATTTGATTAGTTAGTTATGTTCAGCTATCATTTACAATGCATAGCAACCTCTACCACTTACAGTATAAGCACAGACTTACAGGACCTGATTCTGAGATGCAATTAGTGTTAGTGGTGCATGCTAGCATCCAATGTTTTCAGACTGTGTATGTGCCTAAGTCACATTGCATCTACTTCCCAGTGTTTACCGCTCTAAGGTGCAGATCAAAATTGCACACAGAGAGATGGAATTTTGGTTGACATTTTTTAGGAAGCAATGGGGGTGGCTAGCCAGATGTAGGTATGTCACAGATATGTTACTGTCATGTCACAGCCAACAACTGCGTCTCAAGATGCAGGTGCACTGACACATGCTGCCATGTTCTGAAATTGTACCTGCCACAGTGTAGGTGCAATCTTCGATGATATGATTGATGGTGCAATGATGGTGTATCTTAGAAAATGCTGTGATGGTATAGTGTTGCTGCCAGTGTGTGTCTAAGTAGGCTGTGAATCAGTTGTGGTATTTGCATAAAGATGCAGATGCTGTTGTCAAAAAAGACTGACAGTGACTATTGCTTTGTTTTTACTGAGACTCTTTCAGCATGACATTTTTTCTATACTATTATATCATACAAACAGCTCCAGAATTACTGGCAACCTTAATGGAAATCTGATAAAATCAATGTATCACCCCAGTTAATAATATTTTATGAAATCTCTCCTGTCATGAATAACATCATAGAGCATCTGTCTGTAATTCTTTAAAAGATTGGAGAAGCATTTGATGATGGACCATTCCACTGTACAAAACATTCCTTGATATTATTGGGTTATCATTTGTGAGTTACCATACTCCCTGAAAAACATACCTTATGTTTTCGATTGGGTTCAAATTTTGAGACTGAAATGGCCACTGCAAAACTGTGATTTTGTGTTGCCATAATTAATTAAGTGTGGATTTCGATTTTGTAGTCATTATTTTGCTGAAAGGTCCACCACAGGATACATTTCAACTTTCTGGAAGAGGCAGACAGAATTTGTCCTAAAATCTCTTGATCTAATGTAGAGTGGAATTCATTATAAAAGCCCCTGAACCACTAGCACCAAAACAGCCTTAAAGCATCCCTGATCCACAATCCACAACCATATTTGAAAGTGGCTAACAGGTGTTTCATTTGTACACAGTCAATTTTTTTCTCTCAACGTGACATTGAGCTACATGTCAAAAAAAGTTATCATTTTATCTCATATGACCACGTTGCATGATTTCAATTTTAGTACTCATGATTTAGCAATGCTCATGTATTGCATTATGTGTCTTGATTTTCGAATAAATATTCTTTTTAGGATGCTTCTGATCATGGAGGTGGCATCTGACACTAAATTTGGTATTTTAAAATCTCATGATATAGTACTACTAAACCGTGCAGCTTTGTAATTGTGATGTTTTGATTTGACTTTGCCTCTCTTACCATCCTCCTCACTGATTATCTGGGCAGTATCAATGGCATAGCTACCATGGGTGCAGGAAGTTCAGATACTATGAGTCACAGAACTGAGAGAGGCCCACCTTCCCTGACAAAGTTACACGTGCAATATACATTTTTCACTGTACAAACTTTACAAAAAATCTTGTCTGCAATATATCTTGGTATACCCTGGACCTACTCACTGTATTGTTCAGTAGAATGAACTGGAGCCCATTATAGTGTTACATAATAGGAATGGGGGCATTGCAATGTGCCAAATATGAAATGGAGTCACTATCATGTGGCAAAATCTGAACTGGGGGCACTGAATGTTATAATGTGAATTGAGGGTACCTTGTTGCATAATGTTTGCTAGCAGCCCTACAATGTTAAATAACATGAACTAGCACACAACTATGTTTAGAAAATGAACTAGGGCACTATTATGGGACAAAAAAATCAACTTCTGCTGTGGAGAGGTGTCTCTCTAGGAGTACTGGAACAGGGCCCCTTCAATATGTTGCTATGAGACCCACAAAGTATTGGCTGTGACCCTGGGCAGTTTGCTCCTGTGTCCTCTTCCTGGCAAATTTTCAACTATTCCATAATTTTCTTACTTTTTATTTTATTCATTCTGGTTGTGCCTAATGGTATTTCCTAATCTGTGCAGGTTCACAACCTTCTGCCACATTTAAATTGACATCTCTTTGGTTTAATCCATGATGATGGATGACAAAGGGATTTTACATGTGTGTAACTTTATATTTATATCCCAGGTAAACAGAAGAGATCAGGAGCAATAATGGACAGCATTTTTTTTTTGCACTAAGATGCAAATTATTTGTATTTATTTAAAATATTCTTTAGGAGTGAAAATAATTATCCTCATATGTTTATGAAAGAAAATATTCATAAAAAAAACAACAGCCTTGTCAGAATTATGTATATTATATAAATGGTAACCAATTGACACTAACAGTTGTGAGGAATTGTTATTTGAAATGTTTATATAATTGTTTTTGCAAAAAACATTTTTCAGGTCTGAATGACCCCCAGGGTCGCAATGCAAAAAATGGCAGTATGCGATCAGGCCTGAATGACCCCCAGTGTTTTCCACACAATAATTCAATTTTGACTGTATTTTCATAAAAATAACTCCAAACTTTAAACAAATCAGGACAAATTGGATTGTTCCACTGAATTTGGGATTTTGGGAAACATTTTTTTACATTTTTATTGAAGCCTGAGATGCTTGCTTAAATCACCCAGTCCAATGCAAAAGTAAACTGGAGGATTGGAACTTTGGAACCTATCCAAAAGGAGGAGGACCCCTCTACTCCTCTTCCATTCTGAAAGCAAAAAGCCCCTTAGAAAGAAAAAAATATCATAGTCAGGTCCTTCTTTATTGATGCGAGAGGAAACTCCTTGACATCCTTACCACCAGAGCCAAATTGTGCCTTAGGGTACAATGGCCTTTGGGCTTACATCTACCATAAGATTCTCTGTCTCACCAAGGTCAGGTATATCCCTTTTTTTGTAAATACCTGTATATTTTTTTTTTATTTGATATGGGAATGTACTGAAATGTAATTAATTTTAGATTGTTAATAAACATTTTTTTACTTTGGTAAATTCATTTATCATACTTTGCTGAGCTTGTTTATAATACTGTATGTATATGGTTCAAAGTTTTGTTCAGCATTATGCCCTGGAAATAAAAATGGTTCTAGCCCCAAGCAGAAGGCTAAATGGAAAAATAGTAACACCTAAAAAAGTACATTGTACAAAGTGCCTTACACTGTGCATGAGTGCATCCCATAACCAGTGCACTGGTCAGGAGACACTTGGACAACATAACAAATTGGATTTCAAGCAAACAGGCTCCGTGGCCAGTTAATGGACCATTACCACAGCATAAATGGGAATCTACACTTTATCTTAGACAAAGGCTAAAGCCCCATACACACGGGAGATATGTGTGCTGAACTCAGCACACAACTCTCCCCTACTCAGCACACAGCGCGATGTGTGCTGAGCGACAGGGGAGGCGGCTCATTTCACCCAGCGGACAAATGAGTGATCTCACTAGATTTGGCATGTATGCTGGGCCGCTCACTGATATAGCTATGGGCATACACACAGAGAGATCCGTGCTTGATTTCTAAGCAATGTAGTCAGATTGATTAGAATGTAAACACGGATCTCTTTGTGGGTACCACCCTTATGAAGCAACTGCAAATGTGACACATGAAGTCCTGATATCTGAAAAAAAATGCTATTTTAGGAGGTAAAAACTGAAAGTTTAAGTTAATTAAGGAGTTAGAACAATAAGGAACATTCAATTTTTAACTGTTTCCACAATGCACTATGCAATTGTTTCAAAAAATAGTAATGTACATATATGCATTTAGTCACTTCAAAGAGAATGATTGTGTATTTGTAAACATGCATAGTAGTCAAATACTGTAGACCAATATGCACAGAATTTAATTACAAAGGGGCTAATTCAGAGCTGGGCACAAGCAAAATACAAGTAACTGTGGGCTCAATTCAGAGTTAGATGCAAATGCCATGTCTACTGCTAGAGCCATCACCAGGTGTGCACCAGGTGAGCACTAAGCATGAATCCCCCCCCATGTGTATGCCAAAAAGGATGCATGTCCTAATAAAAAGTAGCGTGTTCTTTCTGGAATCTGTGTTACGTTACTCCTCAGATGCTGGCTTCCCCAGCGACTGGACTGTCGGCTATATGGAGTGGTGGGACAGGTCTTCATCTATGACAGGAACCGAGTACTGCAGGTGAATATCACACTGCAGCACCCGGCTCCTGTCACTGCAGAACAGCCAGCACTTTGGTGCCACCCCTTCCGAGGGTGACACCCGGGCGCGAGACGAACCCCTGCACCTGATAACAATGTCTTCTGCAGTCATGTGTGCTGTACAGTGGATCTGTGAAAATATGCTAATAGGCTGCACTCACCCACCTGCCCTCTGTAACCACCCCTGGAAACAATAACATGTAAAAGAACACAAAGATGTCACAGCCCAAATGAGCTTAGACTGTACTCTAAGAGGCATGAGAAACAAGGTAATGGCTTAATAATTGTTGCTGGTAGCGAGGAAATTTTATGTGGCTACTAGGTGGTATTGCACGGTGGAGACATGACAAATTGACCAGTCACTGTTGAAATGTCAAACCAGACAGTTGTCTGAACAGACAGCTGAAAGCTGATACCAGCCATGTATTTACCTCACCAGCCATGTATATTCCTCACTCTTTTACATGTCTAAACCTCTATTTTGTGCTGGTTATTGAAAAACAAGTTGTGGTCATTCACCAGCTTCAGTATCTGTGTGCCCAGGGTTTTTCTTTGGGGTCATGCTTTCTGTTTCTGTGTTCAGAGGAGTTGAAGTTATGGGTGCTGCTGTCTCCATGGAAGCAATGAAGATTATCAAAGAGGAACATACAGTAGATGACAGCAGCAATTACTATTGATAGACACATGATTTATGCTTCTTCTTTTGTTAACCCTTTGTGTGTAGCCCCAAACAGCCTTGTGACTTGCTCTAGCAAACTCCGTAGGGATTGCTTACCCCTTCTATAGATCTATCCAAAGTATATTATGCTCTGCTAGATTTTATTTGGTGCATGTAAGAAACAAGTGACTGCTCAAGTCCTAGATAAAAAGAAAACATGTCAAAATCCTAATATCTTTGGTGTGCTGTTACCAGAAGCAGTTTGTATTATTCTTATAGATTATTCCTCTTCATTTATTTCAGGTGTAAAAGATAGCTGAGATCCTGCAATAAGAGTTAATGATCCACATACAAAATATGGGGCCCAGTACACATGAAACATGCATGGCCTCCTGGATTTTTTGTCCCATCACTTAACACACTGCTGCTTTTTGACCAACCCTTTTTCACTACCCCACATCCTGTTGTCTTACCCCTGTCCCCAGACATTTTGTCCTACCACTTTCCTGCTTCCTAGTTATTTTTCCCCAATATATTTCACCAGGCATTGTTGAGGAGAATGTGCACGTGGGCACAAAGTAACTGAATTATAGTGTATGTTTCATTTTAGGGCAGTATGCAATTGGAAAAAAAGTAAAAAATGGCACTTACTTAGTAAAACATGAGCTACAGTAGTCCAGATTTTGGCTAAATTAATTGTTCTTGGTCTGTAGACAGTTGGTGGAAGGGGCATGGGTGGTGTGGCTGGTTTTGGGAAAATCTGTTTGTTTTGTTCTACTTAATTTGACATCTACAAAGGGGTGGATAGTGTTTAATATCTTACTAAAGTGTATGTGCATGTCATGACACAAGCAGATCTCAATTCCCAGTAGCCTCTGCTGCTGCTCAAGTAGTCAGGAGCACATCACATGAAAAGTGTCAGGTGGTATGCAAGTGACAGTTGGATGCTAGTGCCTGTTGCCGGGTTAGAGTCTAAGGTACCTCAGAGTCATGGCAGGCCTGTGCTGCTGCGGGGTCCAGTGAGAGATGTATTAAGAACCAGGTACATGTCGTGAGGTAAATTTCTCAGGAGGTACTGGCTAGTACCAGAGATAGCTTTAAACACACAATATATGAACCATGGGGTTCATGTCGGTATTATACACAGGTGCAACAGTATATAATGCTGGAAATTTGGTCAATTTTGATCAAAGATGTATAGAAAACATAGGTAGGTGAGACACTGCCTCACCTGCTATAAAATTTTTACTCCAGAGTTGTGACTATAAAAATTATTAGAATAACACAAAAAACATATTTCAAATATATTATTTATATTTTTCATACAGCATACTTTATATAGTCAAAACTCTGGTGTATACGTTAGTATGACAGGAATTACTCTGCCTCACCTGCCTCACCCCACCGCACATCACTGCTGAGGACAGCCATTGGGGAGAGCTGAGAAAAGGGTGTCAGAAGTTCATCCCACCCACGTCTTTGACAAGCCATAGAAGCCACCATTTATCGACCATGATATAGGTGGACTCCGAGAGGCTGTACCTGCTTCTGGAGAGCTGATAGGAGAGACTGAACTTGCTTGGTGTCTGAGACCTGTCTACTACTGCACAGATATATAGTATAAAAGAAAACTCTTCAAGGCTGCTATCACTTACATCACCACAATTGTCACCTGACAATGACATTCATCACGAAGGATAGGAACTAACCCTCTGAAATGATTAAATGAACTATAAAGATTAGTGCAGCACTATCTGACCAACAGATGTCAATTTGGGTAGTTTAATTGTTTTTTTTTTATAATTATTATCATAGAAATACATAAAACCATCTAAAATATACACAGATCATAATATGAAATATTGAAGAAACTTTCCTTAATTATCAATTCTCAGTCCATTAGTATTCCTCCTTAATGCTTACATCCAAAAGCAGAATATAAAGTTCATATTACAGTCACAGACAAGGGGTTAGTTAACCAGCAAATCAGTTAACGGAAAAGCAGTCAAAGTTAGTTTGCAAACTAGGACTTGCTTAGTTTGTGACTAGGACTTGCCCCCGGAGACTGGCTGCATGCTGTGCTGGCTTCTACAGGGTGACAGGAGCTAGGTTGCTGCACATAATGTTACAGTGCAGCACCTGGTTCCTGTCACTGAGCAGGAGCTGGCACTTTGGTGTCACCCCTTGGTGGGTGACACCCGTGTTTGGGCCACACACCCCGCAACCCTCTTGTGAAACCACTGGGCAGCAGCTTGTATTGTAAAGTGTCCTTTATCCTGCACCCTGTCAGCAACTCTGAGGGGAAGTTCCTCAGTGGTGATTCATGTGACGGATGCTGCCCCTGTCAGGGAGATCATTGCTAGTGGGCAACCCCTAGTGCTGGAAACTTTCTCAAATGTCATCCAGGGGTCATTCAGTTTTATGACAAAAGTTTGTGCTGATGGTTTCAAGGCTTCTCATAGCCCAGAAAAAAATTAAAGCAAACTTGTACAGACATTTTGAAACCAATTAAAGCTGAAACATTTTTTAGATAAAGTTATTACCTGTGATGAAACATAGATCTTCCAGTACGTTCATGAGGTAAAATACCAGTCCATGCACTTGAAAACACCATCATCACCAAGGATGAAGGAAGCACAACAAAGTAAATCCAAATTCAAAGTCATGTTAATTGTTTTCTTTGATATCAAGGGTGTATGCTGCACTATTGTTGCACTCACTATACTTCTTGCCTAAACCTACTGAGCCGTTCCACATTACAGCACATCACTATCCTTTTTTATTTTTACTACAAAAATGTTCTAGCAACTTAATGGGAAAGAATCAGGACAAAGTTGTGGAAAAATGGTTTTATCCTTTATCAGGACTACACAACAGCCCACCCAGCTGTCTCTGTGAATCAGTTTTTGGAGGAGAAACAGATTGCAGTGATAGAACATGCTCCACACTCACCAAACCTTGCAGCATGTGATTTCTTTTTTTCCCACAAAGTCAAATCTGTACTCAAGGGAACCTGTTTTGTATCAGTTAAAGAAGAGAAGGTAAAGAAGAAAACATCAGAGCTGTGAGACATCTGAGAGATATTGAGGTACAGTACGGTTTTGATAAATGGAAAAAATGAATGCAGCGGTGTGTGGATGCAGAAGGGGAGTACACAGAAGGGGAATGGAGTTAAAATTAACTTAATATAATTAAGCATAAATTATAGTATCAGTCTCTTTACTTAATAGCCACACCTATAACCATAATAAAACAAACCCACCTTCAGTAGGACACCATGAAACTTTATAGAATCTTGCTGTGTATAAATGTCTGTGACCCTATAAATATATATATATATATATATATATATATATATCTCAATAGCAGTTCCCCCAGCACTCACATTAGTATCAACAGCGGCCCCGGTGCCATCCAGGATTACATCTGATAAGTATTGCATTGGAGGCGGATAATACCAACTATTTGGGACCTGATGTTGAGCTCTATCTGCAACTTTTGGAATTAATGCTAACTCAGAATTACTTCCTCATTAACGGGCAATTCTATCTGCAATGAAGAGGCTGTGCGATGGGGTTCTTTGTATCCCCTACATATGCTAAATGCTACATGTTTAATGTGGAATTCAACCTCTTTCTTATAACACCAGAAACATCTAGGCATATTCTGCTTTTTTTTGCGTTACATTGATGACGTGATACTTATCTGGATGGGAACACAGGAGGCATTGGAGCAGTTATTTGCTCATGCCAACACAGCTGATGAGGACATCAAATTCATGTATGCCATCAGCAATAGTGATATTCATTACCTTGATGTAAGGATCAAGTTGGGAGAGTCTGGAATTACAACTACCATTTATCAGAAACCCACTGATCAAAATACATTATTGACTCCGTCAAGCCATCATCCTTTGCCACTCAAAAAGCGTCTGCTCTTCTCGCAGCTACTACATGTACACAGAATCTGCAGTGATCCTGATGAAGCATCAATTTTGATGGATGATATGATTGCTAAATGTATTACTAGGAGTTATGATCATACACCTCTTAAATGTGCAAAGGCCAAGGTGTTGTCGATTCCACTTCAGGACACTTTGAAAGTAAGGACAAAGGAGGATATATTCCCCTTTGTCACTACGTTTTTGACAGCAAGTGGAGACATTGTCAAAATGACTAAACATCATTGGCCATTGATTAGCCAAGATCCTAATATATCTGCTTTGAAGATTAGTAGAATTATGCCTTATTTTTGCCGCAGCCGCAATATCAAAGATCATGTTTTGAGCACGGACATTACACCATTTTCAAAATCCATCAATCAACACTTCCTTACAAAAAAACTGGGCAATTATAGATGTATGGGATGTGTGACCTGCAGTTATTTGGAAAGAGGCAGCACATTTGCACATCTGCACTGTGGAAAGATCTACATATATGGCACATTTTCTTGTATAGCAGTAAGTATGTGGTCTACTTTATCTGTTGCCCGTATGGATTACTTTATGTTGGCAAAACATCTTGGCAATTCATGGAATGGATGGCAGCCCATCGTTGCACCATGAGACAGGCATTTGATGGCCAAGCCTGTGACCAGCCAGTGGCCAGACATTTTCATGATAATAAGCATCACTGACATCAATGCAGTACAATATGATTGACCACGTGCCAGCCTCCATACGAGGAGGTATTTGGGACAAAGCCTATCTGAAATTAGAAGCCAAGTGGATCTTCAAATTAAATACAATCTCTCCAGCAGGACTGAATGAACATCTTTTTCTTACTTGCTTCCTCTAAATTCCTCCCTTTTTGTGTGTCTGCCTCAAGCTGCATATCTATATTTGTACAACATAATTTTTGCCTCGTCTATGAAGCACTCTTAACTTCATTATTGCTGTAGTTCCAATCATTACTTGTATTTATGATTACTGTGGATATTAGCATTATCCTGCATGTTAGCATGATGCCATCATTAGCCTGTTCTATAATACCCTCGAAGTCTCCTGACTATTGGTGTATAGATACTGCCCACTAGGATTACATTTTCACTTTCTGGTTACTGATATGGTTACTTTATACCTCTTATGGTATGAACCCACTTGAGGGCAACAATTTAGTGAAGCCGTTCCTTTTGATATTGATTATTAATATTTGTCCTGTATATGCTATCAGGCTGAAACAATCGTGATAACATTATGTACCATACTCTGCTAATGTATCAGTATCTGTAATATGCTTTCTTGTGGTCAGAAATAATGCTAAATTTGCATTTTTGTTATGACTCCTTTTGCTGCATTCTCACTATTTCTGTTATACTGTTTCCTAGGCTACCTGGGGGAGTGGATCGGGCATCATGGCACCTGCACACCGCCGGGGAAGCCACGCTTTGATTGTCTCCTTTCACTGGTGAGTGGTTTCTATTTAGATAAGTTACTTTGCAACTATGTTTTGTACTCTGATGATGGATTAAAACTAGAGATGAGCGGGTTCGGTTTCTCTGAATCCGAACCCGCACGAACTTCATGTTTTTTTTTCACGGGTCCGAGCGACTCGGATCTTCCCGCCTTGCTCGGTTAACCCGAGCGCGCCCGAACGTCATCATGACGCTGTCGGATTCTCGCGAGACTCGGATTCTATATAAGGAGCCGCGCGTCGCCGCCATTTTCACACGTGCATTGAGATTGATAGGGAGAGGACGTGGCTGGCGTCCTCTCCATTTAGATTAGGAGAGAGAGAGAGAGATTGACCTGAGGCTGATACTGTAGAAGAGAGTGCAGAGTTTAGTGACTGACCACAGTGACCACCAGCAGTGCAGTTGTTTTATTTAATATATCCGTTCTCTGCCTGAAAAAAACGGTACACACAGTGACTCAGTCACATACCATATCTGTGTGCACTGCTCAGCCCAGTGTGCTGCATGCCTGCATCATCTATGTATATATTATATATCTGACTGTGCTCAGCTCACACAGCTTATAATTGTGGGGGAGACTGGGGAGCACTGCAGTGCCAGTTATAGGTTATAGCAGGAGCCAGGAGTACAAGACAGTCACATACCATATCTGTGTGCACTGCTCAGCCCAGTGTGCTGCATCATCTATGTATATATTATATATCTGACTGTGCTCAGCTCACACAGCTTATAATTGTGGGGGAGACTGGGGAGCACTGCAGTGCCAGTTATAGGTTATAGCAGGAGCCAGGAGTACATATTATATTAAAATTAAACAGTGCACACTTTTGCTGCAGGAGTGCCACTGCCAGTGTGACTGACCAGTGACCTGACCACACTGACCACCAGTATAGTTAGTAGTATACTATATTGTGATTGCCTGAAAAAGTTAAACACTCGTCGTGTGACTTCACTTGTGTGGTGTTTTTTTTTTTATTCTATAAAAAACTCATTCTGCTGACAGACAGTGTCCAGCAGGTCCGTCATTATATAATATATATACCTGTCCGGCTGCAGTAGTGATATATATATATTTTTTATATCATTATTTATCATCCAGTCGCAGCAGACACAGTACGGTAGTTCACGGCTGTAGCTACCTCTGTGTCGGCACTCGGCAGTCCATCCATAATTGTATACCACCTACCCGTGGTTTTTTTTTTCTTTCTTCTTTATACATACATACTACTACATCTCTTTATCAACCAGTCTATATTAGCAGCAGACACAGTACAGTACGGTAGTTCACGGCTGTGGCTACCTCTGTGTCGGCACTCGGCAGTCCGTCCATAATTGTATACCACCTAACCGTGGTTTTTTTTTCTTTCTTCTTTATACATACATACTACGACATCTCTTTATCAACCAGTCTATATTAGCAGCAGACACAGTACAGTACGGTAGTTCACGGCTGTGGCTACCTCTGTGTCGGCACTCGGCAGTCCGTCCATAATTGTATACCACCTAACCGTGGTTTTTTTTTCTTTCTTCTTCATACATACATACTACGACATCTCTTTATCAACCAGTCTATATTAGCAGCAGACACAGTACAGTACGGTAGTTCACGGCTGTGGCTACCTCTGTGTCGGCACTCGGCAGTCCGTCCATAATTGTATACCACCTAACCGTGGTTTTTTTTTCTTTCTTCTTTATACATACATACTACGACATCTCTTTATCAACCAGTCTATATTAGCAGCAGACACAGTACAGTACGGTAGTTCACGGCTGTGGCTACCTCTGTGTCGGCACTCGGCAGTCCGTCCATAATTGTATACCACCTAACCGTGGTTTTTTTTTCTTTCTTCTTCATACATACATACTACGACATCTCTTTATCAACCAGTCTATATTAGCAGCAGACACAGTACAGTACGGTAGTTCACGGCTGTGGCTACCTCTGTGTCGGCACTCGGCAGTCCGTCCATAATTGTATACCACCTACCCGTGGTTTTTTTTTCTTTCTTCTTTATACATACATACTACTACATCTCTTTATCAACCAGTCTATATTAGCAGCAGACACAGTACAGTACGGTAGTTCACGGCTGTGGCTACCTCTGTGTCGGCACTCGGCAGTCCGTCCATAATTGTATACCACCTACCCGTGGTTTTTTTTTCTTTCTTCTTCATACATACATACTACGACATCTCTTTATCAACCAGTCTATATTAGCAGCAGACACAGTACAGTACGGTAGTTCACGGCTGTGGCTACCTCTGTGTCGGCACTCGGCAGTCCGTCCATAATTGTATACCACCTAACCGTGGTTTTTTTTTCTTTCTTCTTCATACATACATACTACGACATCTCTTTATCAACCAGTCTATATTAGCAGCAGACACAGTACGGTAGTTCACGGCTGTAGCTACCTCTGTGTCGGCACTCGGCAGTCCGTCCATAATTGTATACTAGTATCCATTGTTTACCTGAGGTGCCTTTTAGTTGTGCCTATTAAAATATGGAGAACAAAAATGTTGAGGTTCCAAAATTAGGGAAAGATCAAGATCCACTTCCACCTCGTGCTGAAGCTGCTGCCACTAGTCATGGCCGAGACGATGAAATGCCAGCAACGTCGTCTGCCAAGGCCGATGCCCAATGTCATAGTACAGAGCATGTCAAATCCAAAACACCAAATATCATTAAAAAAAGGACTCCAAAACCTAAAATAAAATTGTCGGAGGAGAAGCGTAAACTTGCCAATATGCCATTTACCACACGGAGTGGCAAGGAACGGCTGAGGCCCTGGCCTATGTTCATGGCTAGTGGTTCAGCTTCACATGAGGATGGAGGCACTCAGCCTCTCGCTAGAAAAATGAAAAGACTCAAGCTGGCAAAAGCAGTAGCACCGCAAAGAACTGTGCGTTCTTCGAAATCCCAAATCCACAAGGAGAGTCCAATTGTGTCGGTTGCGATGCCTGACCTTCCCAACACTGGACGTGAAGAGCATGCGCCTTCCACCATTTGCACGCCCCCTGCAAGTGCTGGAAGGAGCACCCGCAGTCCAGTTCCTGATAGTCAGATTGAAGATGTCAGTGTTGAAGTACACCAGGATGAGGAGGATATGGGTGTTGCTGGCGCTGGGGAGGAAATTGACCAGGAGGATTCTGATGGTGAGGTGGTTTGTTTAAGTCAGGCACCCGGGGAGACACCTGTTGTCCGTGGGAGGAATATGGCCGTTGACATGCCTGGTGAAAATACCAAAAAAATCAGCTCTTCGGTGTGGAAGTATTTCAACAGAAATGCGGACAACAGGTGTCAAGCCGTGTGTTCCCTTTGTCAAGCTGTAATAAGTAGGGGTAAGGACGTTAACCACCTCGGAACATCCTCCCTTATACGTCACCTGCAGCGCATTCATAATAAGTCAGTGACAAGTTCAAAAACTTTGGGTGACAGCGGAAGCAGTCCACTGACCAGTAAATCCCTTCCTCTTGTAACCAAGCTCACGCAAACCACCCCACCAACTCCCTCAGTGTCAATTTCCTCCTTCCCCAGGAATGCCAATAGTCCTGCAGGCAATGTCACTGGCAATTCTGACGAGTCCTCTCCTGCCTGGCATTCCTCCGATGCATCCTTGCGTGTAACGCCTACTGCTGCTGGCGCTGCTGTTGTTGCTGCTGGGAGTCGATGGTCATCCCAGAGGGGAAGTCGTAAGCCCACTTGTACTACTTCCAGTAAGCAATTGACTGTTCAACAGTCCTTTGCGAGGAAGATGAAATATCACAGCAGTCATCCTGCTGCAAAGCGGATAACTGAGGCCTTGACAACTATGTTGGTGTTAGACGTGCGTCCGGTATCCGCCGTTAGTTCACAGGGAACTAGACAATTTATTGAGGCAGTGTGCCCCCGTTACCAAATACCATCTAGGTTCCACTTCTCTAGGCAGGCGATACCGAGAATGTACACGGACGTCAGAAAAAGACTCACCAGTTTCCTAAAAAATGCAGTTGTACCCAATGTCCACTTAACCACGGACATGTGGACAAGTGGAGCAGGGCAGGGTCAGGACTATATGACTGTGACAGCCCACTGGGTAGATGTATGGACTCCCGCCGCAAGAACAGCAGCGGCGGCACCAGTAGCAGCATCTCGCAAACGCCAACTCTTTCCTAGGCAGGCTACGCTTTGCATCACCGGTTTCCAGAATACGCACACAGCTGAAAACCTCTTACGGCAACTGAGGAAGATCATCGCGGAATGGCTTACCCCAATTGGACTCTCCTGTGGATTTGTGGCATCGGACAACGCCAGCAATATTGTGTGTGCATTAAATATGGGCAAATTCCAGCACGTCCCATGTTTTGCACATACCTTGAATTTGGTGGTGCAGAATTATTTAAAAAACGACAGGGGCGTGCAAGAGATGCTGTCGGTGGCCAGAAAAATTGCGGGACACTTTCGGCGTACAGGCACCACGTACAGAAGACTGGAGCACCACCAAAAACTACTGAACCTGCCCTGCCATCATCTGAAGCAAGAAGTGGTAACGAGGTGGAATTCAACCCTCTATATGCTTCAGAGGTTGGAGGAGCAGCAAAAGGCCATTCAAGCCTATACAATTGAGCACGATATAGGAGGTGGAATGCACCTGTCTCAAGCGCAGTGGAGAATGATTTCAACGTTGTGCAAGGTTCTGATGCCCTTTGAACTTGCCACACGTGAAGTCAGTTCAGACACTGCCAGCCTGAGTCAGGTCATTCCCCTCATCAGGCTTTTGCAGAAGAAGCTGGAGACATTGAAAGAGGAGCTAACACGGAGCGATTCCGCTAGGCATGTGGGACTTGTGGATGGAGCCCTTAATTCGCTTAACAAGGATTCACGGGTGGTCAATCTGTTGAAATCAGAGCACTACATTTTGGCCACCGTGCTCGATACTAGATTTAAAGCCTACCTTGGATCTCTCTTTCCGGCAGACACAAGTCTGCTGGGGTTGAAAGACCTGCTGGTGAGAAAATTGTCAAGTCAAGCGGAACGCGACCTGTCAACATCTCCTCCTTCACATTCTCCCGCAACTGGGGGTGCGAGGAAAAGGCTCAGAATTCCGAGCCCACCCGCTGGCGGTGATGCAGGGCAGTCTGGAGCGACTGCAGATGCTGACATCTGGTCCGGACTGAAGGACCTGACAACGATTACGGACATGTCGTCTACTGTCACTGCATATGATTCTCTCACCATTGAAAGAATGGTGGAGGATTATATGAGTGACCGCATCCAAGTAGGCACGTCACACAGTCCATACTTATACTGGCAGGAAAAAGAGGCAATTTGGAGGCCATTGCACAAACTGGCTTTATTCTACCTAAGTTGCCCTCCCACAAGTGTGTACTCCGAAAGAGTGTTTAGTGCCGCCGCTCACCTTGTCAGCAATCGGCGTACGAGGTTACATCCAGAAAATGTGGAGAAGATGATGTTCATTAAAATGAATTATAATCAATTCCTCCGCGGAGACATTGACCAGCAGCAATTGCCTCCACAAAGTACACAGGGAGCTGAGATGGTGGATTCCAGTGGGGACGAATTGATAATCTGTGAGGAGGGGGATGTACACGGTGATATATCGGAGGGTGATGATGAGGTGGACATCTTGCCTCTGTAGAGCCAGTTTGTGCAAGGAGAGATTAATTGCTTCTTTTTTGGGGGGGGTCCAAACCAACCCGTCATATCAGTCACAGTCGTGTGGCAGACCCTGTCACTGAAATGATGGGTTGGTTAAAGTGTGCATGTCCTGTTTTGTTTATACAACATAAGGGTGGGTGGGAGGGCCCAAGGACAATTCCATCTTGCACCTCTTTTTTCTTTTATTTTTCTTTGCGTCATGTGCTGTTTGGGGAGGGTTTTTTGGAAGGGACATCCTGCGTGACACTGCAGTGCCACTCCTAAATGGGCCCGGTGTTTGTGTCGGCCACTAGGGTCGCTAATCTTACTCACACAGTCAGCTACCTCATTGCGCCTCTTTTTTTCTTTGCGTCATGTGCTGATTGGGGAGGGTTTTTTGGAAGGGACATCCTGCGTGACACTGCAGTGCCACTCCTAAATGGGCCCGGTGTTTGTGTCGGCCACTAGGGTCGCTAATCTTACTCACACAGTCAGCTACCTCATTGCGCCTCTTTTTTTCTTTGCGTCATGTGCTGATTGGGGAGGGTTTTTTGGAAGGGACATCCTGCGTGACACTGCAGTGCCACTCCTAAATGGGCCCGGTGTTTGTGTCGGCCACTAGGGTCGCTAATCTTACTCACACAGTCAGCTACCTCATTGCGCCTCTTTTTTTCTTTGCGTCATGTGCTGATTGGGGAGGGTTTTTTGGAATGGACATCCTGCGTGACACTGCAGTGCCACTCCTAAATGGGCCCGGTGTTTGTGTCGGCCACTAGGGTCGCTTATCTTACTCACACAGTCAGCTACCTCATTGCGCCTCTTTTTTTCTTTGCGTCATGTGCTGATTGGGGAGGGTTTTTTGGAAGGGACATCCTGCGTGACACTGCTGTGCCACTCCTAGATGGGCCAGGTGTTTGTGTCGGCCACTAGTGTCGCTTAGCTTAGTCATCCAGCGACCTTGGTGCAAATTTTAGGACTAAAAATAATATTGTGAGGTGTGAGGTATTCAGAATAGACTGAAAATGAGTGGAAATTATGGTTTTTGAGGTTAATAATAATATGGGATCAAAATGACCCCCAAATTCTATGATTTAAGCTGTTTTTTAGTGTTTTTTTAAAAAAACACCCGAATCCAAAACACACCCGAATCCGACAAAAAAAATTCGGTGAGGTTTTGCCAAAACGCGGTCGAACCCAAAACACGGCCGCGGAACCGAACCCAAAACCAAAACACAAAACCCGAAAAATTTCAGGCGCTCATCTCTAATTAAAACTCCAAAATGTCAGTACTGTATGGGTGGTAGTACAGTGTGTTAATTTCTGTGTAAGTCCAGTGAGTGCCGCCTCCAATGCAATATATATATATATATATATAATGTTTGGTAACTGGTGGTGTGCTAAACCAACTGTAATAATATTATTGTTTGGTGATGCAGTGTCTGGAGAGCTATTTTTCTTTTTTTTTGAATAGAGTATGTTTATTCAACAAATTATTATCATTACAGACATTTCAGTGTACACTGGAATACAAAGTTGGCGTTATCCATTATTCTGAACAAATTATCACCCCAATCACTAGGAGTAAGAGGAAACATTTCTGAATTGTACAATCCCAGCGTCTGCCAAACCCGCAATACACATTATTTCTGATGTCTGTAAACAGATTATCATAAACATGCATAATATTTTAAATTTTCTCCATGATTCCCAACTAGTAGGCTTTAGTATAGCCTACAAAAAAAAACACCTGAGAAAAACAAAAACAAAGTGAAAAACTAAAAACTAAACAAACCTACACAAAGAAAAACTAAAAGCATAATAATCCTAAATCGACACAGCTATGGAAGATGAGGTGCTTCAGCATTGCGCATTAGCCCGGCTCGGCATCGCAAGACCCGGAGAGTGCACCGCCATTAGAGCTCAATGTAACCCAATCTTAAGAGCAGGGGAGGAATATGCAGAGTCAATCCAAGGGGACCATATTTTCTCATATTTAGAAGTGGCATTATGTTTCATATATACATAGCGGTCTTTCAAAAGGGTATCGTTCACCAGGGCCTTAAAAGCAGATAACAAAGGGGAATGTGAGGCCATCCACATCCTTGCAATACACACCTTGGCCAGGGTGCAAATACTGCGAGCATAGAGTCCCTCCCACCTAGGCCCAGGTTCATAACCTCCCACTCCCAAAATACAGAATCGCAGGGTCAGCATGCCTCCTGGTGTCCCCGTGTGTTCCAGAATCGACCCAACCCCAGCCCAGAACGCCTGCAGGGATGTACACTCCCACACAAGGTGCCAGAAGGATCCCCCAGCAGCCCCGCATTTAGGGCAGGCAGCTACATTGCCAACCCCAAACCTGGCCAACCTATCCGGCGTCATATATGATCTGTGCAAAATAAAGAGTTGTATTTGTTGAAACCTTAGTGATTTAGTGACCATACATGGGTACCCCAGTGCTTCCTCCTAGTCCTCCTCGTCCATGGGGCCCAGATCACTCTCCCAGCACTCACGAAGGCTTGAGAGAGAGTCTGCATGAAATGTTTTAAGAAGGTACGAGTAAGTGAAGGATATCACCTTAACTCGTCCCAGTGTCTTTAAAAAAGTCTTTATGGGGAAGAAGAGGAACACCGGGTGAGAATCCCCGAACTGTGACTGAAAGGCATGACGGAGTTGAAGAAATCTATAAAAATAAGAGCCTGGTAGACCAAACACTTCCTTTAGTTGCTGAAACGATTTCAAGATGCCATCGCTGTACAGCTGGGATATGGAAACTATGGAGTACGGTGCCCACACTACCCCACCCTCCAGGAACCCCAGCTCAGGAAACGAAGCTGAGTGCCAGAGGGGAGTATCCGGGTCGATACCATCATACGCGAGCATACCCTTCAATGCGAGCCAGATCTTCATTGCCTGAAAAATGATGGGGGGAGAAAACCGGGAAGCACTCCCTCCCAGCAAAACCTACGCTGAAGAAAGACCGGGATAGTAGTACCTGAGGAATGGCCAATATAAAGTACCAGCTTCTCCATCCCGGATCCAAGTGCTAATATGTGACAACTGTGCCGCATAATAATATAATTGAAAGTTGGGCAGGGCCAAGCCACCATCAGTTTTTTGTCGAGTGAGGGTATTAAGCTTTATTCTAGGCCTTTTGTTGGCCCATACCAAGGATGATAATATACTATTCAATTTCCTAAAGAAGGCTGGGAAGATGTACACAGGGGATTGCAAAATAATATACAATAGTTTGGGCAAAATTATAATTTTAATGAGGCTAACCCTACCCGTCACTGTCAGCGGGAGTTTACACCAAGCTCTCGACTTAAACACAATCAGTTGCACGAGTGGGTCAAGGTTCAAAGGTATAAAATCCGCTGGGTCACTAGTAACTTGGATACCAAGAAATTTAAACTGGCCTGTACAGCATAGAGGCAGGGATAGCTTTGGGACTTGGGGAGGAGAACCAATAATGGGCATAATAAATGATTTGGACCAGTTGATACGGAGACCAGTGAAGCCGCCAAATTTCTCAATGACCTGCAGTACAATAGGCATGTCTGTAGCGTAATCATGTAGGAATAACAGCAGGTCGTCTGCATAAAGAACTATTTTGTCTATGCAGGGGCCTGTAGCGATTCCCCCAATGTCCCGGTGCGTCCTGATCAGGCAAGCCAAAGGCTCAATGGCTATAGCAAATAGGGCAGGGGAGAGGGGGCATCCCTGTCTGGTACCCCGAGACAAAGTAAAAGAGGAGGAAATGTATCCGTTAACCAAGATCCTGGCGTATGGACTTTGATAGAGCAATCTGATCCATTGTATATAATTAGGACCGAAGCCCATACATTTCATGACTCCCCACAGATAGGACCATTCAACGCTGTTGAATGCCTTAGCCGCATCCAATGAAACCATGACCGAGTCCGAGGGGAAGTCATGAGGAGCTTGCAGAATAGTGTACAGTTTGCGCAGGTTGATGGATGTGGATTTTCCTGGCATAAAGCCAGATTGGTCCTGATGTATTATGGATGTAATAACCGAGTTGAGCTGGACTGCCAAAATTTTTGCCAGGATCTTGGCATTGGTAGGAATGAGAGAAATCGGCCTATAGGACTCTAAGAGTCTGGGGTCCTTACCGGGCTTCGGTAACACTATAATAACAGCCTCGGACATTGAGGGAGGAAGTTGATTAGTGGTAAATATATCCGTATACATATCATACAACTTAGGGCCAAAGAACTGTATGTACTGTTTGTACAGCTCAGTGGGAATACCGTCGCTTCCCGGAGACTTGCCATTGGGAGACAAACCCACTGCCGCAGTTACCTCCTCTAACGTCAAAGGCGTGTCTAACATGTCTCAAGCCTCGGGGGAAAGTTTGGAGAGGGGTATATTATTCAAATACAAGTCCAAGTCTTCCATGGAGCACATCAGCTGAGATTCATACACTCCTTTAAAATATGAGAGAAACATCTGCACTATGTCTGGAGTACTGTCCACGATGGAGCCGTCAGGACCAGACATCTGCACTACCATAGTCCCAGGTCGGTCGTAATGCACTAAGTGGGGTGGCAAGCTACCCGGTCTGTCGCCTGCATATATATGTTAGTGGCCCTAAACAAAAGGGAGTGGGCATTTTTATCCAAGAGGTGAGCCATCCAGGCCTCCTGAGTCATCAACCATCGTGCCTTTAGCGCAGAGGTGCCCTCTGTAAAATAGCGGGTCTCTAGGTCCCTATACTCAGATTCAAGTTGTCTCTCTGTCTCCCTACATGACATTTTGTGGGCAGCAATTTTACCAATCAGCATACCATGTAAATAGGCTTTGAATGAATCCCAGACAACAGGTGCCGGGGCCGAGCCCACATTATCCGCAAAAAAACCTTCCCACTTGGTCGTCAAATCTGAACAGTCACCCAAGTGGGCCAACCAGGACGGATGTAACTTCCAATATGACTGTCCCCTCTTGCACTCCACGTCTTAAGATAACATCAGGGGTGAATGGTAAGATACCCCCCATGCCTCATAATGCACATCCAAGATTCTAGGTAAAAGCTCTGGCGAGACCAGGGCCAGGTCAATTCTGGGGAATGAGCCATGCATGCTGGAAAAACATGAGAACTGCCTAAGCTTAGGATACCGAACCCTCCAGGCGTCCACCCACTGCATGTTATCCAGAAAATCCGCAAATTTAGATTTAGATAGGCCACCCCCCGCCCCGGGAGCCTGAGGAGACTTCCATCTATCCAGGGAAACGTCTAACACATTATTAAAGTCCCCCAAACAAATAACAGGGGTATGAGGAGAAGAGGCAATAAATGAGGCAGCTTTTTGCAAAACATCATACGAGAATGGTGGAGGAACATATACAGACAGAAGGTAAAAAAAGGGAGTTCAATTTGCATTCCAGAAACACAAACCTGCCATAAGGGTCAGTAGTTACCGTGATTAATTCAAACTGGACAGTTCTTTTTATCATGACCGACACCATTCGAGAAAAGGAGGAGTGAGAGGAATGATATGCCCATCCCACCCAAGGTATGCAGAGTGACAACAGTCTATTTCCCTCTAGGTGAGTTTCACTAAGGCAAACAATGTCCGGGCCATATTTCCTAATCATTTTAAGTACCAGGGAATGCTTTACTCTATTGTTAATGCCCCGGACATTCCACGCCAAAAGTTTTAAGGCAGACATGTCGTCCTTATTGCCATCTGAGACACATCACACATAGACCCCGCAGGGCGGAGAGGAAGCCGCATTATCAAATGTATCCGGGCACCCACCCGCTCATATAAAGCTTTACCCCGTAACCCATGCCGTCCGCAGACCCCAGGCCGCGAGCCAATCCCACCAGAATAACACAACATCACCACAATATTTGATATGCAAATATATAGAAATCAATAAACTAAAGAAATAAAAATCCTAGAGAAAAACAAACAGCAACTCCACAACATCCCCCCTCCCCGTATACCTCCCCGAACTGTGGTATACACATATCCCTAACAAAACTCTAACCTTGGAGATCCAAAAGCCTACGGCAAATCTATGTGTAGCATAAAGACCTAGAATCTCAATGCAAAAAAAAACCCTATGCGTATATAACGCTTCTCAGCAAAGTCCAGACCCATCAGAGCAAGAGGGCGCTCCCCAGACATAAACTTGCATACTTTAGGCCCACGTAAGGAAAAACCTGAGTGTCAGTCCGGAGCCAGCTGATGGACACCCGGAGCATATCTGTCCAGCCAGGCCGCCGCTTCCCTCGGAGAGCTGAAGAATTTGGTTTTCCCGTCTGCCACCACACGCAGCCTGCAGGGAAACAGCATTGAATAGGGGAGATTCAGGTCACGTAGACGCCGCTTGATGGGCAGGAATTGGGACCAATCTTTTTGGACATTCGCAGCAAAGTCTGGAAATGCTGACACTCGGACACAATTCCAAAGCAGGGGGCCCATTGCACGGCCCAGGCGCAAGACAGAGTCCCGGTCTTTATAATGTAAACATTTGGCAATAAATGTTCGTGGTGGGGCACCTGGGGGCAAAGGCCTGAAAGGTACCCTGTGAGCTTGCTCCACCGCAAACTGGGATGTAAAGGAGTCTGCACCATATGCCTCTTTGAGCCAGGACTCCAGAAAGTCCTCAGGATGTGCCCCCTCTTCCTTTTCAGGCAGGCCCACAAATCTCACATTGTTTCTGCGGAGGCATCCCTCCATATCCAGGAGTTTAGTTTGCATCGTCGTAACTTGCTTAGAGACTGCGGACACAGACCGCTGCAGAGGGCCGCTGAGGTCTTCCATATTAGAGACCCACATCTCGGTTTCGCCCACTCTCTCTCTGACGCACTGGACATCCTGATGCAGCAATGAAAGATCGCACTGAACCTTCTCCATTTTGTCCGACAAGCTTGTTCGCTAGCCGCAATGGCCTCCAGAACCTGTTGAATGGTAGGAGAAGATGGCTGCATGTCCGCCCCCGATGCGGCCCTGGCCAGGGGAACAGGTTGGGTAGAAGGGGATGATTTAGGAGAGGACTGCGCCGGCTGGGTGGTAGGTTGGGGGGCAAACTTCTCCAATTTAGCCATGCTTTGGCCGCCCCTCACCATAATATCAGGGCTCAAGCGGCACGCAACGTCTGGATTTTCAGTGCCAGGGAGTTCGACAGTGAGTAGAATATGCAGTATCAACAGCTCACCAGGACCCAAGACATCCAGCAATTAGACGGGGGAAGGGGACCAGAGGGACCCCAGGATATGTATTGTAATAGTGTAATAAGGACTAGAGCTGTGAAAGGCAGGGCAATATGTCCAGGGTCACTACATTTAGCCCTACAGCCCCCTCAGAGACAGTGCAGTGCAGTGGGGATTTGTGGAGAGAGCTGTCTCCAAGATGGCCACCGGGCCCACAGCCTCACCCCTCCTCCCTCAGAGACTCTAAGCCCAGGCACCAGGGGATCAGAAGCAACCAGGTACAAGCTCCAGGGGATGCAAGGGGGCGCCACTCACCCCAGGCTGTTGTCAGCGGCAATCTTCAACGCGGGTTCGCGCCTGCGTGCGCCCGCGACAGCACAGCGGTGCTCCGCAAATCAAGGCCGGGGATGTACTGGTGCCCTGGGCCAGGGTTGTGAGCGGCGGCCGTCGCGGGCTGGAGACACACACGGAAGCCGTCCGGTGACACCCGCCCTCCCCCAGGGAGACCGAAGGTGGCAGCAGCCGCAAGTCAGCTTCTGGATGGGCCCAAGGAGATAGTCAGGATTAATGTCCCGGGCAGCTCCTGCATCCCGCTCCCTACCCTCTTGCTGCTGTGGACACACCCCTTGGAGTGCTATTTTTCAACTATCTAGAAACATAAGTGTTCCTATGTATTAGTGCAAATTATTGTTCTATTGCCATAAGATTTCAACATTTAAGATTATTTTATATAAAAAATGTGTTTTAATAAATTATATATACTTTGAAGAATTTTTTTATGTGGTTGTATTCAATGTACAATTGGTTATATCAAATAGACCAATCTCTGTACTTTAGACACATGCTTTGATGTCTCAGAAAGGTGTTAATATACACAAATCTATACAATAAGCACCACTAAAGATAAAATTGTACATATATATATATATATATATATACAAAACAAGATCTGAGGGCGCTAAATATAGGAAATATTAATGAACACCATTAATCATTATCTAAACAAACAGATAATTTAAAAATTTATTAACAAACTCAGAACAGATTGATTCATTTTGAAAATGCTCAATTACATGGTGAATTCAACACCTTAACAGCTATTATGGATGTAATTCCTTGTTGCTGTGATTTCGACAGTATAACAGAATGTCAATCCGAAGGGTCCTTCGGATTCACATTCTGTTATACTGTCGAAGTCACAGCAACAAGGAATTACATCCATAATAGCTGTTAAGGTGTTGAATTCACCATGTCATTGAGCATTTTCAAAATGAATCAATCTGTTCTGAGTTTGTTAATACATTTTTAAATTATCTGTTTGTCTAGATAATGATTAATGGTGTTCATTAATATTTCCTATATTTAGCGCCCTCAGATCTTGTTTTGTACTTGTCATTCATTTGGACTTTAGCTAACAGAAAGTCCTTCTAGAGGTGCTACTTGTGTCACTCTTTAGCGCGATTTGGGAATCTTGTCTGTATATATATATATATATATATATATATATACATACACTCACACTAGATAGATAGATAGATAGATAGATAGATAGATAGATAGATAGATAGAGATTTATTTATTTTTATAGTCCACAGCAATAGCTTAAGGAGAGGTGCTAGGCTGATCAAGGTTGTAATGTAAGAGTTGTTTAAAAGGGTTATGCAATATTATGAAAAGACTTATCCAGTACTTAAACAGGATGTAAACATACAGAAACATCCAAACAGCTTTGCAGCAAAGGAACAGTTTTTCAACATGCCTTTCAACCTCATGCAAACTCATCTGTCCATTTAAACGTATGTACAGTACATATCTACATATCTTTCTCTCTCACGTCCTCAATCATTCTAAGAACATGTAAGAAAATCAGTTTTTATATCATGATTTGCTTGTGACTGTAACTACCTGGGTTACAATTTTGTTGAGCTATGCACAGTCAATGAAAGCATGCTGACCTGGTGTTTACATACTCATATACCGTGTAATTTTCATCTATAACAAACTAAACTTTTACCTTACTGGTAGCCTTTACTAATTTGCCAAGTATTCCTTTAGCTGCAATCTAGGGTTAGCTTTGCTGATCAATTTTCCCTCACATATGTAAATTGTTCATTATATTAAGTGTTTGTAAATGATCAGCTGAACACCAGTAAACAGGTGTTTGAATGTTTACATTTAAATATTGCAACTTTTTTACACTGCAAGCTTAAAGAACTGTACTTTTATCTCAAAAGAACCATGGGGGTCATTCTGAGTTGTTCGCTAGCAGATTTCGGTCGCAGCACAGCGATCAGGCAAAAAAAGACACTTCTGTGCATGCGTATACGGCACAATGCGCACGCGTGTCGTACAATTACACCAAACGATGTAGTTTCATACAAGGTCTAGTGAAGCTTTTCAGTTGCACTGACGGCTGCAGAGTGATTGACAGAAAGTGGGCGTTTCTGGGTGTCAACTGACCGTTTTCAGGGAGTGAGTGGAAAAATGCAGGCGTGCCAGATAAAAATGCAGGTGTGGCAGGGGAAACATAGGTGTGGCTGCCCGAACGCAGGGCGTGTTCATGACGTCAAAACAGGAACTGAATAGTCTGAAGCGATCGCAAGTGCTGAGTAGGTCTGGAGCTACTCTGAAACTGCACAAAATTATTTTCTTTTTTCATTCACACTTCTGCTAAGCTAAAATACACTCCCAGAGGGCGGTGCCTTAGCGTTTGCACACCTGCTAAAAGCAGCTAGCAAGCAAACAACTCGGAATTACCACCCATGTACCACAAATTAATTTTCTTCATTATACTCCATAGTTTTTCTCTAAAACAATAACATCCTTCATTCTCCCTGCCACTCACCCCTCTGTACACATTGCTGCCTCAATTGTTCACTCCCATCTTATTAACACTCATGAGATTTTTTTACTTATCTCTCTACTTTGACAATAACATCCACAACCTGTCACTATAAAAAGCATTCACAAACCTCCAACAGTATTTATCTCTCTCACCTGCTTCTTTTAGCTGATGACATTTCACCAAATCCAGGACCCAATCACTTGCCCCACTCATATTCACCTGATTTGCAGCAATATAAAAATCCAGCTAACCTCATAAACATCACATGTCTCCCTGCACCATCCAAATCACTGAAATGTGCCTTATGGAATGCACGCTCTATTTGTAACAAATTAACATCCATACATGATTTCTTCATATTTAACAAATCAATCTGCTTGCTATAACAAAAACATGGCTCACACAATCAGACATGGCCTTCCCTGTAGCACTGTCACATGGTGGGCTCCACTTCATGCACACCTCCAAGCCTGGTTACAGTAAAGGAGGGGGGTTGTATTATTACTTTTGAAATCTTTCGCATACACAGTTCTACCACAGGTACCATCACTCACATTTACATAATTTGAAGTACATTCCAATGGGATTGACACTTTTTTCTCTCTGTGTGTTGCAGCTATCACCCACCTGGGCAAACCAAACAATTTCTGGAAAAATTGGCTTGGTCTTAGGTCCCCTGCTTTTCTCAATCTGTACCTCATCTCTTGGTAAACTAATCAGCTCTTTTGGATTTCAGTATAATATGTATGTAGATGATATTGAAATCTATCTCTCCTCCCAAGATCTTGCACCATCTGTATTGATCCGTGTCACTGAATGCCTTTCTGCTCTTTCATCTTGTATGCCATCTCACAACCTCAAACTTAATATTTCCAAAACAGAGTTAATTATATTTCCACCACCCAATAGTAGTTACCAACCTAATATATCTATCACTGTTGGGAACTCAGCAATCAATCCTACCCCACAAGCTCGCTGCCTAGGTGTCATACATGACTCAGAACTGTCCTTTGCTCCCCACATTCAATCTGTTTTAAAATCATATTACATGCTTCTAAAAAACATATCCAAAATACGACTAATACTTACACAAGACACTGCAAAACTCTAATCCATGCTCGTATTATCTCCTGCATTGATTATTTCAATAGTCTTTTTACTGATCTTACTGAAAAGAGACTCTCACCATGATCCATTGTGAATTCAGCTGCGAGGCTAATCTTCCTTGCTAGACATTCATCGGCTGCAGATCCACTCTGTAAGTCCCTTCATTGGTTACCTGTATTCTACCGTATTCAATATAAAATACTTTTACTCACACGCAATGCCATTAACCAAACTGCACCAATGTAAATCTCTTCTCTTTTCTCAAAATATCTCCCAACTCAACCTCTCCTCAGATCTACATCTCTCATCCACACTCATTACTTGCTCCCATGCATGATTGCAGGACTTTCTTAGGGCTGCACCCACTCTGTGGAATGCCCTACCATGAACAATAAGAGTCTCCCCTAGTCTCCAAACCTTCAAGCGTTCCCTGAAAACTCACCTCTTCAGGCTAGCTTATCACATTCAAGAACCGCTCACTCAACCTTCATAAGCTTTCCTATCCGGTTATATCCCTACTGTATGGTTCGTAAAAATCCTCCACATATTTTATTTTTCTTCACTTTCCCTTCCTTCCGACCATGGTTCATCATTGCTGTTTTGTGATACCATGCAGTCCACTTAGAACCTTTGCAATCCGGTGGACAATTATGCAAAAGTTAGTGCCTATGCTCTATATAAATTCCTATTTCCCTATAGATTGTAAGATTGGGGGTAATTCCGAGTTGATCGCAGCATCAAATTTGTTAGTAGTTGGGCAAAACCATTTGCACTGCAGGTGTGGCAGATATAACATTTGCAGAGAGAGTTAGATTTGGGTGGGGTGTGTTCAAACTGAAATCTAAATTGCAGTGTAAAAATAAAGCAGCCAGTATTTACCCTGCACAGAAACAAAATAACCCACCCAAATCTAACTCTCTCTGCAAATGTTATATCTGCTCCCCCACTGCAGTGCACATGGTTTTACCAACTGCTAACAAATTTGATGCTGCGATCAACTCGGAATTACCCCCACTGTGAGCAGGGCCTTCTTACCTCTATGACTGTTTGTTATTACCCAGTTTTGTTTTATCATTTTGTCCAATTTTAAAGTGCAATGGAATTTGCTGTACTATATAAGAAACTGACAGGCGCCTGTTAGAACATCATCATTAGCACCTAATTAACTCATCCCTAACACTCTTAAGGTGATCAGTGACCTTCATTAGGACGTACAAAGAGAGAAATCGCAGGTTTTATGGACTATTTCAGAAGAAAATCCGAAGCAAAAAAGAGAAAACATGCAAGTTTGGGCGCAGTGTGCCTGAGATGCCACCCTGGACAAACCTACATATTTCCGCAAAATATCCACAACCTTTGTAATTTTCTTTCAGAAAATGAGCAAATAAACAATTAATAGATGAAAATAAAAGGAAAAAGGAGAGGCCAGGAGGGTCACTACTGCACTCCATGCAGCCGGTGGGAAAACTGACTAGGGGGGGTTTTGAACAGCACCTAGAGATAGAAAGGTACTAGGAGGGAAAGGCCCCTGTGCCCCCTTGGGGTGGAGAGGGGAGCAAGACAACTTTTGCGGTGCCTGTCAGGCCAGCTGCGCCTGACTGAGGGCTAACCATTAGGGTTTTGTTAACCAAATGTGATTTCCCTCAAAGCTGTCACTAGCTACCAAAGAGTATGGCCACCTTACTCAAAAGACTAAAGGCCTAATTCAGCACGGATCGTAGATGTGCAAAAATTGCACATCTACAATCCACTACACTGACAAGTGTGGGGACGCCCAGCAAAGGGCAAGTCTGCCCCGCAAGCCAGGTCCTGCCCCCCACCCACTCCTGGCAGTGATGCTTTTGCATGTTTAGCGTAGCCCTCTGGCTACCCAGCATAGCTGCGAAGGCAGGCAGCTACCTTCCATGATTTGAGTCACAGCAGCTGCGTGTGACATCACGCAGCCACCACGACCCACTCTGCAAACAGTACAGATATGCCTGCATTGTCTCGACCACGCCCTACCAATGCCGCCTCAACGTTGTCCCTTAAATGCTGCCGCGATACCCCCTCCCGTCCTGCGAATTCTTTTGCCTCTCAATCAGGCAGAGGCATTCGCAGATGTGAGATGCCATTGCATCTCGCAGTGTGCGTATGCGCAGTGTGGCTTCTGCATGTGCGCACACTTCAAAAGGCCACAGCATGCAAACGCAATCACACATGCTGAATTAGGCCCTAAGATAGCTAGAGCTATTGTATACCTTGAGTTGAGCTGCTCATGAAGCCATATATTTCATTAATTATCCAGCAGTATGATTTTCTTGTATGTGCCTTTTCAGTATATTCTTGGGGCACACATATGTCTAGAAAAAAATTAGCACCATTGTGCGTAACCTCTGCTGTATTTGCTCTTTAAGGCACAACATTTTATTGTCGAGTATCAACACTGTAGATCATAGTTCACTAGACACCTGTAAACTAGGGTGTAAACATTCCTGTTAAAGATGTTTTTGATATATGGAGAAGAAAAGGAGAAGGAAAACATTGATTCTGTCAAACGGTCTTCAAGGTTCTGCTAGCCATAGATTTTTTGCAGAACTGAGAGTTATTATGATCAGTGTTGGAGAAGAGAAACAAAGTAAGTATTCAAAAAAGCTATAGAGCTATATGCAAGGATATCTTAGGCACAGTGGTTTGCAGATTTGAATTTTAAATCACATTTGTGAATTTTGTCAAGCAAGAGTGACTTCAGTATAATTCATCCAACACAGGTGTTCTCCTGTTTATAACTGACGCTGTCATCTCACAGTGGTGATTGAAGTCATATCAGGAAAAATCCACAGCCTCTGGCAGAATTTGTATTTGTTGTGTTACTGAGATAAGCAGTTCAAAAATAAAATAATAAAACCTGTTGCTAATCCCATAGATAGTCCTTTCCTGAAGTAAATTCCCTCCACTTTTATGGAAAAATATAAATTAATTAAATAATTGGGAATAGAAAATTCTGCAATATTTAGTTTAATTATTTTGTTTAGTTTGTAAAATGTTGTTATTGCATGTACAGTATATGATGTTTGCTTTCCAATACCACATATTTAAACAGATGCAATGAAATGTGAAATTTGCTTTGGATGCTCTTGAAAAGGCCATATGATTGTAAATATGTAGCTTAACAATTGAAGAAAACAAGACAATCAGGCAGTAGTAGGACTGACATTTATCACAGCTGTATTCTCTATGGTAATCTTACTAATTAACTATTTTTAATTGCACTTTCAGAAACCTGGAAAAAGTTCAGCTAATACGCCAAATTCGTTTCATTTAGCTCCTACGTTAAGGTGGATATGCTTTCATATCATTTGAGATCACATACAGAGTTTTTGCTTAGCAAACTTAAAACATAGGTTGTCACACCAGTCTCCTTTTATTCTTTGTCTTTTCAAACAGCATGCAGGTCCTTCGAAAATGGGTACTACTGAGCAAACACATGTTATGCATAATCACTGAATGTCAGAATGTCAAGTCAGCTCACAATAAAACAGTTTGAAGACATTTGTGCAGTGACTGCATGGTGCTAGTTATTCGCAAACAATTTACATAACAGTAAAGTAACATGTTGCTTGTAATTGCATATGTAGCTGATGCAGCTAAAGTTCATTTAGCTGTGAAGTATTTAAAAATGTATTATATTGTTTTATAACTTTTCAATAATATTAATTTATCATGTCAATACTGTACATATTTCTGTTAAGATATTATATACTATTATGTTAAATATATCAAATAAGGCAATTCTAACTGCTGTAGACCATTCTGGAGTTAACAATTGATATTTGTTTCAGTACTGTTGTTAGTGGAATCTGTTTATGCTTTCATGTTATGCTTAAACCAAATTACATAAACCATTTTGATTGCCCTCTATAGTTTCAAAGCATTGTGGATTTTCTTTTGTCCCTTGGTTTTCTGACACTTTAGGGATTATTTGTAAAACCAAGTGCTTCTGATCATGTTTACATCTGAAATTTAAAAGGACAATGATTTTACTAGCAAAACACAGCTAGTAAAATCATTGCCCTTTTACATTTGGAGCATAAATACGATCTGAATCTCTAGGTTTTAAACCTGAACTCTCAGCATTAAACCCCATTGCCTCCCTCACTAAGGGGTCTGTTCATGAAGCAGTGAAAAGAATGGAGAAAAGGTCAAATGTAAAAGAGAAAATAAAAATATTTTGCAGCGCACATAGATTCGGCAAAAATGTTTTTATTAAGACTTTATATATAATTATTTATCAATGCTTGCCAAATTCAAATATATTCTAAAAGTTCAAAACAACCACCGGCCGGTATAATTGAATCTCTATTGTTATATTTAAAAAGGACAAAAAATAAAACAGAACACTTTGCACAGCCTATATCGATTTTTCCATTAATATACTGAATTCTATTCAGTGTGGACACTTTGTGTCACCCTTGACTAAAATAATGTCTAAAAATCGATACAGAGGTGCACAGAGACTCAAATATAAATTAATATCACTATGTTACAATAAATGTATCATTGTTGCATTCTGAAAGATAACAGAAAGAAAAAAATGGCATTTCTTTTGAAGTCTCTAATAGCAGTTCAGCTGTATGGCTTCACACTCTGTTTAGGACACAAGAACTTTTTCAGTCCATTCACAACATTGGAAGTCCATTCAGTGTTTAAGATTTATTAAACCATACAAACACTTGGGAATCTTCAGCTGATTAGTGTTCCTGATATCCGTGAGTAATTAATTCTAAAACACAGGATATTGCAGTGATCCGTTTAGGATTCAGAGGACCATATAATTAGGTCTGACAATGTAAATTACTTTGTCTGGCCAGACAGTGTGATTATTCTCACCGCACTCTTCCGTTCATTAGGTCCACAGGGCTCCTCCCGGCTGCTGGTGCTGGTAACCTTTAAAGCGCAGTCATCTCTGGAGGATGCAGTCCAAATGGACTAATAGCGGCTTAGTGGTGAGTGTATCCACTGGCGGTGGTAGAAATGAATATAGTGAGTGGTTTCTTTGGTCAAATGTAAAAGTTGCCCATAGCAACCAATCAGCTTAGAAAGAAGCTTTTATCAAGAACATTCTATAAAATGTAAGGGAGATGGTGATTGGTTGCCATGGGCAACTTCTCCACTGGTTTGTTTCTCCACTGATTCATGAACAGACCCCTAAATACTTTATACTGTTACATTGTTCTGTATGAGGATTGTTATTTGATTCCCCATGTTTAATTTATGTTGTTTTATGTTATTACTGAATGAGTTCATGTTAATTACAATTAGTTTTTGTGACACTTTTTAAAAAATGTTTAGTGATTTCTTGTGATGTCATTTAAGCCATTTTTGGTGGCCTTTTCTATTTATTTAAAGGCTGTCATGTACACTGCGTTTCAAACAAATGGTTTATTTGCAAACATTATACAGTGTTTGGTTTCTTATCCAGTATTACAATATCTTTTTTGGCGCCTTAATTGACTTGATTACTGTGGATTGCCCTCTGTTTTATTTTTATATATGCCTTAAATATGTGTTCCCTGATCTGTCCAAATTCTGAAGGGACAGTTACTTTTGTAAAGTTACTTTTGGAAGCAATAGGCCTTTAGGGCTGGTACACACCAGGCTATTTGTTGTCCAATCCCGCGTATCGGAGCAACATGGTATATCATCCACATCAAGTTGTATGTAACCATGATTGCATGCTCCCACTAGTCATCAGCAACATTGTCACATCTGATGTTCTGCACCCCACTGATGATGGCATGCTCCTGGATGTTGCCACTGAACAATATATTGCGTAGTCACACCATATTGTTCTCTGTGTATGGGTGACCGATGTGTTTATGGGCTACTATGTATACCCGATGTTGTAGGATGTTCCCAGCCTGAGATGCTGACAATAAGTAATAAACAGTTGCTTGTTTAATGAGGGAGTCAACAAGCTCATTTAGCCATACAAACTCCAATACGGCAGCACTCCGGTCAATAATCAATGTCCATAAATAGGCTTGTTTAGCAACGTTTAAGCGTTCTTTACTAACGCTTTTGTCAAGCAGTATACAGATAACATGCAGTATAACACATTACTCACCCTTTTTAAACCCCCGACACCGGTGGCCTGCCAGACACCAGATCTCACCGGCTATCACCCAGGAACTGATGTTGCTGCACTGTCACCATGGGTACATATATAAACATCATAAAAAAGACAACATCCTTCCTGTTTACACAGCATAGAATTACATTATAATAGTATTCATTTACTGTTCATTCAAGGTATATGGCATTAACATATCTTCAATACTCTATTCTATAGAAATTTTATTTCAACGCACGAATATAATACCATAACCAATACATATAGAAAAGCTCTCATATAAATACTCCATTCCTCAAAACTGATGCGGTTCCACACCTACTATACAAACTGACTGATACTATCATTTATAGAAAACATTGCATACCTACAGTCTCATTAAAGCCCTTAGGTGATAATGTATCTAATCTCATGATCCACTTTGACTCCAGTTGTAATAACCATCTTGATCTATCCCCACCCCTATGTAGAGGGGGTACATGATCAATAATGTGGTAGTGCAGTGTTGACAAATTTGCTACAGCAAAACACGTCCGTGCAGGACACCCATTGTGGAGGGCACCCGGGAAAGTAATTCCATAGGTGGAACCATGGAGTTCCAGAATTTGGAAGTATATCTGTGATGGCTGAGGGATGATTCGGTATTCGGTTTCACTGAATGACTACAGCTGTTTGTTTCAAGGCACCTGGGCACATGTTATCCAGCTACCCATTCTGGTGTTTGTGCTGTGAGTATAGTTTGCTCAAGTTTATACAGCTTCTGGCTGCTTGCATGGATGCACAAAGATTGTGGCATTCTTGTTGCTAGATACCTTAATAGATACGTATGAACATTAATTCATAATGGCAGCGGAGAAAGTGGATCCACCACAGCAAAGGATCACTTTAGAAACAGGTGCTGTTTTTAGCTATTCTGAATCTGAGGCAGAAGCTATACTCTTTACTGAGGATATAAACCAACATAAGAAATCTGCATTACCCCAAGATCAGTATAATGATTTATTACAGCTTAAGAAAAGAGAGACAGATTTCTTTATCATGGTCTCACATTATCAAATTATTTTAAAGAGAAGAAGATCCTGAGGGGGTTCAGGATTAAAAACTCCCCTACAATAGGTCATTTTAATGTCGAGTTTTGTAGGAAGTGGACCTCTATTCTCAATAAGTGCTCATTTGATTTATTATTGATAGTAATTGAGGAGTTGAAAAGAGAGATGGAGCTATCTAAGGAGAAAATTAAATCTTTTGTAAGTATCCATATGCTTGTGCTTGTAGCAGATAAACAGTGCGACTGGGGTCAGAAATTAAATTCACAGTTGGAGGTCTACAAAAATTATCTCATGAAATTAAAAAATCAGAAAAAACATAAAGTGGACCTTGATTATGAGCACCAGTGGGTTTATGCATGGCTTACGGGGGCATATCCATGATCAGACTGCCGCCCGTTGTTTCGACGTACCTTGTATACATAACATACCAACACATCTGATGACACAGACACTACTTAAAGTGAGGGTGAAAATACCCAGACATGTAGAGGTAGAGGATGAGGTACTTCCCCTGTTGGTATCCGTACGAGAGCCTGTGTTTTAGATCCAGGTCGAAACGAACAAGGAGAGGAAAACAATATGAAACGGAGAGTAAAAGTATCAAAAACCACAAGTTGCAAGACTTAATATTTAATTTGTCTAGTAGGACTCTTACTAAATGTAAAATGGCAATTTTGCAAAGAGGACTGTCATTTGTACCCACAGTACCATTTGACATCACGGAGTGGAAAGTAGAGTTGTTTAAACATAATAGGGGTATCAAATTAAAATATTTTTTTTCTGGTCAACCACAGGTACCTTCGGAAATCCTTGCACAGTTACAAAAATTACAACCTTCATCTGGGTTTGACCCTCCTAGTAATAATGCTTCTCTTAAGCCTTTTACTAGACTTTTTGATACAGCTGTGTGCAGTGATCCATCAACTACAAAGCCTAAATTTTTTTATATGTCTAGTAAGGCGAGGTTAGCATTGAAAGATCTTGCTTCTCATGATGATGTTGTATTCAGGCAGGCAGATAAAGGAGGTGCCTTGGTGGTTTTAGATTTGATTGATTAAAAGGCAGAAGACTCTAGACAATTAGGTAATGATATGACATGCAAAAAGTTTACTGGTGATCCTACTTTGAGTTTTAAAATGGAATTAGATTCATTATTGAAGTCAGCCTGTTCACAAGGTGTTATATCTACATCTAGAAAAAAGTCTCTAGAGGTTCAGCACCCAGTAAGACTGATTATGTATATGATACCCAAAATACATAAGGGCCCTATTCATACTCTGGGTCATCCAATAATTGTGGCACGACGCTCACTCTATCAGCCTATATTAGTCTATTTAATTTAGATTCTTTGATGCAACCTTGTATACAGGCGAGACCTACATTTCTTAAGGATATGAATACATTATTGGTAGCATTGACCAAGTTACCAGTATTATCTATGAATTGTTTGTTATGCTCGGTCAATGTAAGTCGTTTGTACACATGCATACCTCAAAGTATGGGGGTGCAAGCAGTGAAAAAACTCCTTACTGATAAATCTTTGTACAATGGACCAAACTTGGAATTGTTCTTGGAACTGTTACAACTAGTACTTATACTAGGAATTATTTTATGTATGATAATGAATACTTCCTTCAGGTATCTGGCTGTGCAATGGGGTCGAATGTGGCCCCATCATATGCCAATGCCTTAATGTTGTGTATTGAACAAGAGGTCTTTTTTGATAACCCATGTATAGCAGAAAATATTGTAGCATACTTCCGTTATATTGATGATTTGGCGGGGTACTGAGGACAAGTTCAGAGAGGTAATTGATACGCACAATGGACTTGACAATACAGTAAAATTTACCTACACTCAAGATGAAAACAGCATAAACTTTCTGGATGTCACTTTGACTAAAGTATATGGTAAATTGGTTCCCTCCTTGTATTCAAAAGTAATGGATAGGAACAACTTATTATTAGCCAGTAGCGCCCATCCTGGTCTGCTAAATAGTGCTTTGCCATTTTCTCAATTCCTTAGAGCCTTGAGGATTTCTAAAAACTGTGAGAAAGGTGTTAAACAGCTGGATAGCATGTTTAATAAATTCTTACTGAGAGGTAGAGTTTAAAAGAATTAGAGAGTTCTAAACAGAGGGCTCTAGCAATGCCCTATATCAGTTATTGACATATAAGACAGAAAAAAGACAGTAATTGAAATGTTTGGTGAATAAATTTAACCATATGAGTCCAGTGATCTCTCACCAATCCAAACGGTTGTGTATGATTATTACGTCAGATAAGGATTCTTAATCTTTACAACATAGCTCACTTATGATCTGTTACCAATGTGGGAAGAATATCAGAAATTAAATTGTTCATAATGATGTGTCTCAATTGGGTCGTAAGAAAAAAACTGTTTTGGGGAAATCCCCAAAGCAGCTGCTTTAAATGTCCCTACTGTACCACCTGCAGTTACATGCAGATGGGTTCATCATTTTGTCACGCATTCTCAGGCTTTAAATTTTATATTCAACAATTCCTTACTTGTACAAGCCATTTCACTGTTTATACTATCACATGCCCTTGTGCGAAATTATATGTTGGGAAAACGAAATGTACATTTAAAGAAAGGATGACTCAGCATCGTTCGGTGATCTGAGCTGCACTGGATTCAGGTAAATGTGAGCAGCCTGTAGCTAGGCATTTTGCTTTAGCAAAACATAATTTGTCAACCATGCGCTACCGCATTATTGATCATGTACCCCATCTACATAGGGGTTGGGGATAGATCAAAATGGTTATTACAACTGGAGTAGAAGTGGATCATGAGATTAGATACATTATCAACTAAGGGCCTTAATGAGACTGTAAATATGCAATGTTTTCTATAAATGATAGTGAGCATTAGTCAGTTTGTATAGTAAGTGTAGAACTGCATCACTTTTCAGGAATGGAGTATTTATACGAGAGCTTTTCTATACCAGGGTGGCCTTGTATCGCTCTTCTTCATCAATATAATGAAGTATGCTAATAGAACTTCACACAAGATGAACTGGACCGGCTACTAGAACTGCACACAATCTGAACTGGTCCAGCTAATAGAGAGGACCCAGTCTGGACTGGTATTAGACAGAGGCTGGGCTGGAACCAGCACTAGACAGGAACTGGGCTGGACATGGTATTGTTCTTGCCCCACACTGGACTGGCTTTTAGACAGGAACTGGGCTGGAACTGGTATTAGACTGGAGCTGGGCTGGAACAGCTGTTGCTCCCATGCCGGTCTGGGTGGCTATTAGACAGGAACCAGGCTGAAACCAGTATTGCTCTTGCACCTAGCTAGACTGGCAATTAGACAGGAATCATGCTAGAAGCAGTATTAGACAGGAACCAGGCTGAAATTGGTATTGCTCTTGCGCTGGGCTGGACCGGTAATTAGACAGGACTAGAATATTGTCCTGAGAAAATCTGATTGCCACTATTCAGGAGCATATAGCATGCAAGGTTGGACTGGTCCACAGGGGTACAAGAGAAACCCCCAGTAGGCCCCACTGCCTGGCGGGCCCACTTCCTCCTTTAGGAATCAGATTCAAGACTGTGCACTTGAATTATACATTGTACATATTTTACTTAATACTACACATGCTTATGGTGTATCTTCTACAGTGCATTGCTGTTAATAATCTGGTACATTATCATGTATTAACTTGCAGTATTTACTCTCTAATTGGCAAACCAATATGGTGGCTGGCCACACCCTCTCTCAGGACTGCTCACACGCCAACATATGGGCCCCCACCACATTTTTCCCCGATGAGCCCTTCATGTCCCAGTCCAACACTGATAGCATGGCTGTAGTGAGACGTAGCTCAGGAGATTTGATACTGCAACTTTGGAACTATTTATACCCTGGGCTGAGATGGTATTAGAAGGTGCAGTCAGCTGGACTACAATCTGATTCCCTATTGGTGGATCAGCAGTCAGCTGAGCAAGTCTAACAAGGCAGCACTCAGTAACCGGAACTGGAGGAAGCACTGCTGGACTTTTGAGCCCCAATGTCACCTTCCTACTAGTACCTCAGTGGAGATGTGGTGCCTGGGGATGACATGAGACCCCCGTTAGGACAAACAGTGTGGCTTTGAGTTGAGTTCCTGCATGCTGTAGACCAAGCCCTGATATTCAGTAAGTATTAAAATATCTCAATGGAAATGAACATCGGTACGTAAAAGGATTGTAAATAAGTCTAAGAGGACCTGCCACTAAGATACTAAGATGAAGTGTTAATTGAACATCCAATGAAGGAATATACAGTACTGTAAGATAAAGTCAAATACCCAGCAAGATGCTTGCAAATTATCAGATATAGAGTCTACTGACCTGCATATAAATCTGTATTATTAAAAATGTTTCATTGTGGTAATCCATCAGTCCATTTTTATGTGACCAAAGATTATTAAGCAAGAAATTAAATGCAACATACCAACAACTTTGTAGGAAATAATACAAGGGTAGAAGATGAAAGCTGCTTTGATGTGTATTCTATAAAATGTTTTCCCTTTTTTATAGCAGGATTGAAGGATTACACAAACATGCTCTTTAGAAAGCTGTTAGGCAATGATGAAGACCTATATTCTCATTAGAAACAACAATACTACAGGAATTATGTGCAAGCAGCTAAAGATTGGCTTATAACAGTGATGAACGTAGACAGAGTTTGAAGCTTATAGTCAAAACCTTTGGCAGAATTGGGCCTAATTCATGTTTGTATATAAATGCAATTTACAAATGCGATTTTTTAGGCTATGGAGCCACCCGGGAATGAAAAGAGATGTTCACCATTGCCATCCCAAACTCATTTGCAATTGCATACACATTCACAGTCTATATGCAAAAATGAGGATCATTGGAGCTAAGGGTTGATGTATAGCTATACTGACTGGACACCACAGTAGTGACTTAGATGCCATGTTTTTGCATCAATGAGTTTGCTACCATCAGCAGAAACATGCCCATGAAATGCCTGATCAACCCTCCCCATAAACACTCCATTAATACCTCCAAATGGTAATTTCCTGACAATCATTTTTTAATTAAATCCACATTGTGAGCGAAATTGCAGTGACCTCTTCATTCATGCACATAGCAATCACAGCACATGCCCAGTCTGCTGATAATTACCCAGTTGCATGATAATTGGCCATTACCTACAAACATGAATTGGGCCCAAAGCGCCATAGCTTGTCAAGGATGCAAAATATTACCGTGTGAAATTTAATGCAAATACTGATATGTCCTGTGTTTAAGTTATGTCTAAAAGAGAAAAATACATGAAAACTTCAATACATTGTAACATTTTCATGAGGCTTGCTTCAGAAGTTTAGCACCCTCTACCATGTTTTGAGCCTAAAGTGAGTGTCAAAGTTCAAGGGCAGCTAGTGATTAGGCAAATTCAAAAGTTCAGTTTATATCTGCTGTGTTGTGATCGGTAGAGATGTCCATTCCCTAGCAGATCAGGTAGGTTCCATTGCATGGATGTGAGAAAACACAAAAAATGTCACTAGATCAGAATCAGCTTTATTGGCCAGGTGTACTCATGTACACTAGGAATTTTTTGCAGTACAATGCATTGCCAAGCAGCAACATGAATGGGGAATACATAGCATAAGAAGGGGGAAGAATGTAGCATATATTACAAACATTCTATGTATGAGTTCATACTGCACATTGCAACTGTACAATAGACTTGACATGTTGGACATATTATGCATGTAAAAATGAAGGCTGCTTGGCAGATCAGCACCGAGGCAGCCATCTGCAGCGCCATCTTCTACTCATTTATAATGTTATGTGATCCAAAAATTATAATGGGCTCATGAACAGAGTTATTAATAATAATAATTTTATTTATATAGCACTCTTTCTCCAAACAGGACTCAAAGCGTTTTACAGACATCAAAACAATAAACATAATACCGAAGATTAATACAGCAATACACAGGCCACACAGGCATAAAAAATGAAACACCTAGAACGCATAGAGTAATCATAATGCAGGATTGGTGTAGGCATTTTGGGTAATAACTTCCATGGGTTGTGTATTCCACCCTCACAGGGTACCAGGTGCAGCAGCCATCTTGGCCGCACTGCATAGGATTACCCTGGGTGGAATAGTCCACCCCTAGAAGAGATGACACAAATAGGGGATGATTGCAGCATCCTAACGTTCAGAATAGGGTACCAACAAAACTATCAGGTCTATGTATTTTAATTTCATCCACAAGAGTACCAGATGAGGCAGCCATGTTGGGCACACTATGAAGTTTACACTGTGGGAGGTAAGCCATACACAGGCCCAATGCATACAGGAAAACGGGCACTTGTGTAGTTGTATGATATAACCTGTATGAACAATCCATGTGAGGCACATCCTGCCCGCAGAGGAATTATCAGAGGCCCCCATTTAGGGTGCACTGTGTTAGATGCTGCTGGCAGGGTGTGCAATCAGTGGAGGTACACCTCACAGGAATACCACATGGTTGGGTGGAAGTATGCAGTAAAGAAAGCACATGGTGAGATCACCTTTGCAGGTAAACAATGAAAAGAGGGAAATTATTCTGGTCTCATAGAAGCAGTATGGGGGAGGGGGGGTATGAGAATGTGGGGAGCATACTAAAATCCAATGAAAATGACCCTGCTGGGCCTGGCCTTGGTGCTCTACCCCCCAGCGCTCCCTGCTCACCTTGAGGGGTAGGCCTGTAAGGCACTACTGACGTTATCTGCCAGAGGGTTAGTAGGCCTGGTCTTTAATGATTTCATTGTTGAGGTTTGCTGAGTCCACATAATGTTCCTGAATTCTTTATTGATGTTGTTCATAGTTTGTTTAACTGTTTTTTTAACTGTTCATTATCAAAACGCTTAGAGATAGGAATGCTTTGAGTATTGGAATGCTCAGCTGACACGCACAGCTGTGCATGGTTGAAGCTACAGATATGCTATGGCAAACTAAAACCGCTACAGTTGAGGCAAATGTCCCACTAATCTGAGGTGTTAAATTGCACAGTGTTTGACTATGCAAACACCAGTCCAGTCTGCCTTTGTTAAATATGCGTCACTAACCAAAATTTCAAACATAGGTATTTTAAATTGCAAACAAATCCTGAAATCACAAATGTATTTAACAAATTGTTTGCATAGTGTTCATTTAGTATAGAGATTGTTTGCAGAGATTTGGATTGCAGTAGGCAGATTACAGGGTGAGATATGAACATACATTTAGTATATATATTGCTTGCAGAGAATCGGATTGCAGTATGCAGATTACAGGGTGAGATATGAACATACATTTAGTATAGAGATTGTTTGTAGAGATTCGGATTGCGGTAGGCAGATTACAGGGTGAGATATGAACATACCTGAGGATGAAAAGAAAAGGAAGATGATTAAGTCCAGACCAATGCAGGAAAACTGTTTTTTAATTGTTCATTATCAAAACACTTAGAGAAAGGAATTCTTTGAGTATTGGAATGCACAGGTGATACGCACAGCTGTGCATGGTTGAAGCTACAGATATGCTATGGCCAAGATCTGCCATGGCCAAGATTTCATTAGTTCATAGTGTATGCAATTGAATCAGCATCATAGAGGAAGTTGCATGTGTGACAACAGAGCCGGCGCGTTGTGTCATACAGTGGTAAAAGACACGCAGCTACTTCCCTAGCCCTGGTCTGACCCATGGACTACACTGATTGTTGATTTGTATTTGGCTATGTACTAGGCAATATTGTATTATATTGTATGATGTTATTGTTACAAGGGTACAGTTATGTGTTCGATGTATATATATGAATGTATTGGTTATTGTGTTATAGTTTGTAAAATAATGTTCCCCTCCCCCATGTGACTGCTCAGATAACCTGTGTGTTTGCTGTTGGGTAGATACAGCCAGTCTCAGATGTCAGGCCATACACCCCCCTCATTCTTCCCCACACAATGGATTCCAGGCCACACAATCAGATTAAGTAAGGTTACTTTAGTTAACATCTATTGTGGCCTAGGGGACATGCCTGGGCATGTGAAAGTAGGTTTGCTCTGAAACTGTTCTGGGGGTGTCGCCTTATTGTAGGAAAGACAAAGGTTTGATAAAAGCAAAGAGGGGCTATTGAAAGAGATCTTGGAGAGAAGGTGGGAGAGTGGCAGGAGACTGACTAAGAAGTAATGTTCTGTCAGGAGTTCCAGGAGGGAATTGTCGTGTAGAATTGGATCACAGAAGTGTGCTGAGCTGTTTATAACCCATTCTGTTCAATAAACCACTGTTGGTTTTTCATCTACCACCGTAACTGAGTGATTTTGAACCCAGTATCCTCACATTTGGCGGCAGCAGTGGGATCACTCAAGACACCAGCAGAAAGGAATAAACCACAGCAGGCAATGGATTCTGCCCCGCTATGCTACCGATACAGCAAGAAGGATCAACTACAGGACCTCTGTCGAACAAGACGGATTGAGTTTAATGCATCGGACACCAGAGCAGTCTTAATGGCAAAGCTAGCTGAATGGGACCAAGAACACCCTGGGCAGGAGGATGATGAGGACTGCATCCCAGAGCAGGCCGAGGGTCAAGGAACCACTGGAACTGCTACAACGAGCCCTGCACTGGTCGTTGGAAGTACAGATCAGTTGCAGGAGTTGCTGGCAGCACTAGGACAAGGAGCATCAGTACTGGGAGCCGCATTGGGGGCGCAGACTGGTATAACCGCCCCGGCAGTAGCGGTAAGGCAGACATCCCGGCTGAGGTATAATGAGGTCCCACCGTTTGATGAGGTCAGTTCGGATATTGATACTCATTTGCAGATGTTTGAATCTGTTATGATAATGCATGGAATTGAGGCAGCAGAGTGGCCTCGATATTTGGTACCCAGTCTGAGAGGGCGGGCACTGGAGGCATTCCATGCCCTGAGTCCAGAGCAGATCCTGGTATATGAGGAGGTACGGAGTGTGCTGCTTGCCAGATATGCGGTGACCGCTGAATCGTATCGCATAAAGTTTCGGTCTATGGCGCGGAAAGGAGATGCCTCATTTATAGAGTTCAATAACTTGCTGCGGAGGAACTGTGATCAGTGGCTGGCTGTGAAGAAGGCCCTTACTGTAGCAGACATTAAAAATGCTTTTATTTTGGAGCAGCTGCTAAATAAGATGCCTCCAGAGATCAGGGAGTGGGTGGCAGACCAGAACCCTACCACTCCGGAAAAAGCAGCACACCTAGCAGATGAGATCACAGCTAACAGGCCTCGGTGGAGAGGTGCCAATACAGAGGAGAGGACAACCCTCCGACGGCCCCAGCAGGATCGTGATCTACCATTGCTCCCCCACCGGCCGGCCCCAATACATACCCCAGCTTCCCTAGCCAGAAATTCAAGGTCTCGGGGACCAGCGTCACCTGCAAGCCGACGCTGCTACAACTGTGACCAGGTGGGGCATTTACTTCGTGACTGTACACGGGTAAGACGGCCATTCCCAGGTGCCCAATCTGCCATGTCACGGGTGGCTGAGTGCCACGAATCATTTGGAACGGGCGAGGTGGACTACAACCTGTAAAAGTTAATGGGAAGGAGCTGCAAGGGTTGAGAGACTCTGGAGCTTCTATCACCCTTATCCGGACAGAATTAATTCCCCCTGCCAAATACTGAAGAAAAGGAAAGTTAAAATTTCCATGGCAGGAGGGCAGATCACTGTAATACCTATGGCAAGGGTACACCTGGACTGGGGCCTGGACTCTGGAGAGGTAAATGTGGGACTTTTGGATGGATTACCCACTCACGTCATTCTGGGCAACAATCTGAGTGCTGGATTGGCTAGTTACTTTGTGGGAGCTATCACCCGAAGCCAAGCACAGGCATTGGAGACAGTGCATGAGGACCCTCTCATGCCAGCACCAAGAGTCTCTGTGGAAGTGACAGCCACAAACCCTGAACTGTTGGCGGTGAGTAACCCTGTACCAGACTTGCCTGACTGTGATGAGAATCTGGGGGAAGTAGATAGGGTAGCCTTTAGGGAAGCCCAACGGACCGACCCCTCCCTAGCTAGCCTCCGCAGGGCAGCGGGACGAACAGATTGGGGACCTCAGGAGGATCGCATTATGTGGGAGGAGGGGAGACTGTACCGGGTGCCAGCAAAAGCAGACCCATTAGAGCCCGGGGTCCTAAGAAAACAGTTGATTGTTCCACAGCAGTACCGTGCCCGGTTGCTGGCCCTTGCCCATGACATTCCCTTAGCAGGCCACTTAGGGGTTCGGAAAACCCGTGCCCGGCTGCTGCGACATTTCTTCTGGTCTGGGGTTAACCAGGAGGTAAAACAGTATAGAGAGTCATGTGAGGTCTGCCAACGCCTCGGGGGACCCCCACGCCGGGTTCCCCTACAACCCATGCCTGTCATAAGTGAGCCATTTAAGAGAGTGGCCATGGACATTGTGGGGCCTTTTAAGAAACCGAGCCGAACAGGAAAGAGATACATACTGACTGTAGTTGATTACGCGACTAGATACCCTGAGGCAGTGGCACTGGCATCCATAGATGCTGAACATATCACCCAGGCTCTTATGGATATTTTTAGTCGCGTAGGATTTCCCCAAGAAGTAGTTACTGATCAGGGTGCGCAATTTCAAGGGGAATTGCTGCAGACAGTATGGGACAACTTTGGGGTCCATCCCTTACGCACCACCCCTTATCACCCCCAGACTAATGGTCTCTGTGAGAGATTCAATTCGACCCTAAAGCAGTTGCTGCGGGCATTTGCTGAATCGGAGGGGGGAGACTGGGAGAAGTCCTTGCAACAGCTATTATTCGCGTACCGCGAAGTGCCGCAGGATTCAACCGGATTTTCTCCTTTTGAGTTACTATATGCCCGAAGGGTAAGGGGACCACTTGACCTAGTCAGGGAAAGCTGGGAAGGGTCATTTCAGGAACCTGAGGTTCCCATCTTGGAATATGTAGTCCAAATGAAGGAGAAACTGCACAGGCTGATACAGCTTGCGCATGACCACACCCTGGGCGCGCAGGAAAGACAGTGCCGGTACTATAACCAACGAGTGCAGGACAGGGAACTAGAGGTTGGACAGAAAGTGATGGTGCTAGTACCTGCCCGAAAGCATAAGTTACAGGCGACCTGGGCAGGGCCTTATACTGTAGTGGATCGGCAGGGACGGGTAGATTACATTATTGCCCTAGACCAAACAGGGAAGCGGGTGGGTACCTACCACATAAATAGGTTAAAGAAATACGTCACCAGGGAGATAGGGGCGGTGGCAATCTGTTGCCCACCTATGGATGACCCAGAGACTGACCTCATCCCTGACATTCTAGCAGCCACCAAGAGGGACCTAGGAGTGGAGGCGGTGCCCATAGGCTCGCAATTAACCGAAACCCAGGCCCTACAGATGAGGGAGGTATTGGAGGTAGAGAGGCCACAATTCACAAGCAGGCCAGGGCGCACTCATGTAGTGGCCCATCATGTCAACACCGGGGAGGCTCGGCCCAATAGGCAACCCGCTTATCGGGTGAACCCCAGGGTGATTGATATGATCAAAAGTGAGGTCGATGAAATGCTGGTGCTTGGTGTTATTGTACCGTCCCATAGTCCCTGGGCCGCCAGCGTAGTCCTAGTGCCCAAGAAAGATGGCAGTACCCGCTTCTGCGTGGACTATAGGAGGCTGAACGAGGTGACAGTGACAGACGCACACCCCATGCCCCGGGTAGATGAGCTGTTAGACAGGTTGGGAATGGCACGCTATGTATCCACTCTGGATCTTAGCAAAGGATACTGGCAGATACCCCTTACTAAGGAGGCACAGGAGAGGTCTGCATTCAGCACCCCATTTGGGCTCTTTGAATTTACTGCCATGCCCTTTGGGATGAAGAATGCCCCAGCCACCTTTCAGCGTACCATAGATCACCTACTGACAGGGTGTCAGGACTTTGCCCAGGCATACCTTGATGACATAGCCATTTTTAGTCAGACATGGGAGGAGCATCTGCAGCATGTGGCCCAGGTGTTGGCACGGATCAGCAAGGCAGGGTTAACAATCAGACCTGACAAATGTCAGATGGGGATGGCAGAGGTATTGTACTTTGGGCATAGGGTTGGCGGAGGCCATATTCGTCCAGAGCCAGCTAAAATTGAGGCCATCCTGAAATGGCCTCGGCCCACTAACCAAAAACAGGTACGTGCCTTCCTTGGAACAGCAGGGTATTGCCGTAAATTTGTGCCCCAGTACAGCACCATTGCCAAACCCTTGACTGACCTAACGACAAAAAAGTACACCCGACAAATTGACTGGAGCCCAGAGTGTGAGCAGGCTTTTTCCCAGCTGAAGGACATTTTGTCCCAATCCCCAGTGTTAGCAGCCCCCGACTTCCGCCGGCGGTTCATTGTGCAAACAGATGCCTCGGGTTGTGGAATAGGAGCTGTGTTGAGCCAAGTAGGGGAGGATGGTTGTGAACACCCAGTTGCCTTTCTCTCCCGAAAACTTATGGACCGTGAGATAGCCTATGCCACTTTTTAAAAGGAGTGCCTGGCCATAGTCTGGGCACTCAAGAAATTGCAGGCATATGTGTACGGGCGCGAGTTCTCAGTGGTAACAGACCACAGTCCCCTTAGTTGGTTACAGCGCACTGCTGGAGACAATGGACGACTGCTGAGATGGAGCTTAGCCCTACAACTATACAATGTCTCTATCTCTCACAAAAAGGGCAGAGATCATGGGAACGCAGATGGCCTGTCCCGTCAGCAGGAACCAGACCCAGCGCCGAGCAAGCCCAGGAAATCCCTCGCTACAAATACCCAGGGTACAGGAGAATACCATTACTCTCAGCAAGCTTAAGCCACCCAGGACACCGGGCTTGGAAGTAGAGGGAGGAAATGTGACAACACAGCCGGCGCGTTGTGTCACACAGTGGTAAAAGACACGCAGCTACTTCCCTAGCCCTGGTCTGACCCATGGACTACACTGATTGTTGATTTGTATTTGGCTATGTACTAGGCAATATTGTATTATATTGTATGATGTTATTGTTACAAGGGTACAGTTATGTGTTCGATGTATATATATGAATGTATTGGTTATTGTGTTATAGTTTGTAAAATAATGTTCCCCTCCCCCATGTGACTGCTCAGATAACCTGTGTGTTTGCTGTTGGGTAGATACAGCCAGTCTCAGATGTCAGGCCATACACCCCCCTCATTCTTCCCCACACAATGGATTCCAGGCCACACAATCAGATTACGTAAGGTTACTTTAGTTAACATCTATTGTGGCCTAGGGACATGCCTGGGCATGTGAAAGTAGGTTTGCTCTGAAACTGTTCTGGGGGTGTCGCCTTATTGTAGGAAAGACAAAGGTTTGATAATAGCAAAGAGGGGCTATTGAAAGAGATCTGGGAGAGAAGGTGGGAGAGTGGCAGGAGACTGACTAAGAAGTAATGTTCTGTCAGGAGTTCCAGGAGGGAATTGTCGTGTAGAATTGGATCACAGAAGTGTGCTGAGCTGTTTATAACCCATTCTGTTCAATAAACCACTGTTGGTTTTTCATCTACCACCGTGACTGAGTGATTTTGAACCCAGTATCCTCACAGCATGTTCTTTAAAACTTCAGTTAAGCTGAACCATATTATTATGAATTTTGCTGATGCACGATTCAATGGTATGCTTTAACCAGTTTATTTAGTGAATCAAGAAAATTGTACAGTCACTTGAATATATCTCAATGGACTTCATAGCAACATTCTTTATAGCACACACATTTTTAATTGCCATAAAAATTTTTGAGATTATATGGACATTGCACTGCAAATCTCTACATTTTCATTGTGTCTATTGCTTGGCAGGCTCTTCCACAAGAAAACTGTAGACTTGACTGCTGCTAGTTCCTATGTCACTGATCTGTCAGCTTTGAATATCCAGTGTGTAAATTGCAGTCATGAATTTTCTACAAAATTTGCAAAAGCAACTGAGATTTTATCAAATTTATATTTAACATTAAAATAACCCCACATAACCAAATGCATAGAGCTTATTTTTCATTTTCCACATCAAAAGACTTCTATAGAAGGTACAGTGCATTGCTGATCGGTTTTCTGCTGAAACTGTCATCTTGTCAACTTGTTTGATTGATTATAAGATGGATTGTATTCAAATAGAGAATGTCCGATTCTGAGTTGCAGTAACTCCACATAGCAGAATGATCTTGCGATTTTTAGCAAATGTATAAGGGTTGTTGTCAAATGCACACACGTGTGAGCAGAGTTGGACACACCTCGGAGCTTCTCACTTGAGGTGAATAAATGTAGCTAGGTGTTCTGGGGGTTTGTTATTATGTAGGTGGAATTGTACACTATACAGTGTAAGGTGTTTGCAGATATTACAGTAAAGTCAGAGATCTAACCTTTATCAAGTCCACAGTGTTTACATCAGCACATGGATGGATAGAGCTATGGATCCACAAATATGCTTGCACAGCATCAGATTAAAAACCAAACAGAAAACAAGGATGATATACATTAAGTTCTGTTGTTTTGGGACCAAAACTTATTTCTTTTCAATTTTTTTACTGTTTTTTACTGTTTTATAATCATGCTACTTGCTACTTATAGCCTAAGAAAGTTCTACTCTAACTGTATTTATTATACATTATTTTAGTAGTTTTCACTCTTATTCAAATCAGAATTGCTTGCTTTATGTCACCTCATATAGTGCATAAAATAGTTAGATTTTGAAAATACCACTTTCTTTGGATGATTAGAAAATCTAGAAACATTTTAAGCATTAAATATAATGGTAGTCACATCTCCAGCTGCATAGAGGCAGGTGGAGGAAGCTACTGTCAATCTTTGTAAATCAAGATACGGGGTGGATGTAAATTGTTTTCAAGAAATATTCATGCAATTAACGTTCTGTCATTTTATCTTTAACACTTAATTCCAGAAATAGTTTCTGGCAACATGCATATGTATTGGACTAAAATATATAACTTTGTGCACTCACTGAGGATGCTGTATCATTCTTATAAAGTATAGTGTAATCATTAAAAGTAATGTTTTTCTTTAGTTTTATTTCTAATTTGTATGCACTTTTTTCATTCAATAATTAATATTACCAAAATAAAGTGTGAAATTAATGTTCTCTACTTGTTTTCTTGATTTGCTATAACTGCAGGCTCATAGAAAGACAGTTAATGGAAACTCATACATATAGTATGAATAAAGACCTACAACCATCCATCCAACCAACCAACCAACCAACCAACCAAGAATTTCAGGTATTTACTTTCTCTTTTGTAAACTAAAGTATACTCTATATAAATGTAAGAGTTCAATTGATATCTATAGGAAACAGAAAAGTGAGAAGAACACAAAGCACTACTGTACCCAGCCACTATGGCCAAAAGAAGACATGTATGCAGTCAATAGATCAATACAGGTCTTTGACCACATTTAATAAATTAACTAGTTACCAGACCATCAAAATGACAGAACAACATAACAGTAATGTCAGTGCCAGCAGCCGTCCATGCCCGAACTGAGCAACACTTAAACTGTCCATCGGGCACCATACATTGGCCGTTGGCATTCAAAGTGCTTGAATTCCACCCACAGAGTTGAGGAGCAGCATTAGCATTTATTATATAGATTCTACAGGTGTGTCCTCATACATAATTGCTGCAGTCACGCCAAACAGCCTCTATCCACATGCTATGCCCCATGAGACTCTACTAGCATTGGTTGACTTTTTTGTCAAAAATGCATCATAGTCACAATGTATATACACAGTATGTGTGTGAAGTGCTACAATGTAGCAACCACAGCTTTTATCAAGTTTCTTTGTGCTCCATATAAAGACTAATTCATACACAATAAACAAGTGTTGCATATCAGATTAATCAGCATAGTTTCCTGGTATGTCCTAGTACATCACATTGTGAATAAGGACATTTTCAGCAAAAAAATTGTCGCCTGACTCTAGCAGAGTTAAATGGGACTTGGCAGCTTATTCACACCAGGTATCTCAGGCTGCATGGCATATTGAGGCTAGATGTATGGGGAAACATTTGTAGGAAACAATTTTATGAATATCCAATTTCCAATGTACACTCTATTCAAATATTGTTCCTATCTAAATAATAAATGTCCTTAAAGTTCATCGAGGTGACATTATTAAATGCACTATGGACCTTATTCAGAGATGGATCTGCATCCATCTCCTCACATGCTGGAGGCCGCCCAGCACAGGGCAAGGCAGCCCAGCATGTGTGGCACCTTCTTACAATGTGTCCGCAATTACATTGTGGACACATCTATCTAAGGTTGACCCCTGGCTATCAGTCGGTCCACCAGCATTTTTTAAATCAAAAAAGCTGCGCGTGATATCACGCAGCCACCACGCGAAATTGCTTCCTGTATGCCCCCATTCGGCCCACCATGCCCCCCAATGCTGCGTTGCTGCCCTGCGAACACTCACTGCTGTCAATCACATTGTGGCTGCATTATTCTGCGCAGGAGCAATGCAGCCGCTGCGTGTGCAGTTTACTGATATAGACAAACTGCACTACGGAATGTAGCTGTGGCCAAGTCTGAATGAGGACCAATATCTGTGCACACTACATTTGCAGTATAAATATTTGTGTAGGTCAGTGTTTGTTTTTAATTACACAAACATTCCACTACTTTACTCAGCCTATGTTAGATACAGTATGCCTTTTTTCACCCAGTTCTACCTCCCAGTCACAAGCAGGTGAGCAAATCTATATACTTTACCTGCACGTGCTAGTTACCTGTTTTGTAAGCATGTATAGAAGCTACTGTATTTGGTATACTGTGTGTCAAAATCAGCTTCAGCCTCAAAGTGTATTGTGAAAGTGTGTTACCACTCCCACTGCAATAATTACATCAGCAAAGAACATGTTTATTGTATTAGATTTATGGGCCTGATTCAGAGATGTATGCAATGCCAGTTTTGTATGCAGTGGACCATTTGTTTTGCCACTGAACGTGCTTCTAAGTCATACTGTGCATGTGACATAATGGTCATGCAACAGCGGTGGCAGTATTTATTTACAAACTGATTGACAGGATATCATCGATCCCGAGCAACGGTGTGCAGCGCTACGAGCAGCGGGCACGGGATTTTCCGCCGGCGGAATCCGGACTCCTTCTCAGCGGCCTTGGGGACCTCACAGCCAGTGAAGGAACTCCACTGAAGACGTCCTTGGAGAAACACCATAAGTTATAAAGGTACCTTTACATCGTGAATGGACTGATCTAACTACATTACCAGTGACTGTGAAGGTGCACCATACAGTGAATGTGGATTTTTCACTGACAGTGACTTTTTAGCCCATTCCAACATAGCCCAAGTGTGCCTATATAATCCCTGAAAAGGCATCATTTAGGTAGAGGGAGTAAGTCGCAGATCAGCGCGTCCTTTCCCAATTATATCATCTACAGCGATCTCTATGTACTGGAGACCACCACAATACAGTGGGGTATAAGATTTTCTCCACTCCATCCATACATGTTATATATTTTGTTTATGTGAGTTATGTCCGTGTTTACCGGTAATAGGAAGTCACACCATTGGTTCTGATTTTATATCATTGAGTTAAATATCTTGAATAAGTAATCAATAAAAGAATAAGATTTTTGAATTTAAGTGTTTATTCTCAATTAATTCTTTGAATAACTTATATATTCTGGTTCTTTGCGCTGGGAAAATTTCCTGTTTATTGTATCTTCCATAGCGGAGCAAGGTAGTAGCCCCGCCTCCTTCAGCTGCATTGTCCAGGATTAACCTGTTCCTTTACTATAGCGCAGTACCCTACACCCCTCCCCTTGTCTCAAGATGATTGACAGTGAGTGACTGTGTGAGGTAATGGAGGATCAGAGACTCAAATGCAGGTATGTTGTAAGTGCTTCGGGGTTGTGTCACAGCTTGCGACTGCAATCCCGTACACAGTTTCAATGGCTCTGGGTCATACTTGCCTACCTGACCCTCTCCATGAATTCTCTGTTCCTGGACTTTCCTGGTAATGTATGATTGCCATCACCTGTGGTGAGTTAGTTAATTGATAAGAAAGGTGTTTCACCACAGGTGATGGCAATCATACATTACAGGGAAAGTCCAGGAACAGAGCATATTCTCCCTCGGAGAGGGTCAGGTAGGCAAGTATGCTCTGGGTCCTAATTCAGACATAATCACAGCAGCAAATTTGTTAGCTAATGGGCAAAACCATGTGCACTGCATGTGTGGAAGATATAACATTTGCAGAGATAGTTAGATTTGGGTGGGTTATATTGTTTCTATGCAGGCTAAATACTGCTTGCTTTATTTTTACACTGCAATTTAGATTTCAATTTGAACACACCCCACCCAAATCTAACTCTCTCTGCACAAGTTACATCTGCCCTCCCTGCAGTGCACATGAGGGTAATTTAGACCTGATCGCTAGCAGGCAATTTTTGCACTGCTGCAATCAGATAGTCGCCTCCTTCAGGGGGAATGTATTTTAGCTATGCAAGTGTGCGAATGCATGTGTAGCAGAGCTGTACCTGATTTTGTGCAGTCTCTGCGCAGTCCAGGACTTACTCAGCCGCGGTGATCATTTAAGCCTGTTCAGGGCCGGATTTGACGTCAGACACCCACCCTGTAAACGTTTGGACACACCTGTGTCTTTCCAAATACTCCCAGAAAACCGTCAGTTGACACCCACAAATGACCTCTTCCTGTCAATCTACTTGCGATCGCCTGTGCGAATGGATTCTTCGCACAAACAGATCGTTGAGAGGAGATCTGCTTTGTACCTGTGCGATGTGCCTGCACATTGCAATGCATACGCATGTGCAGTTTAGACCTGATCGACTGCTGTGCGAAAAGCAGCCTAGCAATCAGGTCTGAATAACCCACATGGTTTTGCCCATTAGCCAACAAATTTGCTGCTGCAATCAGGTCTGAATTAGGCCCCTGGTGTCTTACTTAAAATGGCCATGCTGTGCGACCATATTGTAGGTTTGTTTAGAAGGTCTATGTTTGTCCAATGTACTTCCAATGATTGTCTCTTTCTATGCAAGCAATGATTCAGAGACACCATTCAATGTCGCAATACAAATCCCAGCAGCTGCGACATTTGCATTTTTTCACATAGCTACTTCATACAAATTCAAGCTGCGACAGCATTTGTGTAAATCTCTGAATGAGGCCATATTTTCTGTAGATCTGGTCACCTGAATCCAATCCAAACAAAATAATTATAGCCTTTATGATAATGTAAATTTTCTGTATGAATGAAGTCATTCTGATTATATGTAATTACATTAACTGTGACAATTACTGTATTACAGTGGAAATCAGGTATTTATGACAGTGACAACTTTCTACTTTTTTAAGGATTAAAAAGTATCTTCCAGTAAACATGTATCACAACTACTGTAGTGGTTACAGCAATGAAAATGTTATTGAAAGTGTGTTTAAGCAGAAAGATAAGTCTAATTATAAAAAAACAAGTATAATTTATCTAAGGTTATTTTTTATTATGCAATATTCCTATTAAAAGCACATATTGCAACATGCACAGTCACTCTTTATAAACTGACTCTACAGTGTAGACAGCGACATTTGTGAGCGACATATGTGAGTGTATTAGGGAGATCTTTTTAAAAAGTGCTGCATCGGAATTAAAATTAGCTTATCTACCATTTTTGGTAGATCTTTTTCATTCCATACAGTCAGGAAACTTGTGAACTGCCACTTTTACATGTGGAAAGCTCATCTAGTAGTGACTGCCAAATTACTTCTGAATTAAACCTGATTCACAAAATTGTTTGATGTCAATTTAAAAAAATCATATGTATCAGTTGGATATACTTAATCCATCTGATACTAATTATTTTATTTAATTAGCTCAGATTATTGTCTTGAAGAGTCTCCCTCATTTATCTCTACCTCTTTTTATCTGTCATATATTATCATTACTTCCGGACAAAATAACCAGTAATGTTTCTATTCAGTAAAAAAAAAAATTCACTGAATTTAATTGTGTTATCTAAAAACTTTAAAGATACTGCTATTGTAGCTAAACTGTTTTGTGTTATTGATCTACAAAGTTGCTTTGTGTTCTTTTGCTTTTCCTTAGTTCTGCATACTTTTTCTACTAAGAGTAATCTATTAACTATCAGATATTTAATATTATCTGTGTCTAATTTTTTTTCTGTCAATAGCAGGAATTCAAATTCCAATCAGCAGAGAGGAACAGAAAGTTATCTAATTTTCACAAGCAATTACGTATTCAAGTGACATTCAAAGATACATTACATATCAATACAAAATGCTAGCAGTGCAATAATTGTACAGTACATGGGAGGATTGCCATATCTAATGATAGCAACACTATTTCAGTAACACTACTTTGATTTCATTTATGCTTTACGAAAGTTTTAGTTCTTTAAGCTATCTATAGTAAAAGACACTATGTTGGCTATTAATTTGTGAATGATCATCATTTGCTAGTATTTTTTTTAAATAAATAAGCTATGGATTTTTATATATATATAGATATATATATATATACTGTGCATATATATATATATATATATACATATACAGTATATATATATATATATATATAATTTGTATATATTCATAGAGAAAAAGAGAGCACTGATAATATAGCAAATAATATAGATAAAATAAAAATGGTTTAATGCTGTGTAAATACTAAAGATACTAATACTGTTAATTATTGGGGATTGGTCCCAATTATCACAATTTCTCACCACTTATCATGGCAATACGAAATTAGGTATTTTCCAGGGACATGGGCTCACATAGGATTCCATCCTTGCAGTATGTAAAAGTGATCCCTAATGTGTCTGCATCTATAGCCAATAGTCTACATACTGTAGACTACAATGGCAAATGCTATCTGAAGATGGTGTTACAGTAGCTACTGAGGCCAAGCTCTGTAATACTTGGTAAATTCTGCATTTTAGCAAGCCCCATAGTAAGCTATGAGGGCAAATATTGTTATCTAAAAGATAGGACTGTGGCAGATATTTCCAATATCTGCTGTGATCCCCCATATACAGCATACTATACATTTTTATATTTGTAGGTACCCCCGAAATACAAGTATTTTTGAGGTATTTCATTTAAACATTTTTATAAATTGACCACTAAAAATAATGACATGGTAACTGGTATTATTATTAAAACTAGCCATATATTATTAATATATACAGTATACATGCATAGAATATATAAACCATGAGCTTGTGTGGGCAAATGTGTCCTACTGAGCTTTTAAAAAACTTCAATACTTTACATAAATACTGTATTCATAATTTTATCAGTGTTCTTAGTGCTAAGAGTGTGCATCTGCATCTCTCTTCCCCCAGCATAGTATTAGAAGCCTCAGCATGATAGCACCTCTTGATATCTTTAGTAATAGGATGTGCAATCCAGGTTCCCCCCTTTTTCCACTATATTTGTGTATATATTGTACACTGGAAGGCAAGGCTTCCTTCCTCTGGATTGGCACTCCTCCCATTCACCCTCAGGTGTTTTAATTAGCTGGGTTCCTGCATTTCAGATCACACATTGATAAGGCCCTATTTAGAGGTAAGTCCTGTATAAATTTATAGAATGTGATAGTATTAGGGATGTTAGGGACCCATGTGATGAAGTCACCTGGCCGCGGTACATGGGCCCGCATATTTGCGCAAATGTGTGATAAGAACTTCAATTATACTCCATGTTAATTGTGAGGGTTTATTTAAATTATTTTTATTATCAGTGTTCTTAGTGCTAAGAGTGTGCATCTGCATCTCTCTTCCCCCATTCATAATTTTACCCCAAACTTAAATAGTATTAAAATAAAATGAATGACTATATTTTCCATGCAGGGGCAAAATGATAAAAGTTGTCCCTAACTTGGTGCTGTACAAGTGGCATCCTACAGGTACTGCACTGATAAAATTTAAAAATAATGTAGTGAGAAGCTCTTCCTGGGGTGCATGGTATAAAAAGTTGGTATTCACAAAGTCCACATTCAGAATGTCAACCCCAGAATGTCTACATGGTCTGAATGTCAACATCCATAATGTTGTATGATGAAATGTTGACAGTTCAAATATTAACATTAACATAATGTTGACAGTTGGCATGTCAAGTGACATTTTTAATACACTTATTAACTAACCCTAACCCTATACCTAAGCCCACCTAGCCCTATCCATAGCGTAATCCTAATTCTAACCCTAAAATCAACTGTTGCTATTCACATTGTTGACATTAGGACAATGTTGTAATTTTCTATCCATTTTGACATTGTGAATGTGAATGTTGACACTATGTCCATTTTGATATTCTGAACCAACTTTTTGTACCACACCCACTGGGAAGATCCTCTCGCTACATTATATTGTATGTCGGTATTATGAATGTATGCCTTCCTGGGAACCTTGTGCAGAATATATTTTACTTCTAATATTGTACTTCTAATTTGCCTGATTTTGTTTGAAATGAAATGGGTCATTCTTCTACCAGCAAAATTTGTCTCATTATAATAAGGATGGCAATATTGATTATAAATAGGATAGGTAGTGGGGTCAGTTACCAGTATGGTCTGGTGCTTTGGAGGCACCATCCCTAATTTAACCCTAGCTGTGCTGGTACAGCTTCTTTCCTCTGCTGGGTTGTGTCTTGCAAGGGAGTGGTAATGCTGAGCTGCACCGATGACATCCGACATCAGACACCGGAAGTGTTGTGGCATCTTGGTCCTGTTGCCTTGCTTTTTCTGCCTTTAAGTGACCCCTTTTTCTCCATCCAATGCATTTCAAATCAATAGAGTTTTTCTCAAGGATGGTGCTTGTTTGTCTTGAAAGTGTTTTCATACTTAAAAACTTTATTTAAAAAACAGGAAGTGCCTAGAACAGGAAGTCTGTTGTTTTCGTGGTAAACACATGTGGTTAAGTTCTATGGGCTTTCAATAGGGATTAAAATATTGTTCATAAAAATGAGTTCAAACATCTATTCTCAAATTGCTTGTCACATAAAGAGGGAAAAAGTCAAGTTTAGATGGGTTGAATATATAAAAGCAATTTCAAAAAATTATAAGAAATACAAAATAAAGATTAAAAAATAAATATTGTTTTAAAGAAAATTTATAAAGTACACAACAAAAAATGAAATAAAATATTGATAATAAATAAATGTTGGTAGTATGTGTTGTGAATTTGGTGTTGATGCAGTGTACAATTTTATAGAAACACATTGAGTTCTATATCGATGTTTAAGCTTTTGTGGTGCCAATGTTTTTATTTTGGAAATTCCATTTCGCCTTTTTTTCTTTTTAGGTACATTTTTAGGTTGCCTTCTCTCCAGTGGGGTGTGATTTTTTTTTTGTATTTCCTTGAATTCAGGGCGTGTAGATCTCTGTTATGTTTTTCCAGAAAATGTGGAAAGGCTATGTTTTTTAAGTCCTTTCTTAATATTGTAAAGGTGTTCCGCAATTCTTTTTTTTTATTTTTAGTTTGGTCTAGCCTATGTACTAGGGGCCACAGGGGCACTCTAACAAATAGATAGCCCCCTCTGTATTGCATGGAAAATTATCTTTGATTTTGCATGCCTCTTTTGTCACATTTGAATGGAATGCAATATTTGGTTTAGTTCCAGCTTTATTGTTTTTACAACCTAGACATTTTCTGCAAAAATGAAATTATTTTGTTTACATTTTTTTTGTGTGTGTGTTCCTCTAATGGGAGAAAACTCTTGATGAGTTCCTGCTTTAGGTTTTTTGCTCTTCTGTAAATTACTTTCAGTTTTTCTGGTAGACTATTTTTTGGGTTTTTATCTAGCATCAAAATGTGCCACGAAGAAAAACAAATTAATATAAAAACAACACTTTTTATTTTAAACTTTTTTTGTTTTGTTTTTTAAAATGTTACTATTTTATGTTTAGTGCTCAGTCCAAAGTCACAAGGCTATTCTGTATATGCACTCTGTCAGTGTTGTGGACCTTTTGTTGTATCCTATAAATTATTATTATTATTAGTTTTTAAGTTTTTTCTAACTAAATGAGATAGGCAGATATTATTATTATTATTAATATTATCATCATCATCATCATCATCATCATCATCATCATCATCAGTAGTAGTAGCAGCAGCAGCAGCAGCAGCAGCAGTAGTAGTAGTAGTATTAGTAGTAGTAGTAGTATTAGTAGTAGTAGTAGTAGTAGTAGTAGTAGTAGTAGTAGTAGTAGACGACAAAACAGTACAGATTACATTTATTAGGCTTAAGGAGGGACAGATTAATATTTTTTAACAGAAAGAGAAAGAAATCATGAGAATCAATATTATTAGTTTTAGAACAAAGAGAGCACTGCTTAGATGTACAGTAAGGGAATAAAGGGGGCAAGGATTACTATTAGACCAATGTGGTCACATACAATTATTATCTCACAAAGTGGGAACAGATTAAATTTATTAACTAAAGAAAGCACATTAAATGACAATAAAACTACAGGGGTACAGGTTATTAGACTAAAGGAGGTACAGAATGTATTAAACTAAAGAATGCACATTTTTTTATTATTATTATTATTATTATTATTATTATTTTAGTTTAAATTGGACAAAGATTATTATTCTACTAAAGGGTCTCAGAATATTATTTGACTTTGACCTCTTAAATTGTATGGCCAGTATATTTGTGGGAAATGAAACCAATAAAGAGTTGCATAAAACAAAATGGATTTCAAATCATAAGACAAATATTTCCTTATTAAAAGTATTTTGTTAAGGTAATTCATGTCAGTGTGAACCTCAGAATAACAAATGTTTTATTCTCCCTATGTCTTTGTTTTTTTGCAAAATGTATCAATTACAAAGCTCTATTTCTGTTGCTTAGCATCTAACTATATTTAAGTGTTATGGTCAAGGATCTCCAATATCATGTTAAGTAAACATTTCTCATTCCCAGATAATGTGGTATTTTTGAAATTGTAAAAAGCATTGAGTTTTTAAGATCACAATGGTCCATGTATAAACAATTTAAGGCATCAGTCCTATTCATTGGCCTTTTAATGGTGGTGACGCTACCTAGTTATTGCTCCTGGGGGGCTTCATAGAGAAGGAAGGGCCTTTCTACCTGACAAGGAGAATAAACCCACAGCGACTGTACAATACATAAAGGTGAGCTTTATTCTCATTAAATGCAGACTGTTTTGATCAACAAGACTTTCATTAGCCAAACTTGTTTTAATATTAAGATGTATTTATCGCGCTTAATAATAAAACAGTATAGTATATGACATAATTTGAATCTTTTATACCATGTGGTTATTTATTTTACCATTTCTATACGACTGGAAAAAGAGATGTCATTGTAACTGTGATATGTTTGGTGTTATTAAAAGGGAAAAGGGAGTGGGAAATCTACTGCACTAGTGTCATATTATAAAATATAGAATGAAAAGAGAACCCCATAATACATTGTATATCATTATATTGAGTCAAGACTGGGGGTGCTGCCACAAATATATTGTTGCCAATATATACAAGTTTGTTTCAAAGAAAGGGAGAAGAATTGGTCTTTTAGTGGCGCACTATCACAAATAATTATACACTTAAAATATAACTTTTAATTCCAGATAGTTAATGGCTGCTAACTGAAATATTAAAACAAAAATAGGACAAGTGTAAGACAGAGTATAACATAGAATTATTAAAACCACACACTCAATCTAATGTGCTGTGCAGTGTCTATAGGATCAGTTATCTTATTGTAGATACTATGACCTTAATTGAAATTATTTGTGCTGTCAGAATATATATGGTCCCTACTGAGTAAACATCAATTATGTCTTATCAAACTGATATGGTTTGGGCTCCTTGAGTGCAATGTTCTATAGTATAATTCCCAGTACTGTATTCATTGTGGGATAAACTTAATGGGCTTAACATAAATTTGTCAGCTCTTGCTTTGTCAGGAATATTAATACACTGCTGGCTAGTGTTCCTCTCTTACTTGCTCCGACTAGATTCACTAAACAACTGCTATCATTATTGCTAGTTGGATGTTCCCATGTGTAGCCTTCAGTAACAAACAGTGCATATGTGTAGTATTTAAAATATATGAATACAATGTTGGCTGGCGTTCTCAGTCTCTGCTGTCAACGCTGCCCCATGTAATACACTGTTCTATAGTAAACACAGTGTCTACATTTAAATTCCCTTTCATTTATTGCTGCTGGCGATTTACCTATTCACACAGCATTACTAGAAGTATAACACATTGTATTGGATGTTCTTACTTCCTTAGTGATTAATTTTAAATATCTTTCTAAGTATAGTGTTATGTGGATAGTTGTGGTTTATATGATCACTGTGGGTTAACAGTTTAAGGGGAACACAGCACTATGGATGTGTCTATACCGAATTTAGCTCTTGAATTCGATATATACTGCATATTTATAGTATATCTATGAAACGCTGACAAACAGCATGGAGAGAAATGAACGGTGGTGCTAGATGGAATTGTACTTCAGCCTTCCCACCCACCCTTATGTTGGATTTTACAAAATGACATGCACAATTTAACAAAACAAGCCCTTCAGTGACAGGGACTGCAGCTTTTGTGGCTGAAGTGCTTGGTTTGTTTGAGCCCCCACAAAACAAGCTACCAATCAGCTTAAGGCAACAGCTCTACAGTGGCTAGTTGTCATTGTCATTGCCATCCTCATCCTCACCCTAATCAGTGTGTACATCCTCCACACACAATATTAACTCATCAGTGCTGGAATCCACCATTACAGAAGTCTGTGTAATTTGATGTAATTGCCGGGAAAGGTCTTCCTCATGGAATTTCCACTTCATTTTGATGAACATCATCTTTTCCACATTTTGAGGAAGTAGCCTAATGTCAATCGCTGACAAGGTTCCCAGCTGTGCTGAAATCTCTCTCCGAGTACACACTGGAGGGTGTGCAGCTTAAGTAATGCAAAGCAAGTTTGTACAAGGGCCTCCAAATTGCCTTTTTTTCCTTCCAGTACTCGAAGGGACTCTGTGACATGCCTATTTTTACAGTGTCATGTAAATAATCCTCCACCATTCTTTGGACAGTGACCATATCTGATGGAGTTACAGTAGAGGTATCACTAATTTTGGCCATTTCTTTTGGACCAGGCCATGTCAAAATGTTGTGTTGACTTATCTGCATCACCAATGGGTCTTTTGAGAAAGGTAAGTTTTTACTTGGCTGCTGTTGAAGAAACTGAAGGAGACATTATAGTGCCATGTGTCACTTGAGCTGCCAACTTGCTCACCAGGAGATCTCTTAAGATCTTGGTCAGTTGGAATGAAAGACACAGCTGAACCTAGGATGAAACACGCTTGCTAAAATGTAGTGATTTGATTTCAAGATATTTGCAACTCTTGGGTCCTGGCATAGTGAATGAAGGACTTGAGCTACAAGTCCAGCGTACTTTGCGAATTTGCTTTGTTTAATTTCCTTCAATTTCTCTAGCTGATTTCCAAAAGCCTAATTAGGGTCATTACTGGCTCAAGCTAGCAGTGTCAGCACTCACTTCACAGGTGGCAGAAAGTACTCTCCACTGCAATGGGCTAAGGTACATTCCCCTTCCTCTCCCAAAGTCATGGCTTGTTCTATAGCTATGGATGGCTTTTTGCTGTTCCTCTATCTGCTGAAGTAAATAAAAGGTGAAGTTCCACCTTGTTACCACCTCTTGCTTCAGTTGATGACAGTGCAAATTAAACTATTTTTGCAAGTGCTGCAATATCCTGAATATCCTGAATAGCAGAATGCTGAAAATGTACCGAAATCTTTTGGGCCACAGACAACATCTCCTGCACACCCCTGTCATTTTAAAAAATATCTGTACCACCAAGTTAATCATGTGAGCAATAGAGGGCATGTGTTGGAATTCACCCAGCTGTAATTATTTTACACTATTTGTGGCATTATCAGAAACCACAAATCCTGAGAAGAGTCCAAGTGGGGTAAGCCATGGTGCTATGACATCCCTCAGTTGTTTTAAGAGGTTGCCAGCAGTATGCCTCTTAGTGAAGCTGGTGATTCACAGAGCAGCCCAATTCTGAATGAGCTGGTGTTTGTTAGATAATGCATCTGCTGCTAATAATGAAGGTGATTCACCTACCCAGTGGGCTGTCACAGTCATATAATCTTTAGTTTGCACACTAATGCTTGTTCACATATATGTGGTTAAGTGGACAGTGGGTCCAATGGCATTTTGATAATTAGATTTTTTTAATGTACTGTTACATCTTTTTTGGTAAAACGGAACCAAGATGGAATTTGGTTCTGGGGACACAGAACCTCATTTAACTGTATAAAACCCACTACATTAATGGTGTATATAAGACACAGATCTAATACTAGCATAGCATTCATGGCATCAGTTGGGTAAAAATAATTCCACACAAAATAGGTGGATTTTTTGGTCCTATGCCCTGGCATGACAATGGCCTTTTTATCATGCCCACCAGATGCTTCTACTGGTGCCTGACAAACACAAACAACATCCTCATCCTTAACATCATAGAAACATAGAATTTGACGGTGGATAAAAACCATTTGGCCCATATAGTCAGCCCCTGTTTTACCATATTTTTACCTCAAACCTTATTTGAACCTTATTTCTTTGTAAGGATATCCTTATGTCTATCCCATGCATGTTTAAATTGATCTACTGTCTTTACCTCTACCTCCTCTGATGGGAGGTTATTCCACTTGTCCAATACCTTTTCTGTGAAGTAATTTTTCCTCAAATTTCCCCTGAACCTACCTCCCTCCAGTCTCAGTGCATGCCCTCGTGTCTTATTACTTCTCTTCATTTGGAGAATGTTTCCCTCCTGGACTTTGTTAAAACACTTGATATATTTGAAAGTTTCTATCATGTTCCAAACTATACATATTGAGATATTCTAGTTTTCTGGGTATGTTTTGTGATGCAGGCCATGATCCTTTTTAGTCCCCCCTTCTTTGAACAGTCTCTAATGTAATAATATCCTTCTGAAGATATGGCCTCCAGAATTGAACACTGCATTCTAGATAAGGCTGTACCAATGACCTATACAGTGGCATTGCTACTTCTTTCTTTCTGCTGCTGATTCCTCTCCCTATGCAACCAAGCATCTGACTAGCCATTCTCATTGCTTTGTTACACTGCTTACCTGCCTTTGAGTCACCTGAAATAGTGACTCCTATATCCCTTTCCTTCTTTTTAGTTTCCAGTATAGTTGAATTAATACTATATTCATCCTCATTAGTGTCAGCGTCAGCTACACAAATCTCGCCCTCATCCTCTTCCATGGGGCATCGTCAATTTTTATGTTATGATTAATTCTTATGCTGCTCATCCCCACAAATGCAGAGGGAGGATAATTGGTGGGAGGTGGCTTCTCTATGAGTACAGTATTAGAGAATTCAGACTCACACATAGCACTTGAAGACACACTTAGACTCTCCTCAGGTATTTCTGTTTCTGATTGCACAGTTTGTTCTAAAGCATTAGTGGTTTTCATTTTTATTACACCTCTTCTAGACTCCGAGTCTGAGGCATTATGAGAGTCAGAAGAAGTTGCCTCACTGACAGGTGCAAAAAACTACCACAAATAAAAGTCAAGGCCTGAGCCTTGCTTTCCTTGTCACTGCGTGTGGTGAATGGCATGTTGGCAATTTTATGGGTTTTTTTTGCAACAAACATTCCCTTTATAAGAGGTGTTTTTTTCTTTACCACTGTATATGGGTTAATGGTTTTAGATGCCATGACTTAGATCTGCTATGCCCTTGAGAACCAAACTATAGTAAATGCTAAACTATTGTCATCATTATCACTGGTGGCAGCAGGTTGGTGTTCTATAAACGGATTGTTATCCATTTTAACTGCATAAATCACAGGGTTACATGCACATGAGGAAAACACACTAGGGTACAGCACACCAAATAGTACAAACAACAGAACTTAATATATTTTTTTAGAGAACTTGCAGCTCCTTTCAAACTGCATGAATCACAGGGTTAGATGCACATGAAGAAAGCACGCTAGGGTACAGTGCACCAAATAGTACAAACAATAGAACTTAACAATACAGATGTGTCCACATACATCTTTGCTATATCCCGCCATGTATGGCACGGTTTTTCATGCCATAGACTCAGAGATTTAGCCATGCCCTGTGATTTTTCTTTATTTGCTTCTTTAATATTTTACTTTTTACATATTTTATGGCAAACAAAAATTTTAAAATCCATCTACTCATGAAAAACAGCTTAGCCGTGTTTTGCATGTTGCGCCAAGTTGAGCAAAATAGCATATATTTAAGTGGACACATCTGTATATACTTTGATATAACTTGCAGCTCCTTTCAAACTGTGTGAATCACAGGGTTAGATGCATGTGAAGATAGTGTGCTAGGCTGCAGTACACCAAGAAGTACAAACAATAGACCTTAACAATATTTTTTAAGCAAGAATAAAAAGGCATTTTTTCCCCCAGCACCCTGAATGATAACAGTAACCAGATTTAAATCCCACACAATATTAAAATTCAAAGATCTAGGTTACATATATTTGCGCAAATGTATGAATAAGCCCCAAAGCAGCATCAAGGCATCTCTGTATATTTGGGGTCCCTAGTTTTTTCACTGGTATGCTGCCCTGGGCTTTCTGGCTTATGCTGGTGCTTTGGGGTGCCACACCCTGCACCTAGATATAGCACTAGGGACCCCAAATATACAGAGACACCTTGATGCAGCTTAGGGGCTTATTCATACATTTGCGCAAATATAGGTAACCGAGATCTCTGAATTCTAATATTGTGTGGGAATTAAATCTGGTTACTGTTATCATTCAGGGTGATGGGGAAATGAAATGCCTTTTTTTTCTTGCTTAGAAATACCCCTCCCTTTCAAGCACCTGAAATATATCACTAAGCTAATTGAGCATCTGCCCTATATATGTCAATATTTTTGAATACAACTTACAACTTCTTTCATACTGTGTGAATCACAGGGTTAGATGCACGTGAAGAAAATGTACAAGCGTACAGCACACCAATTGTACAAAAAAATAGAACGTCATATGTGGAATCACAGGGCTTATAGATACACAAGAACATAGCACAATAGGATAAAGCGCTGTAACAGTACAAACAAATAAACAATTGAACGTAACTATATTTATACATATTTTTTGTATTTTTAACTTGCAGTTTGCAGATCATTGCATCAAATCACAGGGATTATAGATACATGTTAGCACAGCATACCAAACAGTACAATTTACAGCAGAGTATAGCGCAGCATACAGGAGCGCGTCTCTATGCACTGTCATGGGATGTATTAAGGTGAGCGGCAGTCAGGAGACTGCCGGGAACAATACCGACCCCTGCACCATGCCAGGGCAAAATCCCTACAGTCGGCATGCCAACTAGCAGGAACTATTCCCACTTGTGGGTTTCCATGACACCCATAGAGTGGGAATAGAACCTGCGGCAAGTGCAGATCATCAACGAGCCCGCAGGGTGGCAAGCACAGCAAACCTGCAAGGGGCTTCATTGCACTTGCCCCCTGACAGCATTCTGCTGCCAGGATCCTGTGATCTTTATACTGACCGCTGGGATCCCCAGTGCTGGTAACCCATACCCATCCCACTGTGACTATAGAGCACACCTCCTTATGAGTCTGGACACAGTGCAGTTAAATTGTACATACAGCGTATAATGCAGCAAACATTACTGTGCCCCCTATACACACAGGTTATTCAGCACAGCCCCTTGTGAGTCTCTCGACACAGCACTGTTATTATATATATATATATATATATATATATATATATATAAATAGCATAGCCAACACAGCATACAGCAACATGCAGTGTACCCCCTACAGTTATTATTAATAGTGCCTCCACACTGGCAAAACAGCCCCTTGTGAGACTCTGAAAACAGCACAGTTAATATAAAATATACAACTAACCTAGCAGAGTCAACACAGCATGCAGCAGCATGCAGTGTTCCCCCTACTGTTACATACACTATTTTATTTATTAATAGTGCCTCCAATGCCTTTTTATTATTGCCACAGTGTTCTCCTGATTTTGAGAAAGTGGAAATTAAAGACTTTAAAATTTATGGGAATGTTTGAAGGTGATATACTACATATGTATCTCTGGCTGAAATGGCAAAACAGAAAAATGATAAGGAACAATTAAAGTAACTTGGATTAGTCTGGTGAATCAGGCTGCTTTTTTCATTTTAATTTACTAGCTATGGTAGCATTACACTTTATACTACAATTCATTTTTTTTGAGTGTGGACTCCAAATACACCATTATATCCTGCATTTATTTTAATGATGCGGTAGATTTGCTAAAATGTGCAATAGCAAGAATAGATAAGAACTTTGCCTAGAATTTCTGTACCAGTACAACATCCTTATATAATGGTGCAGGGATTGGTGAGTAGAGATAACATGCAGCAACACTAGTATTGTAAGCTGGGAAAACAAGTCAACAAGGCATTGTGTTGTGTTAAATAACTCTATGACTAGTACAACACAACTTCAATCTAATTGGGCATTTATGGTAATAGCTGTCTTTGGAAATGGATACTACACAACGGGCCTAATTCAGATGAGGTCGCAAAGTGGCTATTGTACGCAAATTGTTCAATGTTTTCATACTGCATATGTATCTGAGCCACACTGTGCATGTGCAGCGATTGAATTGCGATGACAATTGCACTGAGGAAGTAGTTGCAAAGTGACTGACAGACAAACAGCATTTAGGGGTGAGAATGGGGAGTGATTGGATAAATGCAGGCGTGTCATGGCCATTCAGATGGTGTTTTCTGCGTGTGTATAAATTAGCAATCTTACTTGTTACTGGAGAACACTCTGTGTCCCAGGAGAACAGCTCAGCCCGTGCATCTACAAAGGTACTCATACTCTGCAACATGACCCATGGATGGAAACAAAATCGTTCATTCTGAAAAAAAAATACATTAGGACACAAACTTTTCAGCAAAATAATACATAAAAACCCAGTAATATTGGTGGGGAAGATTTATTAAAGCTTGGATGGACATAAAGTACCAACCAATTGGCTCATAACTGCCATTTTGCAAAGTTTGCCTGTAACATGACATTTAGGAGCTGAGTGACTTGTACTTGTCAGAAATTGGTATCTGGTACAGTGGTTCTTACCATCAAGATGGTGGGCTAATCTGCAGAGGTCAGGTGTTCAAGCTTGCTGCTCATCTTCCATCTTCTGCAGCTGTCCTCACTATAGCTCATTCCATTCCAGTGTGAACCCCACTGTACTCCAGCCATCTATGGACTCTGGGAGCCGCCATGACACTTGTGGTCAGCTGACCTTTGGTTCTCCAACTACAGCCTCTGCAGTGCTCAGCTGACTCAGACTCCCAATCATCGCTGGCCAGGGGGGATAAAAGGTAAGTTCAGACAAGATGCAGATGCCTTGAATAATATCGCTTCACAGAACTCAGTCCCTGGGCTCCAGATTTCTGGTTTCTGCTGCTTATAGTATTATTGTCCTCAGTTTGTATATTTGCTTAGTCCAGTTTAGTGAGAAAGCATTTGTCAGTTCCAGACTGACTCCTGATTACATCTGCAGATTCCCATTCAGCCAGAAATTATTTGTCAGTTCCAGTATGACTCATCCATTGCTTCCAGCCCGATATTGGCATCATTGGCTCCAGTCCAATATCTGCATCATCGGTTCCAGCCCAATATCCACATAGTCAGTTCGATATCTTCAGTACACCACCAATTCCAGTTTGATACTTGAGTATTTGGTTCCAGGCTAATAGCTAAAATACCAGTTCTCATTCAAAACTAGAGATGTGCGGCGGGCACTTTTCATGTTTTGTGTTTTGGTTTTGGATCTGGATCCTCGCTCATGTTTTGAATCTGGGATGGTTTTGCCAAAACCACCCTTTCTGGTTTTGCTTTTGGACCTGGATGATTTTTGAAAAAAACATAAAAACAGCTAAAATACAGAATTTGGTGATAATTTTGATCCTACAGTATTATTAACCTCAATTACATTCATTTCCACTCATTTTCAGTCTATTATGAACACCTAATACCTCACAATATTGTTTTTAGGCCAAAAGGTTGCACTGAGGTCACAGGATGACTAAGCTAAGCGACACAGGAGGGTGGAAAAAACACCTAGCACATCTAGGAGTGGCACTGCAGTAGCAGACAGGATGGAATAAAAAAAAAAACTAGGCCAAAAGAGCACAAAATGCAAAGTAAAACAAGAGGTGCAAGATGGAATTGTCCTTGGGCCCTCCCACCCACCCTTATGTTGTATAAACAGGACATGCACACTGTAACTAACAAATAATTTCAGAGACAGGGTCTGTCACATGACTGTGGCTGAAATGATTATGATTGGTTTGTTTGGGCCCCAACAAAAAAAGAAGCAATTAATCCTCCCATCAAAAAAGAAGAAATTAATCTCTACTTGCACAAACTGGATCTACAGAGGCAAGATGTCATCCTCATCCTCCGATTCCTCACCCCTTTCTTTGTGTACATCCTCTTCCTCACAGAGTATTCATCTGTCCCCACTGGAATCCACCATCACAGGTCCCTGTGTACTTTCTGGAAGCAATTGCTGGTAAAGGTCTTCCTGGAGGAATTTATCATTTATTTTGATGAACATCATCTTCTCCACATTTTGTGGATGTAACCTACGCTTATCGCTGACAAGATTACTGGCTGCACTAAACACTCTTTCAAAGTAAAAACTGGAGGGGTGGGCAACTTAGGTAAAATAAAAGAAGAAATTTAAAAGAGTGACCGTGGTGCTCACCACAAAAGTGTGTATAGCAGCAACCCTCTGACCAGTGGTATTCCCCAATACCAATCGAACAACACACATAGAAAATGAATTGATCAGATAGGTGCACTCACAATAAACCAATATACTTTCCTCAATGCCTCTCCTGAAGGAACTTCATCGCTTCAAAAGATGAGAATTCCATATAGAGGTGATATATGAAAAAACAATATTATAGTTAGTAGGTTCAAAGGAAATTTAATATGTAACAATCTTGAGTACAAAAAAATATATATATTTAAAACAGGTAGATTTCTCCACTGGATTAAGACAATGCTCGCTATGAACAACAAAAATAAACTGTATAGCACAGGTAAAGGTGGAGGTTTACCAGATTTCGGTATGACTCAGGCCTTAAGATGTAAATAAGGAGCTCCAGCTCTGGAACCTGTCTCCTGGGACCAAGACGCACTTTGGTCTGGACAGCCTCACACCCTTCAATGCTGGGGTTACGCTCCTGTCTCCTGCTGCCGTCACATTTTGGGACCTCTCCCTTCCTCATGGCAGTGAGAAAGGAGTGTAAAAGAAGTGCTACTTTTACTACTAATGATGAATACATCCGGGTCAAATGGTTAACCAAAAAAAGCATGTCGAAAAACCACATAAGCATAATAAAAATTAACATATCAAATAAATTAGTATATCTTATATTAAAGAAATTGTCCTTTTAGAGTAAAATAGCATTAAAAATAAACAAATTTATAACCAGAAGTTAACGCTCGTGGAACTTCTGGGTACGCTATTTGTAAATATCACTTACTTACAGCCCTGATAACTTTAATATTTAGGCAGTTCTCAGGGCATCAATGCACCACAATAACAGAGTCCAACATTGTCTCAAGATCCTCTATAGCTGGAGCTCACATCATAGCACCGAACTTCCGGTCTGTGAGGCGCATGGTGGAGCTCATCATAACTTCCAGTGATCTCCTTCCTGTTTCTCATTAATGGAATGCTGTTAGAACGCAAACAGCATTAGATGAAGGAGAATTCCTCTTCCTTACCGTTCTATTAAAGTGTTTAGAATAATACATAAAATTATATAATATAATATCAAGAAAAAAAATTATAAGGTGAAAATAAATACAGATGTGTCCTCAAAAATCATGGCTCATAGCGTACAGTATAGGCTCCTGAGTCACGAGTTGTAAATAAAGTTATGACGTGGGTTATGTCCCACAACATGTAATACACAGTTTAACCACTGGGTGGTTACTGCTCCACATAAAGCCTACAGTGCTGAATACAATGCTGTGGAAGGAGACAGTGATTTGTAAGGGGCTGGCCAATCACGTTTTTCAATTTAAAAAAAATCCCTTCCACAAAATACACAAAATACAACTAATACTATGATGCCGCCCTGTTCACACTATTCATTTTGTCGTTACATTGTGTACTAAGTTCTGGATTTTATTAGAATAAACAGCTTTATTATCTCAGAAAGTATTCCAGGTTTAGTTGCTATTCACATTACGCTGCATACTGTAGTACACAGGCCCTGGAAGAAACTGCACTCCATACACAGGTCACATTACATATACACCAGGGGTGCTTACTCTTATCATAGTGGCTGTGGCTTAAAGAATACTGTCACCACCTGCAATGCATGCAGGGTCAGGTTTGATCCCAAGCGGGGTGCGCAATTATCATTATTATTTTTTTTTAAATGTATTTATTTATTATTTTTTTATTCACTTCTTCCCTTTAAATGTGAAAAAAATCTCATCTACGGTATTCTATGCCACGGTATGCTGAGGCACTATTTACACTGTATTGTTCATTGTCTAGGCAGCTCCCTACACTACAGTATGCAACTCAATGAAGGCTTCTGCACTCCCCCATTGATAACTCATTAGTATTCATTCCCACTGAGCTCACTTATGCCTGTACCAAAGCACCTCCCCTAGCCACGCTGCCACCCGTTCACACTATTAATATTGGTGGTCATTCCGAGTTGATCGCTCGTTGATGATTTGTGCAGCACAGCGATCAAGTGTAAAACCGGCAATACTGTGCATGTGCATGGTACGCAGCGCGCATGAGCTAAGTACTTTCACACAAAAGTTTGTAGTTTTACCCAAGCTCGAGCAACGTTTTTTCATCGCTCGAGTGTTCGTTGTGTGATTGACAGGAAGTGGGTGTTTCTGGGCGGCAACTCTGCGTTTTCAGGAAGTGTGCTAAAAAACGCAGGCGTGCCAGGTAAAAACGCAGGAGTGGCTGGCTGAACACAGGGCGTGTCTGTGAAGTCAAACCAGGAACTAACCGGACTGAGGTGATCGCAGTCTAGGAGTAGGTCTGGAGCTACTCAGAAACTGCAAGGTAATATTTAGTAGCAGTTCTGCTAACCTTTCGTTTGCTATTCTGCTAAGCTAAGATACACTCCCAGAGGGCGGCGGCCTAGCGTTTGCAATGCTGCTAAAAGCAGCTAGCGAGCGAACAACTCGGAATGAGGGCCATTGTCTTTACATTGTATACGGAGTCCTGGTATCTGTTGATTTTGTTGTTACATTGTGTACTAAGTTATGGATTTTATTAGCATAAATAGCTTTATTATCTCAGAAAGCGTTTCAGGTTTAGTTGCTATCAAATGGATAAAAATGAAATCCACTGTATCCCTGTACACTGTACCACTGTACTTCCTCCTCAGCGCCAGCTACACCTATATCCTCCTCATCCTGGTGTACGTCTACAGTGACAGCCTCAATCTCAATATCAGCAACTGGACTGGTGGTGCTTTTCCCAGCACTTGAAGTGGGATGAAAATGGTGGTAGGAGCCTCCTCTTTCCATACAGTCTTGGTAAGGTCGGGTCTAGACATCACAACCGCAGACACACTTGTACTCTCCTTGGGGATTTGTGACATCTCTGAACACACAGTTGGTTTTTCCTGTGCTTTAACAAGCTTCATTTTTTTATTTTTCAAGAGGGAGGAGGGCTTCCATCCTCATGATAAGCTGAGCCACCAGTCATAAACATAGGCCAAGGAATTAGCCTTTCCTTGCCACTTCGTGTCATGAATGGCATATTGGCAATTTTACATTTCACATCAGATAAAAAAAAATTCTGATTATTAATATGTGTTTCTTGAATTTTACATGCCCTCTATGACATTGGGCATCGGCCTTAGCAGACGACATTGATGGAATTGCATTCTCAATGTCATGACTGATGGCAGCAGCAGCTTCAGCACTAATACTAGGAACTGGAAATAGTTTCTGATCTTCCACTATTTTTTTCTCAAAATTGTTGTTCTCCATTACAAAGGACAGCACCCCTTTATTATTACAGCACACAGAACAGTGCCCCTTTATTTTCACAGCACCCCTGTATTCTTACAGCATACAGGTCCAGTGTAATGTTATTTGAATAGCAGCACCCCTATATTTTACAGAATACAGGAGCAGTGTGCTTGTAATTTTTAACCACTGCACCCCTGCATTTTTACAGCATACAGGGCCAATGTAATGTTACTTGAACAGCAGCATCCCTATATTTTACAGCATACAGGAGCAGTGTGCTTTTAATGTTTAACAACTGCACACCTACATTTTTATAGCACACAGGGCTAGTGTAATTTTATTTGAACAGCAGTACCCCAATATTTTTTAGCATACAGGAGCAGTGTGCTTATAAAAAAAATGTAAATTCTTTATTTGTACAAAGATAAAAATTTACAATACAGACATAAGTGCATAGTAATAGTTACAAGCAAATCACCTTGTTATTTTTCTTTTTTTCATTAACAAACACAGGGGTCCCTCAAAAAGGGACAACATATGAGCAAGAAAAAAGTAAAGAGAAGTAAAAGTAAAGGAAAAGAGAGAAAGGGGAAATAAAAAAGGGCATAAACTAAGAAAAATAACAGTTGGTCTAGGCAATAGAGCTTAGAGAGCACATAGTATAACAATACATAAAATATAGACATAGCAATGTAGATACAGAGAAAAGGACAATATATTACATATACAAAATGAAAGAAGGACATCTGGAGGGAGGACTCAAAAATGACAATACCAGTGTATACAGAAGGTATGAAATGGATGTATTATCGAGAATCAGTGAGAGTGAGACATCGCAAGCAACCAGGGACCCCAAACTAGTCCAAATTTGTGGGGACAGTCATGCAGATAGTAAACAATTTTCTCCATATTAGCGACAAACCAAACATAATTATTCAGCGCAGGGATCATGGGAATGGTGGGAGACTTCCAATGCCTAGAAATTAAGGATTTAGCAGCCACCAAAATATGGGAAAACAATTTAGTCAAGAGTGGGTCTAAATCTGGGAATGGGCATGCTAATAAAAATGTCCACGGGTCCAGTGCGAGTGGGAGGCAAGAGAGGGATTTCAATATATTGAGTACTTTATTCCGAAAGTAAACTATATATGGACAAGTCCACCAAATATAAAGAAGAGTTCCCCTCCGCCCATATCCCCGCCAACAAACAGGAGTAGCAGAAGGAAATATTCTAGACAGTTTATCTGGGGTATAGTACCAACGCTAGTATAATTTATAAGACATTTCCTTGAGTCTGGTTGAGATAGAGCTTTTAGCTATGCACACTCACACCTCCTCCCAATAAGAATCATCCGGGGGGACCCAGGTCCCTCTCCCACTCCCATTCATGGCGAGTCTGCAAGACCAAGGATGCTCCAACTAATATAGAATAGATGAGCAAGATCACTCCACTGCGTAAGGGTTTTTTGGCACACAAGAATTCAGAGAGTAAGATCCCACAAAACATCAGTCAGTGGTAAAGAGAGGAGGAAGTGGCAAATTTGAAAGTATTCAAAAAAGGGTGGGGAAAAGAAGGAGAGCTTATGTTTAAGATCATCCATTGCCATCCAGGAATCCTGGAAACATAAATCATGTACTATGTGAACACCAGAGCTGTGCCAGGGTATGACTTGAAGAGGAGATAAGCCAGCAGGAAAAGCAGGGTTGTCCCAAAGGGAGGTGAGGGGAGAGCAGGGAGAGGACAATCTATATTTCTCTAGAGAGTTTGTCCGGAGTGAAAGATAGAATTTAAGAGAAGGAAAATAATTTGTCAGAGTGAGTTGATAAGGTTTGTCCAGAACCCACAGAGAAGCCAATGAACGGAGGCCCAAGGAAAAGGCTTCCAAGTCCACCCAAGCAATAGAGCCCTGGGGTGCAAATGAGGCAACAAATTCACTGAGGTGACTAGCCAGATAATAAAATTTAACATCTGGGAATCCCCGACTGCCCACAGAACGAGGGAGCCTAAGCACAGTAAAAGCTATTCTTGGGGGTTTATCGTTCCAAACAAAATTCACGAATGAGGACTGGTTGTCCCTAAGAACCCTCTCCGGAACTATGACCGGTAGGGTCTGAAAGAGGTAAAGAAGCTGTGGCATAAGTGTTATTTTAATGGCAATGATTCTACCCAGCCAGGATATGATATGAGCCCTCCATTTAGCTAGATTGGATTTAATCTTACTGAAAAGGCATGTAAAATTCTCAGAGTAAAGAACTATAATGGGATGTAATAAATACCCCTAAGTTCTTAATCTTATTGGACTGCCAGCGATGATCATAGGAAGAATGCAATTGGCATTTTAGATCATCTGAAACATGTAGTAGCATGGCTTAAGATATTAATTACATTGATTTTATAGCCCAATAAGGTTCCATTCTCCTTTATAATTTGATACAAGGCTGGGAGAGAAGACTGTGGCTGAGTGAGAGACAACAATACATCATTGTCAAATAGCGATATCTTAAAGTCCTGTGGTCCCACCTTCACCCCCCGGATCCTGTCAGAATGTCTTATCATGGCAGCCAAGGGCTCTATGACCATGGAAAACACTAGGGGGGAAATAGGGCATCCCTGTCTCGTACCATTAGATAGTGGGAAGGGAGTGGACAGTATCCCGTTAGTAAGAACTCTAGCTATGGGTGAGGAATAAAGAGCCGAGACTCCTGTCAGGAATTCTGCAGATATGCCAAAGGCCTGCCAGTTTTGAAATAGAAAGGGCCAGGAAATGCTGTCAAATGCCTTTTCAGCATCTAGCGAGAGAACAATAGAGGGAGTCTGTGGTTCAATATTTGTATAATATCTACTGCCCTTCTAGTGTTGTCCCTGGCCTGATGTCCAGTAATAAAACCCACCTGATCATAATGTATCAGGCCAGGGAGGACACCTTTGAGACGAGTAGCCAGAATTTTGGCGTAAAGTTTAATGTCCAAATTCAATAGGGATATCGGCAAATAATTAGCACAATCTTGGGGGTTTCTGCCTTCCTTGTGAATAACGATCACCTTAGCTTCCAACATAGAGCTGGGTAAAGAGGTGCCATGGAGTACAGCGTTAAACAATACTCTGAGATGAGGGATCAAAATGGATGAAAATTTCTTGTACTATGAAGCTGAAAAACCATCAGGGCCTGGAGCCTTGAAGGATTTAAAGTTCTTCAAGACTGCAGCAATTTCCTCATCTGTAATATCGCTATTCATCTCTGAAGAGGCATTATCAGACAACCTAGGAAGGTGGGCTCGCTGTAAGAACTCTGAAATTAAAACATCTGGGGGACCAGGACTCAGAGTGTTAGACTCCAAATTATATAGTTTAGTATAGTAGCCCTGGAACGCCCTGTTTATGGCATCGGGAGCATAAGTTACCTCACCGGAGTCAGTATGTACAGCCAGAATATTGTTCTGGGAGCGCTGTGCCCTGAGGCGAGATGCCAGAATTCTATCCGCTTTATCACCCCTCTCATAGAAAGTCTGATTAAGCCTACGGAGAGTCTTTGCTGTGCGCTCTAATAAAAAAAAATGAGATCTCAGATTTAGCCTTAAGTAAAAGCTCAAAGTTAGCAGGGGTGGGGAAGAGTTTATGCTGCCTCTCAAGTGCTTGGAGTCTAGTAGAAAGAGCAAGGAAGTTGGCTTCCCCTGATTTTTTAAATCTAGATACCTGACATATCAGATGGCCACTTAAGACAGCCTTATGGGCTTCCCATAGAGTAATAGAAGAAGTCTACGAGAGATCATTATTTAAAAAAATAGTAAGACATCATTTGATTTGGTCAGTAAGTTCCGGACTATGCAAGAGGGAGTCATTCAGCCTCCAAGAGGCAGGAGGGGGATGAGGGACAAAAGAAAGAAGATCAACAGTAATCAGACAATGATCAGACCATATCATAGGAAGTATGCGTGCAGAGGCAAGCTTAGAAGATAGGTCCCGGCTGAGTAGAATCATATCATTCCTAGAGTATGGACAGATGAATAAAACGTGTAATCCCTAGTTAGAGGTTCAATTAATCTATATGAATCATACAGTAAATGGTGTTTCAAAAGAGCAAGCAAGGCCAAAGATGCAGAAGATGGGGGTTTGGGAGTAGAAGGAAAATAAAGGGAAGCTCTATCTAGAGAGACTTTGAGTACCTCATTGAAATCACCAGCCATAATAAGTCCCCCTTTATGAAGTCTAGTCAGATGAGAGACCAAACTCCTAAAACAGGTGGCCTGATTTTGGTTTGGGGCATATATATTAACAAGGGTGCACAGGGTGTTATTGAGTTTCCCTACAAGTATAAGCCATCTACCTGATTTATCCAGATGACTGTCTATAAGTGTAAAAGTAAGATGAGCAGCCATCAAAATGGAGACCCCCTTTTTTATGTGTGGCATCACATGCATGAAATGTAAGTGGGCAAAATTTAGATTTCAGGCCAGGGTGAAGGGATTTCTTAAAGTGGGTTTCCTGTAAAAAGACTATAGCACTCTTGGTCCATTTAAGTGAAAGAAAAAGTTTAGCACATTTGGAGGGGCTGTTCAAACCATTAACGTTATGTGAATAATGCCTAAGAGCCATGACAGTCATCCCGTCGGGTCACCTGATGTCTTCCCTCTGGATTCCACACCTCCATAACAAACCAATCAAAAAACAGCATAGTCAGAAAAAATAGATGGCATACATCAATACACAGTTGACCGAGAGAAGAAAGAAAAGAAAGTAAACAAAACTTGGAGAAAGTGGGTAAGAAGGGGGTGTTGGGGACCAGAAGAAAAGACATCTGGCCTAACATGCCGGTAAGGAAGTAACAGAAAAAGGTTACAAAGTGACAACGACCGGACTTGGGTATAAAACCCTATTAAGGAGTCGAGGCCTAGACGTCCCAAGGGCATCAGGTATAACAGACACCTAACATCATGTGTCCTGAGTTTAGGGACAATTAGTAATGGGAGAAAAGATGGGACAAAAAGCCCCAAACCCTACTAATATGTATGGTAAACAAAATGTATATACGGAGCCCCCGAGGTCAAATCTAGAGAATGTATGGAAGTAGAGAGGGCAGCAACAGGTAACAAGGTAAGTAGTGCCAGGTCCATAACAAGAGACTACATCACCATTGGGGGGTGGCAGCTGCAAACAAACCTGAAAGGTACTAAAACAGCAAAGAGAGCTTAGTTCGGTACACATAAGTATGGCGAAAGAGGAATGAGAGCTAGAAGACAACATGCAAACAAAAATATGTTACATCACCAAGTCAAAGATGTTCTCTGATAAAGAGGAAAACTTAATTGAATTGCATGAAGACATAGGGAACATCAGGTCGGAGGACCAGCAGAAGCAGATTTCCTCGCAGAAGGCACCCTCATCCAATCTTGGTTCAAGGAGCGTCGGGGCATAGTGGTCGCCTCCAAGGGTGTATCAACATGTGCCCGCCATGGTGTATCAGAAGAGGATGATGGAAGAGAGATACCCAAGGTGTCCAGGAGTCAGTGAGCTTCAGTCAGGTCTTTAGCCGAGTGAAGGCGGTTACGATGCCATACCAGGATGCAGAAGGGGAACCCCATCTGTAACAAATTCCATTGTCTCTAAGAACCAAAGTAACAGGACTAAAGTCCTTTCTCTTGAGCAGAGTAGCGGGGGCAATGTCCTGAAATATTTGAAAGGAATGACCTTGAAACTGAATAATGGTGGTCTTCCTAGCCTCCCTGAGTATATCCTCCTTGGCTGTATAGTAATGGAAGTGCAGAATAACATCTGTAGGCTGAGCAGAGTCCTGTGAATGGGGGTGAAGAGCTCTGTGGGCCCTGTCCAACTATAGGTGGTCTTTCGGAGTCATTGGGGAAAGGTGCAAAAATAATTTTTTAAGGTAGTCATCAAGAGACACCATATCCACTTCCTCAGGAACACCTCTAATGTGAAGATTATTACGTTACGCTCTGTTGTTCTGATCTTCCTGGTGCTCCAGAATAAGCTGAATCTCCTGCTTTAGACCTTGAAGTTCATCGCCCAAACCCTGTTGAGAAGTAATGACATCATCTACCTTAGATTCCAATTGGTCAATTTGATCGGCAAGATCAGTAATGTCAGCCTTAAGAGAAGTAATTGCCGTATGCAATTCTGCCTGCACTGCCTGAATAGACTTTCTCATCTCCTGGATTTCACGAAATAGCATTTGTAAGTCCTTCCGAGTCCATGGGGAATGGTCCGAGTCCTCTGAATCTGAAATATCAGGGAGCAAGGGGGTAGGCCTCCCCGAACTTTTAGTGTCTGAGAAGGCAATTTTTTTAAGACTCTGGGTCTGGTCCTATCCATTTTGTTATTGGTTGCCTTTAGGCATGATGGAGTTACGGAAAGGACAACACGATAAAATAAACTGTAGTATGTAGTTAGGTAAATCTCCATAGCAGGGAAATGAAATTGTAATTATTGCATCATAGGTAGCATAAAATGAAAGTCCCGTGACTCAGGGCAGCATCCGCCATCTTGAAAGAACTAAGGTCTCATAGGTAGCTTAACTCAAACAGCGAAGGTCATCACAAGATAGAGCTCCAGCCCAAGTTAATATATATAATGTAGACAGAATTCTGAGGGCATGGTGGTTTACAAAAGAGACGTATAGAGCATTGATGGCACAGACCAAGGGGTTCCCCCCAGGGTCTGAGCACTGGGACTTAAGGTGGTTATTCACCTAGCAGTAGTTATAGGGAGAGGGTAGCACAGGCAGCAATGGTACAGATATGGAAGCTGCAGCTGTTGCTGACCAACTCACCACTTTCATATACCAGAAGCCACCAGGTATCATGAGGTAGGGCCCAGGAGGTGGTGGGATATGGTCATGGACCAGCCAGTTTCAGGGAGCAGGCAATAACAATGAAAAACCTGTGGGCACCTTTTCCAAGATGGCCGCCTGGAGCTAGAGAGAAACTGGGACTTCCTGGCTCCTGTGCTGTGCAACTGCGGCCAGCGGGACTTCCAGGGGCACAGAGGATGGGAGACAAGGTGCCGTGGATGTGCTGGAGCAAGGGGGAGGCCATAGAGGATGGATCCATGTCTCAAAGTTCCTGTCCCGGACTTCCGGAGGTGCGCGGTGGCCGTCGCTACAAAGTGAGTCCCAGGCTCAGCAGACAGAAGTAGGCTGCAGTGCGGAGACACTGATAGGGACCACCGTAGTGCTCCAGACCTCAATCAGCCACACAGGGAGCTCAGAAGATGGTGAGATGGGGCAATGGGCATGCCGGGAGCCGCTATCACCGGGCAGGCAGCAGGTGCTGTTGGATAGTACAGCTCCCGCCTCTCCAGCAGCAGCATGCAGTCTGGTAAGACAAGCTGGCGGGCATCTCTGTACTCAGGAGGACACCAGCCACCACTTAAGAGGTAGGATGTCCCACTGATTGATGCAGGCTTTGGCCAGCTGGCACAACTGGGCCGAAGGGGGGTCAGGAGCCATCAATGTTCCTTGCAGGTCCAGAGGAGAAGGTCCGGGGATGGCTGGAAATCGAGGTCCCGGCTCATGGGAGGGAGGGAGGCCGCAACCCACAGAGAGGCCTAGAGCCTCTCCCGGCTCCGTGGACTGCCATCACCCACTAACAGGTACTGGACGTAGTAGAGGCACTGTAGGGGGTTGAGGGGCCCTGGTAATGCTAGAGATGGGGCTATAAAATAACAAACAGACCGGAGCTCCTATTCCACATGTCTGCCCAGAATTACTGCCAGGCCACGCCCCATGCTTTTAATTTTTAACAACTGCAACCCTTAATTTGTATAGCATACAGGGCAAGCAGCACCCCTATATTTTACGGCATACAGGAACAGTGTGCTTTTAATTTTAACAACTGCACCCCTGATTTTTTTATAGCATACAGGGCTAGTGCAATGTTATTTGATCAGCAGCACCCCCATATTTTACTGCATACAGGATCAGTGTAATTTAAATTTTTAATACTGCACCCCTGAATTTTTATAGCATACAGGGCCAGTAAAATATTATTTGAACAGCAGCACCCCTATATTCTACAGCATACAGGAGCAGTATGCTTTTAATTTTTAGCAACTGCACCCGTGAATTTTTACAACATACAGGGCCAGCAGCACCCCTATATTTTACAGCATACAGGAGCAGTGTGCTTTAATTTTTTAACAACTGAACCCCTGAATTTTTATAGCATACAGGGCCAGCTGCATCCCTATGTTTTACAGCATACAGGAGGACAGTGCCCCTGCACCCTGTACAACACAGTGACAGCCAGAGCAGCAATACCCATGTACAGTGGCAACACCCAGTCGTAAGAGCACATGAAACACCAGTGACATCCAGGACAGCCATGACAGCACTCCGGACACAGCACAGGTACACCACAGTGACTGCAGCAGCACCCCTACAGAGAATGCACTAACCCCACCCAAGGACACCACCCACAGAGAGAGAGACAGAGGTCTTTCTCCATCACTGTCCAAGTCCAGAGTGAAAATGGTGGTGACACATGGCTGTTTATATGGAATCCAAATCCCACGAGAATCCGACAGTGGGTTGATATCATTTTGCCTTATTCTGGTTTCCGAGTCTGGTGGGAAGTCCCAAGCTAGACTCAGATCCGGGCTCAGAGCATGAAGTTCGGGGGGGTTCTGTTCTCAGGGAACCAAACCCGCTCATCCCTATTCAATACCTACATCATCGACTCCAGTCTGGAGTTTATCCAGCTATATCATCAGCTTTCATTCCTACTGCATGCTAATCTGCTCCTGCACTATTAGCATTTAGCTAGTCTCCTCATTTCTGCTCATAAGCAAGAACTAGCTAAATCCACCCAGCTTCCTTAATCAAGCTTCTAACACTGGCCCACTAGAGCCACAGTTGGGAATACAAAGAACTCCAGTCCTGACAGTCCATTATCTCTCTCCACTTTATCGCTCTCCAAGACATAATACATCTTCCCATAGGTGTCCCAAGAGGCATAGCTGAAAAGGATACATGATGATATACAAGCTGATTCTGAGTCAGTTATAAGTGGCACTGCAGATGGATTTTGTGGATGTCATTATAATGCATATGTGCCAAAGATGAAATCATCAACTGTGCAAGATCATACTTAAGTAAACAGAAGGAATTCACTAGTGCTTACATATTAAACAATTCTTGGTGACTGGGCTGCAACCTTGCAAATGAATAAATCTGTTCTTTCTAGTAGGAATGTCATGTTATTGTCAGGGGCACATAGGCTGAATTTGTGCTTGATCATAACAGAGGTGATATGCCTTTTTCAGATGGGTGCAAGTCCACATAATAATGAAGCTGGTTGTGGCTGTTCACCTAAAATCAGTGGGGAGCATAGGCTTCCAAATTCAGTAGCACAGATTTCTACAGACAGTTGTAGCAATACCTAGGAGTATATTTACTAAGCTCCCGATTTTGACCGATTTTGTGTTTTTTCTTCAAAGTGTCATCTTGGGAATTTACTAAACTAAAATCTCGGCAGTGATGAGTGCATTCGTATTTTTTTTTGAAGGCAGAGAAAAAAAATATGAATTCATACACCATCGGTAAAACACGCCTGTTATTTTATACAACTCGGTAATTTACTAAAATTTGTGTTCACAATCACTGCCGGCAATAGCCAAACACTGCCGTGAAAAAGTACAAATCGTTAAAAAAAGCAGTTTTCAAATAGACCTGCTTTCCCCCCCCCCCCGTATTCTGATAGGCATGCACGGATCAGTGAGATAAGTGCATGTTTATCTGTGGGAAGGGGTGTGAAAGGGTTAAAAATAAAATAAAAATTGCTTGGAGTCCCCCCTCCTAAGCATAACCAGCCTCGGGCTGTTTGAGCCGGTCCTGGTTGTAAAAATACAATGGAAAAAATGACTGGGGTTCCCCCATATTTAAAGACATGGAAGTGGGGTATTCCTGCACTGCTATGAGAAATATGTATAAAGTATATATGTAACCAACATATGGTAAATAACCTGGAATGATTTCCTAAATAATTAGTGGTGTTGGCGGTGCTCCCCCGAGGAAATGACAGATACAATCACTGGGGGGTTTTTTGTCCCGGGAAAGAACCACGGAACCAAAGAAGAAAACCTCTTTGTGGGGGCACTCATTTAAAGATTATTGTTTAAAAATTCATTTAATTAATTTCATTAAAAATGTTTGTACGTGAAAATTCCATATGCTACACCTCTATAAAGGTTAGCAGACAAAAGACATCTAACAAAACAATGTAACAAGTGACACTTCCTATAGAATTAGAAAATAATTAGAAAATAATAATAATAATTTACCTTCTATTTGTTGAAGAGGACTGTATTTCTTTATGCATCTTTCAGGAAAATCCGTTTCTGTTATAGTTTGTCTTAATACAACGGTATTCCAGCATGTATAATAATTGGATAGCAATTAGTAATCCACACTATGTTTTTTATGAGGGTGTGTAATTACTTAAAGTTCAATCAAAGAGATCTTTAGGAAGTGGATACTCACAGCCCGGTGAATAAATATGTGGATTAAATCAATTGTGTGGTGTTAAGAATTTGCATGAGAGATTGTTAGGCAATAATACCACGTCGGGCATTTGTATAGAGAAATACCGCTATTCCAGTAGTGTACCTTATATAGATCTAAAATAGGTATAGAAGGTCAGACCAGGGCCGGGGATCTGCCGACTTCTACTGCCTTCCCATGTGTGGAACTCCACAGTGAATGGGAGGTGAGAGGGTCAGGCGGCCGGCGCTGGTGTGAAGAAAGCAGAGGGTGCTTGCTGCTGTTGATAGCCGCGGGTCACAGAGTCTCTGGTAGCCCGACGGTCATTGCAGAGAGACGAGTCCCGCAGCTTGTCAATGAGAGAGCACCGGAATATCTGTATATGGTGTTCTTGTGTGCGGGTGCCGCTGTAATAGGGCTCGTGTATCTCTTGCCGCCCGTGATCGGAGCCGTGTTCTCTGCACGGAGATTCCGAATGACGTCACCGTGACGTCTGTAAGTTGTACGTACGTTTCACCCAGGGCAGGGCTTGTTCACCAAAAAGGTGAACAAGCCCTGCCCTGGGTGAAACGTACGTACAACTTACAGACGTCACGGTGACGTCATTCGGAATCTCCGTGCAGAGAACACGGCTCCGATCACGGGCGGCAAGAGATACACGAGCCCTATTACAGCGGCGACCGCACACAAGAACACCATATACAGGTATTCCGGTGCTCTCTCATTGGCAAGCTGCGGGACTCGTCTCTCTGCAATGACCGTCGGGCTACCAGAGACTCTGTGACCCGCGGCTATCAACAGCAGCAAGCACCCTCTGCTTTCTTCACACCAGCGCCGGCCGCCTGACCCTCTCACCTCCCATTCACTGTGGAGTTCCACACATGGGAAGGCAGTAGAAGTCGGCAGATCCCCGGCCCTGGTCTGACCTTCTATACCTATTTTAGATCTATAAAAGGTACACTACTGGAATAGCGGTATTTCTCTATACAAATGCCCGACATGGTATTATTGCCTAACAATCTCTCATGCAAATTCTTAACACCACACAATTGATTTAATCCACATATTTATTCACCGGGCTGTGAGTATCCACTTCCTAAAGATCTCTTTGATTGAACTTTAAGTAATTACACACCCTCATAAAAAACATAGTGTGGATTACTAATTGCTATCCAATTATTATACATGCTGGAATACCGTTGTATTAAGACAAACTATAACAGAAACGGATTTTCCTGAAAGATGCATAAAGAAATACAGTCCTCTTCAACAAATAGAAGGTAAATTATTATTATTATTTTCTAATTATTTTCTAATTCTATAGGAAGTGTCACTTGTTACATTGTTTTGTTAGATGTCTTTTGTCTGCTAACCTTTATAGAGGTGTAGCATATGGAATTTTCACGTACAAACATTTTTAATGAAATTAATTAAATGAATTTTTAAACAATAATCTTTAAATGAGTGCCCCCACAAAGAGGTTTTCTTCTTTGGTTCCGTGGTTCTTTCCCGGGACAAAAAAACCCCCAGTGATTCCCCCATATTTAAACAACTAGCACTGGGCTCTGCACCTGGTCCTGGTGCAAACAATATGGGAGACAAAAAATATGGGGGTCCCCTGTATTTTTAACACCAGCACTGGGCTCCACTAGTCACAGAGATAATGCCACAACCGGGGGACACTTTTATATTGGTCCCTGCTGCCCTGGCATTAAATCCCCATCTAGTCACCCCTGGCTGGGGTACCCTGGAGGAATGGGGACCCCTTAAATCAAGGGTTTTACCCCTCCAGCCACCCAAGGACCAGGGGTGAAGCCCGAGGCTGCTCCCCCCCCCATCCGCAGGCAGTGGATGGGAGGCTGATAGCCTTTTGTGTAAAAAAAGAATATGTTTTTTTGTAGCAGAACTACAAGTCCCAGCAAGCCTCCCTGCAAGCTGATACTTGGAGAACCACAATTACCTGCATGCAGGGGGAAAATGGGCCTGCTGGTACCTGTAGTTCTACTACAAAAAAATACCCAAATAAAAACAAAACACAGACACCGTGAAAGTACAACTTTAATGTACATACATGCACACTAATATACATACATACTTACCTATGTTGACATGGAACACCTCGGTCCTCTTCTCCAGTAGATTCCATGGAATACCTGTAAATAAAATATATACTTACAAACAATCCGGTGTAGATCGGTCCTTTTCTTTCTAGTTGTAATCCACGTACTTGTTAAAATAAAAAAACAAAATACCCGAACCACGAACTGAAAGGGGTCCCATGTTTACACATGGAACCCCTTTCCCCGACTGGTGGTACCCCCTGTGACTCCTGTCAGAGAGGGTCCCGCCAGCCAATCAGGGAGCGCCACATCATGGTACTCTCCTGATTGGCTGTACGCTCCTGCCCTGTCAATCAGGAGGAGCGCACTGGTTACAATGTAGCGTAGCGGCTCTCCATTATAACCAATGATGGGAACTTTGCGGTCTGCGGTTAACCGCAAGTTAATTGGGGTCACCCACAAGAGTGACCCCAATTAACTTGCGGTTAACCGCAGACCGAAAACTTCCCACCATTGGTAATAATGGAGCGCCGCTACGCTACATTGTAACCAGTGCGCTCCTCCTGATTGGTTGTGTGCTCCTGCCCTGTCAATCAGAAGAAAGCCATGAAGTGTCATTCCCTGATTGGCTGGCCGGACCCTCTTTGACAGGAGTCACGGGGGGTCCCACCTGTTGGGGAAAGGGGTTCCATGTGTAAACATGGGACCCCTTTCTTTTTGTGTTTCGGGTATTTATTTTTTTATTTTAACAAGTACGTGGATTACAACTAGAAAGAAGAGGACCGATCTACACCGGATTGTTTGTAAGTATGTATTTTATTTACAGGTACCCCATGGATTCTACTGGAGAAGAGGACCGAGGTGTTCCATGTCAACATAGGTAAGTATGTATGTATGTAAGTAAGTGTGCATGTATGTACATTAAAGTTGTACTTTCACGGTGTCTGTGTTTTGTTTTTATTTGGGTATTTTTTTGTAGTAGAACTACAGGTACAAGCGGGCCCAATTTTCCCCCACATGCTGGTACTTGTGGTTCTCCAAGTACCAGCTTGCAGGGGAGGCTTGCTGGGACTTGTAGTTCTGCTACAAAAAACAATATTCTTGTTTTACACAAAAGGCTATCAGCCTCCCATCCACCGCCCACGGATGGGGGGACAGCCTCGGGCTTCACCCCTGGTCCTTGGTTGGCTGGAGGGGGGACCCCTTGATTTAAGGAGTCCCCACTCCTCAATGGTACCCCGGCCAGGGTTGACTAGTTGGGGATTTAATGCCAGGGCCGCAGGCTGTGGCATTATCTCTCTGACTAGTGGAGCCCGGTGCTGGTGTTAAAAATATGGGGGACCCCTACGTTTTTTGTCCCCTGTATTTTTTGCACCAGGACCAGGTGCAGAGCCCGGTGCTGGTTGTTTAAATATGGGGGAACCCCAGTCATTTTTCCCCCTGTATTTTTACAACCATGACTGTCTCAAAGAGCCCAAGGCTGGTTATGCTTAGGAGGGGGGACCCCACACAATTTTATTTTTTATTTTTTCTCTTTCTTCACTTCTCATAATATACACAATGAAGCCCTGCACGGATCTCACATATCCGGCTTGGATTCATTGTGTTTTGTCAGGCAGTGTTTTACTAATCACTCCCATAAAACACTGCCCGACTTTACGAATGACATTGACATCAGAAAATACGAAAATGCAGAATACGATAGCATAGTAAATTACATGTAAAAAACCCCACAAAGTTGCAAATTCTCACTACCGATGTCATTCGTGTTTAATCTCCCACCAAATCCTGGCAATTACGAATATTAGTAAATATACCCCCTAGTGTGTTCCATGTTAGAGGATCAACTGGTATGGCTTATAGGGCTTCTTCGAGATGTTGAACGCTCACAGCAGAGGGGCAGATGGTTCCCTGAACCCTACTCTGTAAATGTCACAATAAATAAAAATAAACTGTTTGTTTTAGTAACCTGGAATTTTTCTGCTATCTGGGTTTAATTTATACAAATAGTAATAATAACTTTTCACACTATAAGCATTTCTACATCACAAAAAACATTCACAACTTATTACAACTAGATACCAATTTAATAAATAGTTAAAAGTTATGTGATCATCCTATCACTATGCATAGAGCTTCAACACACACACACACACACACACACACACACACACACACACACACACACACACACACACACACACTGCTAAACTTTGCATACAGTCTATTTATACAGTAATTGTCAGGGTACTTAGTTTAACAACTGTTGGCATCTCTGAATTAGTATAATGTCTCTTGTGTTGATACTAGAGATGTGGATTTACCATTTTTGCTGGATTTGGATTTGGCACTTATTTGTCAACAGGATGTGGAATTGGATTTGCCAAACACTGATTTTTTTTCAAAAATTTACAAAAAAGCTAAAATCACATAATTTTGGCCTTTTTTTATTCCTAGACTACTATTAGCCTCAATAACATTAATTTACAGTCATTTACAGTCAATTTCGACCACCTCACAGCTCACAATATTGTTTTCACAATTATTGGCCAAAGCTGCAGTGAGCTGGCTGGTTACTAAGTGGCAGAACAGCGGAACAAACACACAACAATTTAAAGCACATCTATGAATCTTTGTTACACAGCAGTGGCTGAAATAAAAGCTGATACAAGATGGAATTGTCCTTGGGCCCTCCTACCTACCCTTATGTTGGATATTAAAAATGACATGCACACTTTAACAAACCAAGCACCTCAACGACAGGGAATACATTTTTTTATTCTATTTTATTCCCTGGACTGCATGGAATAAATGCTTACAGATTACAATCAGTTAATAGTGTGGGATAATATTTAAGAACATGACTTATAAGTAGAATTATTTGCCATTGACAAAGATTAGGAACTATAATATTATCACAATCTTTTCACAACTCATTGCTAACATAACTGATGGCTATGACAGGACAGTAAAGCTGGGTGCACATTAGCTATCAATTTGAATGATTTGCCTGATAACAACAAGTTGTTAGGACAAATTGTTCAAATTGTACTAATGTTTACCCACTACATCGCTTGCGATGCATGCTCCCAAGGGTCGCTAGAAACATCCCCATCATCTTTATATGCAGCTCCGTCATGGGATTTCGCTAGCGATGACATGCTGCCGAATGCAGCATGAAGCTCCCTCCACCTACCATTGCACTGTCGCTGCTGGTATCGGCAGGTTTGTATGCACTAGCCGATGCCGGCACCCCTGCCGGTCCATTGCTTCCGTTCATGTTGGGTACACATTATTGTTTATTGTGTACCCAATGTAAAGTTCTTATATAGGCAACTGCAGAAAATCAAAACAGAAAACATCCAACTCAAGTTAGAAATGGACTATGTGAAAGCATTGATGGGATGATATTGCACAATGTTACAGATTCAATAAGAGGAGATATTTTGTACTAATAACCTCTTATAATGCACAGTGCCAGTTTGCATCATTGCTACAGTAAGATACACTACAAGGTCAATACAGTTAAGAGTCCATTGTAGCTCAGCAGCATACTGTAGCATAGTAATGAAGCATGGAAGGAGGAGCCAAGCCATGTGACTTTTTACACTGCCTGAATGTGATTGGCTGGTTTATCAGGGATCACCATCCACTGACACAATAATATTTTCAGTACTGTCATTTTCATCTGTAGACCATTATTGGCCGGCTTATCAGGGATCACTATACACTGACACAATATTGTTATATGTACTGTCATTTTCGTCCGTGGTGCATTCAGCACCAAGAAGTTGAACTGTGTATTGCATGGCCTGGATTCACTTGTGGCTAGACTTAGGGATGCAATGCCATGACATGCTGTGACTGGGAGGCTTGAATGCTGCGCTATGATCAAAGATGTAAGAGGACACACCTGTATTACACACTTCATACTCACAAGACCTACTGTAGCACCATGTCACATCTTTCTTTTCCCTAAATTCAAATCTGTACTCAAGGAAACCCATTTTGCTTTAGTTACTAAGGTAAAGAAGATAATGTTGGAGCTGTTGAGACAGCTGATAGATAATTAACTACTGTACAGCATGGTTGAATATATGAATATAAGAAAGTAGTGGTGTGTAAATGCAGAAGGGGAGTACATAGAAGGGGAACAGAGTTAAAATGTACTTAATATAATTAAACATAAATTATAGCATTAGTCTTGTTATTCAATAACTACTCTCTCTCTCCCTCTCTATATATAAAACAAAAAAAAGTTAATGCCCTCAATAAAAAGTCCAAACACTCAAGTCTTCACAGGAGTAATTCAGTGTCTTTAAAACTGTTACCCACACAATCAGTTCTTTCCAGAGTAGAAAAATTACCAGTTTCAAAACTGCACTCAGACCCCGTTTTGGCGACTTCCCCTTAACTTGAATCTACAGATACAATATTACCATATATACTCGAGTATAAATCGACCCAAATATAAGCCGAGGCACCTAATTTTACCACAAAAACCTGGGAAAACTTATTGACTCTTGTATAAGCCTAGCGTGGGAAATGCAGCTCTAGCCGTACACAGCCCTCATGCTGCCAGATATGCCCCCACAGTGCCATATATGCCCTCATAGTGCCAGATATGCCTCCACAGTGCCAGATATGCCCCCACACTGCCAGATATGCCCCCACAGTGCCAGATATGCCCTCATACTGCCAGATATGCATGCCCCCTCAGTGCCAGATATGCCCTCACACTGCCAGATATGCCCCCACACAGTGCCAGTTATACCCCCACAGTGCCAGATATGCCCTCATACTGCCAGATATGCATAACCCCTCAGTGCCAGATATGCTCTCACAGTGCCAGATATGCCCCCACAGTGCCAGATATGCCCTCATACTGCCAGATATGCATGCCCCCTCAGTGCCAGATATGCCCTCACACTGCCAGATATGCCCCCACACAGTGCCAGTTATATCCCCACAGTGCCAGATATGCCCTCATGCTGCCAGATAGGCATGCCCCCTCAGTGCCACATATGCCCCCACCAAGTGCCAAATATGCTCCCCCAGTGCCTGCTATAACTTACCTTCCGCCACTCCGGCATTGTCTTGTGAAGGAGGGACACAGAGGGCACAGCGCGCGCCTCTCCTGTGTCCCTCCTGCGTCTCCGGTGGCCGCGGCGGGTCTGTTAAATGAAGTGCGGGTTAATGAGCCAATCAGAGCTCACAAACAGGTACTTCCTTTAATAGACCCGCCGCTGCCGCCGGAGACGCAGGAGGGACACAGGAGAGGCGCGTGCTGTACCCTCCGTGTCCCTCCTTCCCACTGCACTGCACTGCCAGCATTGACTCGAGTATAAGCCGAGGGGGCTTTTTCAGCACAAAAAAAATTGCTGAAAAAGTCGGCTTATACTCGAGTATATACGGTAGTCATCTGTAATCAATGAAAGAACAGGTTGCGCTCCATAGTGCTTGTATCTGTTAGTATTTAGTTGGTAAAATAATATAAAAAGCAAATAAACTCATGTACCAAACTTTGCGGTTAAAACCAGTACCATACACAGACTTGAGTGATCCAATCACCACACATCACAAACACGCTAGGGCACTCCCCTATATAAATTAGAGATGAGCGGGTTCGGTTTCTCTGAAACCGAACCCGCACGAACTTCATGTTTTTTTCACGGGTCCGAGCAGACTCGGATCCTCCCGCCTTGCTCGGTTAACCCGAGCGCGCCCGAACGTCATCATGACGCTGTCGGATTCTCGCGAGACTCGGATTCTATATAAGGAGCCGCGCGTCGCCGCCATTTTCACACGTGCATTGAGATTGATAGGGAGAGGACGTGGCTGGCGTCCTCTCCATTAGAAATTAGATTAGAAGAGAGAGAGAGATTGTGCAGAGTCAGACAGAGTTTACCACAGTGACCAGTGCAGTTGTTGTTAGTTAACTTTTATTTATTTTAATATAATATATCCGTTCTCTGCTATATCCGTTCTCTGCCTGAAAAAAAACGATACACAGCAGCAGCCAGTCACACAGTGTGACTCAGTCTGTGTGCACTCAGCTCAGCCCAGTGTGCTGCACATCAATGTATAAAAGGCAAAGCTTATAATAATTGTGGGGGAGACTGGGGAGCACTGCAGGTTGTTATAGCAGGAGCCCCCAGGAGTACATAATATTATATTAATTTAAAATTAAACAGTGCACACTTTTGCTGCAGGAGTGCCACTGCCAGTGTGACTAGTGGTGACCAGTGCCTGACCACCAGTATAGTAGTATATTGTTGTATGTATTGTATACTATCTCTTTATCAACCAGTCTATATTAGCAGCAGACACAGTACAGTGCGGTAGTTCACGGCTGTGGCTACCTCTGTGTCGGCAGTCGGAACTCGGCAGGCAGTCCGTCCATCCATAATTGTATTACAATATATACCACCTAACCGTGGTATTTTTTTTTCTTTCTTTATACCGTCGTCATAGTGTCATACTAGTTGTTACGAGTATACTACTATCTCTTTATCAACCAGTGTACAGTGCGGTAGTTCACGGCTGTGGCTACCTCTGTGTCGGCAGTCGGCAGGCAGTCCGTCCATCCATAATTGTATTATTATTATAATATATACCACCTAACCGTGGTTTTTTTTTCATTCTTTATACCATCATAGTGTCATACTAGTTGTTACGAGTATACTACTATCTCTTTATCAACCAGTGTACAGTGCGGTAGTTCACGGCTGTGGCTACCTCTGTGTCGGCAGTCGGCAGGCAGTCCGTCCATCCATAATTGTATTATTATTATAATATATACCACCTAACCGTGGTTTTTTTTTCATTCTTTATACCGTCGTCATAGTGTCATACTAGTTGTTACGAGTATACTACTATCTCTTTATCAACCAGTGTACAGTGCGGTAGTTCACGGCTGTGGCTACCTCTGTGTCGGCAGTCGGCAGGCAGTCCGTCCATCCATAATTGTATTATTATTATAATATATACCACCTAACCGTGGTTTTTTTTTCATTCTTTATACCGTCGTCATAGTGTCATACTAGTTGTTACGAGTATACTACTATCTCTTTATCAACCAGTGTACAGTGCGGTAGTTCACGGCTGTGGCTACCTCTGTGTCGGCAGTCGGCAGGCAGTCCGTCCATCCATAATTGTATTATTATTATAATATATACCACCTAACTGTGGTATTTTTTTTTCTTTCTTTATACCGTCGTCATAGTGTCATACTAGTTGTTACGAGTATACTACTATCTCTTTATCAACCAGTGTACAGTGCGGTAGTTCACGGCTGTGGCTACCTCTGTGTCGGCAGTCGGCAGGCAGTCCGTCCATCCATAATTGTATTATTATTATAATATATACCACCTAACCGTGGTTTTTTTTTCATTCTTTATACCGTCGTCATAGTGTCATACTAGTTGTTACGAGTATACTACTATCTCTTTATCAACCAGTGTACAGTGCGGTAGTTCACGGCTGTGGCTACCTCTGTGTCGGCAGTCGGCAGGCAGTCCGTCCATCCATAATTGTATTATTATTATAATATATACCACCTAACCGTGGTTTTTTTTTCATTCTTTATACCGTCGTCATAGTGTCATACTAGTTGTTACGAGTATACTACTATCTCTTTATCAACCAGTGTACAGTGCGGTAGTTCACGGCTGTGGCTACCTCTGTGTCGGCAGTCGGCAGGCAGTCCGTCCATCCATAATTGTATTATTATTATAATATATACCACCTAACCGTGGTTTTTTTTTCATTCTTTATACCGTCGTCATAGTGTCATACTAGTTGTTACGAGTATACTACTATCTCTTTATCAACCAGTGTACAGTGCGGTAGTTCACGGCTGTGGCTACCTCTGTGTCGGCAGTCGGCAGGCAGTCCGTCCATCCATAATTGTATTATTATTATAATATATACCACCTAACCGTGGTTTTTTTATACCACCTAACCGTGGCAGTCCGTCCATAATTGTATACTAGTATCCAATCCATCCATCTCCATTGTTTACCTGAGGTGCCTTTTAGTTCTGCCTATAAAATATGGAGAACAAAAAAGTTGAGGTTCCAAAATTAGGGAAAGATCAAGATCCACTTCCACCTCGTGCTGAAGCTGCTGCCACTAGTCATGGCCGAGACGATGAAATGCCAGCAACGTCGTCTGCCAAGGCCGATGCCCAATGTCATAGTACAGAGCATGTCAAATCCAAAACACCAAATATCAGAAAAAAAAGGACTCCAAAACCTAAACTAAAATTGTCGGAGGAGAAGCGTAAACTTGCCAATATGCCATTTACCACACGGAGTGGCAAGGAACGGCTGAGGCCCTGGCCTATGTTCATGGCTAGTGGTTCAGCTTCACATGAGGATGGAAGCACTCAGCCTCTCGCTAGAAAAATGAAACGACTCAAGCTGGCAAAAGCACAGCAAAGAACTGTGCGTTCTTCGAAATCCCAAATCCACAAGGAGAGTCCAATTGTGTCGGTTGCGATGCCTGACCTTCCCAACACTGGATGTGAAGAGCATGCGCCTTCCACCATTTGCACGCCCCCTGCAAGTGCTGGAAGGAGCACCCGCAGTCCAGTTCCTGATAGTGAGATTGAAGATGTCAGTGTTGAAGTCCACCAGGATGAGGAGGATATGGGTGTTGCTGGCGCTGGGGAGGAAATTGACAAGGAGGATTCTGATGGTGAGGTGGTTTGTTTAAGTCAGGCACCCGGGGAGACACCTGTTGTCCGTGGGACGAATATGGCCGTTGACATGCCAGGTGAAAATACCAAAAAAATCAGCTCTTCGGTGTGGAGGTATTTCACCAGAAATGCGGACAACAGGTGTCAAGCCGTGTGTTCCCTTTGTCAAGCTGTAATAAGTAGGGGTAAGGACGTTAACCACCTCGGAACATCCTCCCTTATACGTCACCTGCAGCGCATTCATAATAAGTCAGTGACAAGTTCAAAAACTTTGGGTGACAGCGGAAGCACTCCACTGACCAGTAAATCCCTTCCTCTTGTAACCAAGCTCACGCAAACCACCCCACCAACTCCCTCAGTGTCAATTTCCTCCTTCCCCAGGAATGCCAATAGTCCTGCAGGCCATGTCACTGGCAATTCTGACGATTCCTCTCCTGCCTGGGATTCCTCCGATGCATCCTTGCGTGTAACGCCTACTGCTGCTGGCGCTGCTGTTGTTGCTGCTGGGAGTCGATGGTCATCCCAGAGAGGAAGTCGTAAGACCACTTTTACTACTTCCACCAAGCAATTGACTGTCCAACAGTCATTTGCGAGGAAGATTAAATATCACAGCAGTCATCCTACTGCAAAGCGGATAACTGAGGCCTTGACATCCTGGGTGGTGAGAAACGTGGTTCCGGTATCCATCATTACTGCAGAGCCAACTAAAGACTTGTTGGAGGTACTGTGTCCCCGGTACCAAATACCATCTAGGTTCCATTTCTCTAGGGTTGCGATACCGAAAATGTACACAGACCTCAGAAAAAGAGTCACCAGTGTCCTAAAAAATGCAGCTGTACCCAATGTCCACTTAACCACGGACATGTGGACAAGTGGAGCAGGGCAGGGTCAGGACTATATGACTGTGACAGCCCACTGGGTAGATGTATGGACTCCCGCCGCAAGAACAGCAGCGGCGGCACCAGTAGCAGCATCTCGCAAACGCCAACTCGTTCCTAGGCAGGCTACGCTTTGTATCACCGGTTTCCAGAATACGCACACAGCTGAAAACCTCTTACGGCAACTGAGGAAGATCATCGCGGAATGGCTTACCCCAATTGGACTCTCCTGTGGATTTGTGGCATCGGACAACGCCAGCAATATTGTGCGTGCATTACATCTGGGCAAATTCCAGCACGTCCCATGTTTTGCACATACCTTGAATTTGGTGGTGCAGAATTTTTTAAAAAACGACAGGGGCGTGCAAGAGATGCTGTCGGTGGCCAGAAAAATTGCGGGACACTTTCGGCGTACAGGCAGCACGTACAGAAGACTGGAGCACCACCAAAAACGCCTGAACCTGCCCTGCCATCATCTGAAGCAGGAGGTGGTAACGAGGTGGAATTCAACCCTCTATATGCTTCAGAGGTTGGAGGAGCAGCAAAAGGCCATTCAAGCCTATACAACTGACCACGATATAGGAGGTGGAATGCACCTGTCTCAAGCGCAGTGGAGAATGATTTCAACGTTGTGCAAGGTTCTGCAACCTTTTGAACTTGCCACACGTGAAGTCAGTTCAGACACTGCCAGCCTGAGTCAGGTCATTCCCCTCATCAGGCTTTTGCAGAAGAAGCTGGAGACATTGAAGGAGGAGCTAAGACAGAGCGATTCCGCTAGGCATGTGGGACTTGTGGATGGAGCCCTTAATTCGCTTAACAAGGATTCACGGGTGGTCAATCTGTTGAAATCAGAGCACTACATTTTGGCCACCGTGCTCGATCCTAGATTTAAAACCTACCTTGGATCTCTCTTTCCGGCGCACACAAGTCTGCTGGGTTTCAAAGACCTGCTGGTGAGAAAATTGTCAAGTCAAGCGGAACGCGACCTGTCAACATCTCCTCCTTCACATTCTCCCGCAACTGGGGCTGCGAGGAAAAGGCTCAGAATTCCGAGCCCACCCGCTGGCGGTGATGCAGGGCAGTCTGGAGCGACTGCTGATGCTGACATCTGGTCCGGACTGAAGGACCTGACAACCATTACGGACATGTCGTCTACTGTCACTGCATATGATTCTATCACCATTGATAGAATGGTGGAGGATTATATGAGTGACCGCATCCAAGTAGGCACGTCACACAGTCCGTACTTATACTGGCAGGAAAAAGAGGCAATTTGGAGGCCCTTGCACAAACTGGCTTTATTCTACCTAAGTTGCCCTCCCACAAGTGTGTACTCCGAAAGAGTGTTTAGTGCCGCCGCTCACCTTGTCAGCAATCGGCGTACGAGGTTACATCCAGAAAATGTGGAGAAGATGATGTTCATTAAAATGAATTATAATCAATTCCTCCGCGGAGACATTGACCAGCAGCAATTGCCTCCACAAAGTACACAGGGAGCTGACATGGTGGATTCCAGTGGGGACGAATTGATAATCTGTGAGGAGGGGGATGTACACGGTGATATATCGGAGGATGATGATGAGGTGGACATCTTGCCTCTGTAGAGCCAGTTTGTGCAAGGAGAGATTAATTGCTTCTTTTTTGGTGGGGGTCCAAACCAACCCGTCATTTCAGTCACAGTCGTGTGGCAGACCCTGTCACTGAAATGATGGGTTGGTTAAAGTGTGCATGTCCTGTTTTGTTTATACAACATAAGGGTGGGTGGGAAGGGCCCAAGGACAATTCCATCTTGCACCTCTTTTTTCTTTTATTTTTCTTTGCGTCATGTGCTGTTTGGGGAGGGTTTTTTGGAAGGGACATCCTGCGTGACACTGCAGTGCCACTCCTAGATGGGCCCGGTGTTTGTGTCGGCCACTAGGGTCGCTTATCTTTCTCACACAGCTACCTCATTGCGCCTCTTTTTTTCTTTGCGTCATGTGCTGTTTGGGGAGGGTTTTTTGGAAGGGACATCCTGCGGGACACTGCAGTGCCACTCCTAGATGGGCCCGGTGTTTGTGTCGGCCACTAGGGTCGCTTATCTTTCTCACACAGTCAGCTACCTCATTGCGCCTCTTTTTTTCTTTGCGTCATGTGCTGTTTGGGGAGGGTTTTTTGGAAGGGACATCCTGCGTGACACTGCAATGCCACTCCTAGATGGGCCCGGTGTTTGTGTCGGCCACTAGGGTCGCTAATCTTACTCACACAGCTACCTCATTGCGCCTCTTTTTTTCTTTGCGTCATGTGCTGTTTGGGGAGGGTTTTTTGGAAGGGACATCCTGCGTGACACTGCAGTGCCACTCCTAGATGGGCCCGGTGTTTGTGTCGGCCACTAGGGTCGCTTATCTTTCTCACACAGTCAGCTACCTCATTGCGCCTCTTTTTTTCTTTGCGTCATGTGCTGTTTGGGGAGGGTTTTTTGGAAGGGACATCCTGCGTGACACTGCAGTGCCACTCCTAGATGGGCCCGGTGTTTGTGTCGGCCACTAGGGTCGCTTATCTTTCTCACACAGTCAGCTACCTCATTGCGCCTCTTTTTTTCTTTGCGTCATGTGCTGTTTGGGGAGGGTTTTTTGGAAGGGACATCCTGCGTGACACTGCAGTGCCACTCCTAGATGGGCCCGGTGTTTGTGTCGGCCACTAGGGTCGCTAATCTTACTCACACAGCTACCTCATTGCGCCTCTTTTTTTCTTTGCGTCATGTGCTGTTTGGGGAGGGTTTTTTGGAAGGGACATCCTGCGTGACACTGCAGTGCCACTCCTAGATGGGCCCGGTGTTTGTGTCGGCCACTAGGGTCGCTTATCTTTCTCACACAGTCAGCTACCTCATTGCGCCTCTTTTTTTCTTTGCGTCATGTGCTGTTTGGGGAGGGTTTTTTGGAAGGGACATCCTGCGTGACACTGCAGTGCCACTCCTAGATGGGCCCGGTGTTTGTGTCGGCCACTAGGGTCGCTTATCTTTCTCACACAGTCAGCTACCTCATTGCGCCTCTTTTTTTCTTTGCGTCATGTGCTGTTTGGGGAGGGTTTTTTGGAAGGGACATCCTGCGTGACACTGCAGTGCCACTCCTAGATGGGCCCGGTGTTTGTGTCGGCCACTAGGGTCGCTAATCTTACTCACACAGCTACCTCATTGCGCCTCTTTTTTTCTTTGCGTCATGTGCTGTTTGGGGAGGGTTTTTTGGAAGGGACATCCTGCGTGACACTGCAGTGCCACTCCTAGATGGGCCCGGTGTTTGTGTCGGCCACTAGGGTCGCTTATCTTACTCACACAGCGACCTCGGTGCAAATTTTAGGACTAAAAATAATATTGTGAGGTGTGATGTGTTCAGAATAGGCTGAAAATGAGTGTAAATTATGTTTTTTGAGGTTAATAATACTTTGGGATCAAAATTACCCCCAAATTCTATGATTTAAGCTGTTTTTTAGGGTTTTTTGAAAAAAACACCCGAATCCAAAACACACCCGAATCCGACAAAAAAAATTCGGTGAGGTTTTGCCAAAACGCGGTCGAACCCAAAACACGGCCGCGGAACCGAACCCAAAACCAAAACACAAAACCCGAAAAATTTCCGGCGCTCATCTCTAATATAAATGTGTGTATTTATATATAAATATTGATACATACATATGTATAAGCAACAGTCAAAAGGCATTCCATGGACTTTAATAAGTGGTGTTGACATGAAACAGATTCTAATATTTCAGATGTTTAAAGTACTCTGAAACGTTGGAATCTGTTTCATGTCTACATGTCCTCTTTAAACCTGTGGAATGCCTTTCAACTGCAACTTATATTGAGGGGTCTCACTGAGTTCTCTTAATAGTGCACCAAGGCATTATTATACATTTATGGAATGCCAGTCTTCTACTATTGCCATATCTATCTATCTATCTATCTATCTATATACAGTATCTTTCTAATTGTATATCCCCAGTGTCATATTGAACCCTAACCCTAACACACCACTCCCACAGTTTAATCATAACCATCTCCTCATGCAGCCAAAGCTTAACCAACCCCCCATCTCCATAGCCTAACCTTAACCCTCCCCTAGTGCCTAACCATAACCCCAGTACTTACCATCAGGATTCTGAATGTCAGGATACCGCTGTCAGCATTGTGATTCTCACCGCATACCACCTGAAAGATAATGGATAACTGGGACACACCTTACACTTTTTTTCTGCAAGTTTAGAAGTTTATTAATATAGTTATGGGAATTATGTAAGAAAACACAGTGTAATTGTGGTTAAATACTATTGCAAATATAATCGCAGCCACCACAGAGTAACATAAAGCTCTAGTATCCAACAACATTTTGCAGATGTCAACATGTTAGCTGTTGACATTTCAACCATATAAACATCATAACAATAAACATTCCGATGTCAACACCATGACATTACGAATGTCGATACACTTGAATACATGTCCCAATTACTGAGTTATGCAATTCTATAATTTGTCCCATTATACTTTTTAGTTATTTTTGTTGACTGATGAAAAGTAAACATAGTAAATATAAACAGTGTCAGATTAAGGTCTGTATGGGACACCTGAGCAACAAACTTGTGAGGGGGCCCTATCAATGACAGTTACTATATATACTGTATATATTAAAAGGAAAAAGAAAAATATATATTTATAAAAGAAGCAGCAAAATGCCTCGGTGGTAATTTGACTCTGAATAAACATTTGAATCAAAATAAAACATCTAGAATCACATAAAATATAGTTTTATCATTTAAATTTGCTCTGTTGTTATTTGCACTCTATGTTTCACACTATTGAGCAAACACTTAGGGACTTTCTCTTATAAAACATGTTTTATGTGTTTTGTGCTTTTGTATACTTCCTTAATGTAAAACTGCATGGTATTGTGAATTAAACCACCAAGCTATAAGTTATTTATGTGCTGTAGAATAACCTTAATTGATGTTCTTTTTTTAAATTTCATCTTTATAATTAACAAGTAACAATAAAAGTTTATACAAATTACATTAATAATGTAATATTGATTTTCTAAGATATGTTCCTACAAGAAAATAATTTATTGGCATGTTTAGAAAAAATGTAACAAAAATAAGAAAACAACCTATTAACAGGGCAGCATCATGTACAGTGTACTGTTCTGAGTAAGCACAATGCAATTATCTTTATAATCTGTAATGCTCTTTAAGGGGCATACAGTATATCTGACACTCCAAACTCCAAGCAAAAAAAGCGCTAAGCTTCAATGTGTGTCTGCTGTCCCAACTCAAATTGCTAAAATGCTTTATCAGTTCATTAATACTCCTCTCCTTATTAAGGACTGCCGCTCTCAAGTTATTGGGTTGTTGGTTCCCAATATATTTATTGTGACAAGAAAGAACTAAGTTGAAAGCGCTGTCCACAATAAAGGATAGATAAAATTGTATTTATTTTGTATTGATAACTGTTAATATAAACACTTAAAAAGCTAAAACATAATATGTATATCTACAAAGCCTATTTCTTCAGTGATCCTTATCACAGGTACCTTGTGATTGCACTGGTAATGAATACTAGATTGCTGATTAGAACAATATAGCATGCAATAGGTGCTCTAATTAGCTCCACAGTGAACAATTCTTAGTAGCAAATTATATTATTCAGCCTCCTAAATACTTAAGTACACTTATATGGAACACTTATTTTCACAGCCCAAACATATCTAGAGGAAATGCATACAGTTGATAAATGCTTTTTCAACTCCCGCTGGGACAGCGTAGTGATACAATGTGTCCAAAGTGTCTCTGCCTTAGAATCAGGCTGAATATGTAACAAAGATTCAAGTCTCCTATGGAAGCTTTCCAGCTGATAAGCTTCTGACAGGCGTCCCCGTCTAAGCATAGAATAATTATGGATGAGATTCTTATGAAATAAACTGATTGCACAGTAACTTGAATGTCCACTGCAGGTGAACTGTAGAGATAGCTTATCTCACCAGTTTGTGCAGCTACCACATCTCCCGCCGGGCTCCGTCTCTGCCGCACATAGCGCTCAGCGGCTCTATCACTGACGTCAGCGCTGTATTCCTCCCGTTGGTGTGGGTTGGATGCAAGCGTGCAAACAGCTTGGAGCGCAGAGATCCTCTGGCCAGTGGTTCAGAACTGCATCGGCTGTTATGCGCTTGGCCCGTAATGGCAGGGCGGCACAAGTTCTCACCAGCACCGGCGTTAGGAGAAGTGATGTCGGCTTTGTAGAAGCTCAAGTCCATATACAGGGGTAAAAACTTAACATGTTTCTCAGCCTGTTACCCGTGGCTGTTTCCTCAGAAGTGAGAAGTGAGTAACAACCGATGCAGTTCTGAACCACTGGCCGGAGGATCTCTGCGCTCCAAGCTGTTTGCACGCTTGCATCCAACCCACACCAACGGGAGGAATACAGTGCTGACGTCAGTGATAGAGCCACTGAGCACTATGTGCGGCAGAGACGGAGCCCGGCGGGAGATGTGGTAGCTGCACAAACCGGTGAGATAAGCTATCTCTACAGTTCACTTGCAGTGGACATTCAAGTTACTGTGCAATCAGTTTATTTCATAAGAATCTCATCCATAATTATTTTATGCTTAGACGGGGACGCCTGTCAGAAGCTAATCAGCTGGAAAGCTTCCATAGGAGACTTGAATCTTTGTTACATATTCAGCCTGATTCTAAGGCAGAGACACTTTGGACACATTGTATCACTACGCTGTCCCAGCGGGAGGTGAAAAAGCATTTATCAACTGTATGCATTTCCTCTAGATATGTTTGGGCTGTGAAAATAAGTGTTCCATATAAGTGTACTTAAGTATTATTTAGGAGGCTGAATAATATAATTTGCTACTAAGAATTGTTCACTGTGGAGCTAATTAGAGCACCTATTGCATGCTATATTGTTCTAATCAGCAATCAGTGCCAGTGCAATCACAAGGTACCTGTGATAAGGATCACTGAAGAAATAGGCTTTGTAGATATACATATTATGTTTTAGCTTTTTAAGTGTTTATATTAACAGTTATCAATACAAAATAAGTATATCTGACACAACTGAGTTTTGTGCAACTGGGCCAGAGTTTGGACTCTGTTCCTCCTGCCACAATTGGATCTCAAAATGAAACAAAATGTCATGAGCCAAAATGTAATTTTCCTTAGAAAGTCAGATCTTGGGGTATATTTACTAAGGTCCCGATTTTGACCGAGATGCCGTTTTTTCTTCAAAGTGTCATCTCGGTAATTTACTAAGCAAAAATCACGGCAGTGATGAGGGCATTCGTAATATTTTGGAAGTCCTAGGAAAAAATCACGAATCAATACACCATCGGTCAAATACGCCTGCAATTTGCTAGAAATCGGGAATTTACTAAAAAGTGCAAAACACAAACACTGCCGACAATAGCCAAACACTGCCGTGATAAAATACAAATCGTGAAAAAGTGCTAAAAAAAAACAGACCTGCTTTTTTATCCCGTGTTTGTATAGGCATGCACGGATCCATGAGATCCGTGCATGTTTTTCAGTGGGAAGGGGGGGGAAATGTTATAAATTTTCAGAAAAAAAATTGCGTGGGGTCCCCCTCCTAAGGCAAACCACCCTCGGGCTCTTTGAGCCGATCCTGGTTGCAGAAATATGGGGGAAAAATGGACAGGGGTTCCCCCATATTTAAGCAACCAGCATCGGGCTCTGCACCTGGTCCTGGTTCCAAAAATACGGGGGACAAAAAGAGTAGGGGTCCCCCGTATTTTTGAAACCAGCACCGGGCTCCACTAGCTGGACAGATAATGCCACAGCCGGGGGTCACTTTTATACAGTGCCTTGCGGCCGTGGCATCAAATATCCAACTAGTCACCCCTGGCCGGGGTACCCTGGGGGAGTGGGGACCCCTTCAATCAAGGGGTCCCCCCCCCAGCCACCCAAGGGCCAGGGGTGAAGCCCGAGGCTGTCCCCCCCATCCAATAGGCTGCGGATGGGGGCTGATAGCCTTTATGAAAAGTGATTGATATTGTTTTTAGTAGCAGTACTACAAGGCCCAGCAAGCCTCCCCCGCAAGCTGGTACTTGGAGAACCACAAGTACCAGCATGCGGCGGAAAAATGGGCCCGCTGGTACCTGTAGTACTACTACTAAAAAAATACCACAATAAAGACATTACACACACACCTTGACAGTATAACTTTAATACATCCATCCACACCTCCATATACACATACTTACCTTATGTTCCCACGCAGGTCGGTCCTCTTCTCCAGTAGAATCCATGGTGTACCTGTTGAAAAAATTATACTCACATAATCCATGGCTGAAGGCTCCTCGGTAACTCCTTTTGTAATCCACGTACTTGAAAAAATAAAAAAACGGATACCCGACCACGAACTGAAAGGGGACCCATGTTTTCACATGGGCCCCCTTTCCCCGAATGCCAGAAACCCCCTCTGACTGATGTCTAAGTGGGTTTCTTCAGCCAATCAGGGAGCGCCACGTTGTAGCACCCTCCTGATCGGCTGTGTGCTCCTGTACTGTCTGACAGGCGGCACACGGCAGTGTTACAATGTAGCGCCTATGCGCTCCATTGTAACCAATGGTGGGAACTTTCAGGTCAGCGGTGAGGTCACTTTCGGTCAACCGCTGACCTGAAAGTTCCCACCATTGGTTACAATGGAGCGCATAGGCGCTACATTGTAACACTGCCGTGTGCCGCCTGTCAGACAGTACAGGAGCACACAGCCGATCAGGAGGGTGCTACAACGTGGCGCTCCCTGATTGGCTGAAGAAACCCACTTAGACATCAGTCAGAGTGGGTTTCTGGCATTCGGGGAAAGGGGGCCCATGTGAAAACATGGGTCCCCTTTCAGTTCGTGGTCGGGTATCCGTTTTTTTATTTTTTCAAGTACGTGGATTACAAAAGGAGTTACCGAGGAGCCTTCAGCCATGGATTATGTGAGTATAATTTTTTCAACAGGTACACCATGGATTCTACTGGAGAAGAGGACCGACCTGCGTGGGAACATAAGGTAAGTATGTGTATATGGAGGTGTGGATGGATGTATTAAAGTTATACTGTCAAGGTGTGTGTGTAATGTCTTTATTGTGGTATTTTTTTAGTAGTAGTACTACAGGTACCAGCGGGCCCGTTTTTCCGCCGCATGCTGGTACTTGTGGTTCTCCAAGTACCAGCTTGCGGGGGAGGCTTGCTGGGCCTTGTAGTACTTCTACTAAAAACAATATCAATCACTTTTCACAAAGGCTATCAGCCCCCCATCTGCAGCCTATTGGATGGGGGGGACAGCCTCGGGCTTCACCCCTGGCACTTGGGTGGCTGGGGGGGGACCCCTTGATTGAAGGGGTCCCCACTCCCCCAGGGTACCCCGGCCAGGGGTGACTAGTTGGATATTTGATGCCACGGCCGCAGGGCGCTGTATAAAAGTGACCCCCGGCTGTGGCATTATCTGTCCAGCTAGTGGAGCCCGGTGCTGGTTTCAAAAATACGGGGGACCCCTACTCTTTTTGTTCCCCGTATTTTTGGAACCAGGACCAGGCGCAGAGCCCGATGCTGGTTGCTTAAATATGGGGGAACCCCTGTCCATTTTTTTCCCATATTTCTGCAACCAGGATCGGCTCAAAGAGCCCGAGGCTGGTTTGCCTTAGGAGGGGGGACCCCACGCAATTTTTTTTTACATTTAAACTTTATTTTTTTGTTAAACAAAGTGCACAATGAAGCCCAGCACGGATCTCTCAGATCCGGCCGAGATTCATTGTATTAAAGTCGGCACTGTTTTACAAGTCACTCACGTAAAACACTGCCAAAAAAAACGAATGACATCGACATCGGAAAACCCGAAAATGCAGAATACGGCAGCTTAGTAAATTAGTCGTAATCAATTCAAAAAGTTGCATATTTACACTTTCGATGTCATTCGTGATTGAACTTTGACCTCAAACGGGAAAACACGAATCTTAGTAAATTTACCCCCTTGTGTGTTTTAAATTGCATATTAATGCTCTCTCCTGGTTTAAGGTGCCAAATTACATTAATAAGTATGGGGAAAGGATGCTGTGGTTGGTACGATCTTGAGTGGATCGATCTAATCTATTTATGTATGGACCACATTTAGAGTAAAAAAATTGATCACCTTTTTTAATATCCAGAAAGGTTGTTCTTCTATCAAAGAAGAGGATTTGTAATAGTAATTGTTTGACTTAGTTAAATGTGGGTGATGATTTAGTAGTCCAATGAACCAGGATCACTATTTTGGCTATGGTTATAATCAGGAGTAATCAGGAACAGCAAAATCTCCATTTTTTCTTTGGGTCTAGAGCCAATTATTGAAATTGGCACATAGATAGGCTAGCCGATCCAGAAATAATCTAAGATCTAAATTAAGAATTCACAAAAGTAATGTTTTACACCAAGTTTTGAAGTTTTGTCACAATCCCCATAAGCAGTGTATACATTTTGCAGGAGTGAGGCTGTACTTCAAACAGTTACCAGACTCCTCCAGAACCATGTATCTAAATTGGGCAGAAGATAAGTATATTCTATTAAAAGTGTTAAAATAAACCTCCAGGAGGTATGCTGATTGTCATTTTTTGAGAGTTGTGTCATAATGAATGGTTAGGTCATTAATAGATGCTATTTCAGATACAGTATATCAACTTGCCAGCAAAAAATAAAAATAGAGAGTGAGGGAGGGAATGACGAATTGCCCCAATGAGGGATATAGGGAGAGGTCTTAGTGTTTTCATGCAGCTTCTTGTTGATGGAGATCCATGCTAAGTACGTATCATCAAATAAGAAATTATTAAACATGTCTGGGTGAATGTCAGTAGCTTTAGTATGTAAAAGAGCACTGGGAGAGTAGGGGTTGAACAATGCCAGATCAAGAGTATTATCAGTATAGGTGGAGGTGCATAATAACCAGTCCGATATATAACTGAAAAATACTGATAAGGAATAATAAAACATATGAGGAGCCCCCAAACCACCTCTTGAAAAGTGGGTGAAAAATGTATTTTATAAAAGTTAAGAAAGGTCAGAGGTAATTTGTATACCTAGGTATTTCAGTTTGACCATGGAATGGGACAGAATGAAGGGAAGTGATGTAGAGGAGCAAGAGATTTCAGACTTAGAGATGTTGATCTTCAAGCCTCCCAAATGACCCAATTATATCCATAACTACTGGAATAGTAGATTGAGGGTTGGGGGAAAAAAGCAGCATATCATCTGCAAAGAGAGTACATTTTAGCTCAATGTTACCGACCATGATGCCTCTGACCTCTGTGGAATTTTGTATAGGTATTGCTAGGGGTTCTATTGCAAGAGCAAATAATAGAGGGGATTGGGGGCAGCCTTGTCATGTCCCTTTGTAGATTGTGAAAGGAGAGGATAGGTGACCATTATAAGAAAGTTGTGATTTGGGATAATCATATAGTGTTTGTATAAGGGAGATAAATTCTTGTGGGAAGCCAAATTTGATAAAGTAAGAAAAAGCTGCGGCCATGTTATCAATTCAAAAGCCTTCTCTGCATCTAAAGCTAATGTAATATTTGAGGTAATTTTGTTGAGAATAGTATAAGGATTCATAGAATATTCTCACAGTGTCTGTTATTTTCTGAGTTGAAGTGGTGAGAGAGCCATTGGGGAGTTTAAGAGCATGTACCACTATTGATGATTGAGTCCCATGCAATACGTTAGTCAATAATTTTCCAGTTTTATGTTCAAATTTATGGAAATGGTAATTGATCTTTAAGAGATACCTATCACCCATGGACTGCATAGATTTGTCAAATTGAAGTTTCATAGAGAGGTATGATTGTTTAGACTGGGGTGATGGATGTATTTTAAATGACTGATAAGCATCAGATAGGGCTTGTTGAATGTCAATGTAAGAAGAGGTGTATTGTTTCCGCAAGCAGAAGTATAAGAGATAATAGCCCCTCTTAGCACGGATTTGGCTGTCTGGCAAAATAGGAGGGGGTCCCTATCAATGTGAGAAACATTGGTTAGTTGAAAGTCCTCCCAGGCCATGTGGAGTTTATTACAAAATTTGAGGGATTGAGAAAGATGAGCAGGGACTAGCCATAGCCATGTGAATGTTGACCAGGTTTATTAATTATACTAAACCAAATTAGAACATGGTCAGATATCGGTTCAGTGGAGCAATCCGTCACTTTGGGGAGTAAGGTATGAGAAACTAAAGTGTGGTCAATTTGGGAAAGAGTGTTATGGGCCCCTAAGTTGCACGTGAAGTCCTTCTCAGTCGGATGTAAGGTCCTCCAAATATCTACTGATTGGAGTCTATCAGAGAATTGCGGGACACCAAGTTTGGAGGGGCAAAGGGAGCTGTTGAAGTGATTAGAACGATCCATATATGAGGAAGAGACCAAATTCAGGTCACCACAGATAATCAGATATTCATGACAACTGAGACTTATTCTAGCTAGTGAGTTTAATGAAAGTTTAATGAATGTGGCTCTTTGTGTGCAGGAACCCCCCCCCCCCCCCCCAAAAAAAAACAAAAAAAAAAAACAATTCTTCAAAATTAATCTGTTTAATCTTAATACTGTATTAAACTTGCTGGAATATCCAAGTGGTGACATTTTATGGATATTATTTTGTGAGGGGCAAGATCAGATATTTGGAAGAAAGTGGTGAAACTAGAGCATGCTGCAGCCCTAATATCAAACACACAAAAGTAATTGCTTTACATAAAACTTGCACATGCCGCTCTCTGCCGTACCTTTAAGTGGCCCTTTTTTCTCACATGACAGCACACACCCAGTGTCCATAGTTAGTAAGAGAAAGTCACTTTTAATACCTACTGTACTGTATGTATGTATGTATGTATGTATGTATGTATGTATGTATTTATTCATATATGGATGTATGTATGGATGGATGTATATGTGAGTTGCAACATGTGCTCTAAATCAGGACTTTGCTGAACAATATTGCAGCTTTTTCTCCAGCTGTGACTATCAGGGACCTTTTACCTGATGCAGCTTATGGTGTTTGGTTTACATTTTGAATATATTACTATTCTAACAGTTTCAGAGTGCTCATGTGAAAACCAAAATAACAAGCTAGAAATATGTTTGAAAAAGACAATTAATGTCTTTCATTAAATGTAGATTATACAGTACATTGTATTATCTGAAATAAAAAAAAAAATACTCCAATATGCTATACAATATGTGCTGGTGTGTAGGTTTATCATAAAGAATAAAATATTGGTTTTCTTGGGTGTTTGATATACAAATATTACAATTATGGATTTCTTAGAATCCCTTGCTAAAACCAATCATTCAAGTGGTCTCACCAGTTTTTTAAATGTATCATAGAAACTGGACGTTTTGCATAAGTACCTGAATCAGATAGAAGTCTCATAACACTTTAGTTATTTATTTTTTTAATGACCTGAGTTTTCTTTTTCTTAAAATGTTTCTGTTTTTCTAGAAGAGTTTTATGGACGAATTCAATTAGCCCTGTTGAGTGAACGTGGGTGAAAAAGTGTGGTAGCCTCGGTCTTTATCTAGGGAGGCTATTCTAGTCCAACCCCTTTTTCACCCAAAATTATTTTAAACATTCATTAAACTTAACCTGTTAACAGGCTATAACACATGTTAATGCATGTCAACATGTGGTGATAATGCATGTTAACATGTGTAAATATGTGTTAATGGGCATAAAACCCACAGGATCTGTGAAAAGTTTACAGATTTGTGTGTTAACTGGATCACAGCATCCTTTAACTACCCAGCTAGTGGGGATTTTGTTTCAGCTTTTCAGATGCGTAAAAACTAATTCCCAATAAATGCTTCCGGCAGGCTCACTTCAGGGCTAATTGAATAGCCCTGGATGATCAACTAGCCCATGATAAATGACCCATTAATTGAATTCCCCCATAATGTCTTGTTCCTCTAACTTCTAGAACATCTCAAGCTATGGAGCTCTTCGTATGGAAACTGTTTCAGTTTTGTGTGAACAAATTTGTTGTTGGTCCAATCGCTTATTGGACCTAATTCAGAGTTTATCGCAGCAGCAAATTTGTTAGCAGTTGGGCAAAACCATGTGCACTGCAGGGGAGGCATGTGTAGAGAGTTAGAATTGGGTGTGGCATGTTCAAACTGAAATCTAAATTGCAGTGTAAAAATAAAGCAGACAGTATTTACCCTGCACAGAAACAAAATAACCCACCCAAATCTAACTCTGTCTGCAAATGTTATATCTGCCACACCTGCAGGGCACATGGAGCCTAATGTAGACCTGATTGTAGCAGCAACTTTGTTAGCAGATGGGCAAAACCATTTACACTGCAGGAGGGGCAGATATAACATGTGCAGAGAGAGTTAGATGTGGGTGTGATGTGTTCAAATTGAAATCTAAATTGCAGTCTAAAAATAAAGCAGCCAGTATTTACTCTGCACAGAAACAAAATAACCCACCCAAATCTAACTCTCTCTGCTCATGTTATATCTGCCCCCCCCCCCCCCTGCAGTGCACATGGTTTTGCCCATCTGCTAACAAAGTTGCTGCTACGATCAGGTCTGAATTAGGCCCATGGTTTCACCCAATTGCTAACAAATTTGCTGCTGCAATCAACTATGAATTACCCCTATTGTTTCTACTTTTGGGGTTTTTGTTTTAGCAAATACTTCTTTTTTTTTAAATATATTTATTGAGGAAAAAAGGTGTAACACACAAATTTTTCACAATTGCACAGCAATAACCATAGCAGAGACAATAACAGAGCTAGGGTTGTGTTAGGAATGTACATCATTGCATTTGTTCAATAGCAATCACTTATAACAATAAAAGGATAAAAGGATATAAGGATATAGAGGGTAGCACAAAACACATAGTAGAAAACAGTAACCTCTCGATGACATTAACAGTATAAGCAAGCTAAAACAGATGATAATGAGAACGAGAAAGTTAAGGTTAAAAGGGTGGTGATCCCCTCATAAGTATCTCGGTATTGTACCATGTAGTATGCTTGACTACTTTCCGTATGCTATCACGAATTGGTTGTGGCAGAGTTACAACATAGGGCAGCCATATTGCAAAGAATTTGGAAGAGTTGGATTCTGCTCTAAGAGAGCATTCTATCCAGTCCATTTGGTAAAGATATGTCAGTCTAGGGAGTAGAAGAGTTATGGGTATAGGGGTTCTATGTATCCACTGAGACAGTATGGTCTTTTTCGAAGCTGCCGCAATCTGTGCTAATAATAATTTATTACCTGGAGATACTGAACAACAATCAGGATCATACTGATTCCAGAAAGCCCAGATTAAAGTAGGTGTGAGAGGAATATTTAAAGTCGTTGTAATGTAGTTACAGACATCTTTACAAAACAATTGTATTATAGGGCATGACCAAAGGCAATGGATAATGTCGGCATCAGGTGAGGAGCATTTGAAGCAGTGGGAGTTATCGGAGATGCCCGTGAGATACCTGAGACGAGGAGTATAATATGCCCTATGTAAAAATTTTAAATGCATTTCCGCATAGGAAGAAGAAACCAAATATTTATTGAGTAATAGGTGCCAATGTATGATGGATTGCAGAGGAATACCTGGTAAGGTGGTCGACCACTTAGCTAGGCCAGTGGTTTGACATTCTAAATTAATCTTACATCTGGTGTGTGTATAAATAAAGGATGTAGGAAAGGGAGAATGAGGAGTTAAGCGCAGTTGGACATCCAGGGGAGAGTTAAAGTCCAATGGCCGTAGGCGTGTTATCAATCGCATAGCAAAACTGCGGACTTGAAAATATGCGAACAGTGGTAAATGGAGGTTCGGAAATTTAAGTTTTAATTGGGACAGGGTAAGCACTTCGGTACAGGTGACATTCAAGAGTTGATATACCCAACGTAAGCTGTGAGAATACCAAGTCCTGATAAGCACATCGGCATCCCCGCCTTGAAAGTCTGGGTTATATAGGAGTGGTTGGAATAAGGAGCAGGTTGTTGTCAGCCCCATGCATTTTCAAAGGTGTTTCCATGCTTTGCACGGAGAAAGCAATAATGGGTTTGAACGGAGGGACATCAAAGTGGGGGAGTCCGGAGAATGTAATATGGTAGACAAGATACCTTGGGGTAGCATAGATTGTTCGAGACACACATTAGCATAATTAGAAGAGCCCCCAACCCAGTCAATGGCATATCTATAATTAGCAGCCAGAGAATAGTCTTCCGGACATGGTAAATTCACGCCACCCAGCATAGTCGGTTGTTTTAGTTTAAAAAGGGCTATGCGTGGGCGCTTGTTTGTCCAAATGAAGGCACTAAGGGGTGTATTAATTATTTGAACATCTCGTTTAGTCAGAAGATATGGGAGCATTTGGATCGGGTATAATAAGCGGGGGAAGGAGATCATTTTGTACAAGTGGCATCTACCCAAATATGAGATTGGCAAGCTTTGCCAACGCGTAAAATCACCTATCATTTTATTAATAGCGCGGGAAAAATTCAGTGTATATAGTTCGGCTAAAGTAGGTGAGAAACGTAAGCCTAAGTAGGTATAAGTAGGTTATAATAGAAAATACTTCTTAAAAAATAATTTTCTCATATACTTGTAAAGTTTATCATATGTATTCATATGTATGTGTGATGAAAATGTAAATCCTTTACTCAATAATATCTGTTTTTCAAAAGCCAGTAGTGTTTATCTTAGATTAAAAATCACCCCTATCTTTTATTCTTTAACTTTTGCATCTAATTTTTCTTCCTACTCTCTTTATCGTTCTGGTGTAAAATGTTTTTTTCTCTATCTTTTTTAATGTGCAGATTTTGTTTTCATATATTGAACTTTCCTGATTGGTAGAAATGTAAAAGCATTTTTAAAATTCTAAAAATATTTAATTGTTATTTTATTTAATCTTTTATTCCTATGCAGTAGCTATTTCTTCTGTAAATGACCTGAAGCAGAATGGCTTGATTTTTTTTTATCTAAGGTTTCAGTTTAATATAAGGTTATATTTCCTATTGCCACTTTAGTTTTTATTTTATTTTTTAAAAATACATCTGTATTCACGTCATGTAGGTTTTTATAGTTCCATCTTTTATCTTCACTTTTAATGCCATGTTGTCTGAGAGAAATATAGAAAAAATTATTCTGAAAGCCATATTAATATCTTAAATTCCTTTTAAATTCTTCATGTTTGTGCTTTGCAAGATATCCTCAGTGTTGTCTATTTTTTTTTCAGGAATTCCTATTATTTTCTGAAGACCTCTAAATTGTTTAGGGCAATGGTTCACAAACTTTTCTGAATCATAGCACCACAGAGTGTCAGAATTTTCTGCATGGCACCCCTAGGCCAAATGTTTCATATTGAGAAATTTAGTAAAAAATATTACATTAAGTAAATTGTGCTTGTATGTCATCCTTTTTTCCCTTATGTGGTGATGGACTGGGTAGTGCTTCTGTTTGTCCACATATATTATGATTGTCAGCAACCAGCAATGGTTTTGCTTATTATATTGATCATAAATAATTTGATTTGGTATTGGAAGAACCAATATCACCCAAAGTTACCCCTGCATCCCTGCATGTGCCTTGCAGCGCCCCAAGGATCCACAGCATTTAAATCTTATTAACATGTTAACATTTTTCAGTGACTTAATTATTAATTATGACTCTTGTTGGGTCTACAAAGACGTTATTCAAAATCAGACACTTTTGCATTAGGAAATTGTCATTATCAAGGTTTTATGTAGCATTTTTAAATATCCTTAAACCTCATGGTATGATATTTGCATCAACATATTTTGTCATGAAGAGATTTTCTTCTATTTTCAAGTTTTTCTAGTTTTAGAAAATGAGAATAGAAATGTGAACATGACTAACTGTGTAGAAGATATAAACTAGGCTTAAATTACTAATTGTATGTGAAATGGGATGTACCATGTCAGTATTTATGGTTTTAGAGCCCTGATCAATAATACAAAAATAACAATATCTACAAAGTAAGCAACTATTTAAAATAAACTATATCTGTTCTGTATTAGATTTACTCTTTTCCAACTGAATGCCATGTTTTTGGCATGATGACCTTGAGTTTACACTATACTGTTCAGCAATCAAAGCTAGTATAAAAGAAAACTGAGTAGAGGAGAATATTGGAGAGGAATTATAATCATTTTTTGTAGTAGGAAGACTAAGGGTAAGAACCAATCTTACACTTGACTACATTCTGAAGTGTTCTGAATTTTGTAATTACTTCTGAGCGCACTACATGACTTGTGCAGATATGCACTCGGTGGTCACTATCTATACATTAGGAGATATTGAATTTTACACAAGAAGAAGCCTTCATTTTGGACTGAAAATTATAATAATTTTGTAAAATAAACTCCTTCTTATTTACATTTCCACTATTGTGGCATACTATTCTTATATATATATATATATATATATATATATTATAGCGATCCAATTCAGCCGGCACTCACAAGTACAAGTTAAATACTCCGGTGTCCAATTCAAAACAATTTCATACTCATCCAATAAGAACGGCACTCAGAGACTATCATAGTAGACAAGTTGTATTAGGTCAGATCAAACATTTTCGGGGACTCAGCCCCTTCCTCAGGACCACAGACAATAACCAGGTTATTATATGTGGTCCTGAGGAAGGGGCTGAGTCCCCGAAAATGTTGGATCTGACCTAATACTTGTCTACTATGATAGTCTCTGAGTGCCGTTCTTATTGGATGAGTATATATATATATATTATATATAGATAGATAAATAAATGAATAGATACAGTATATATATACAGTAAATGTAGCTAGTTAAATCATACAGGTCATGTGTAACTCGTATATGTACAAATGGATGTATATTGCTGTGTTCATGCTTAATGCATTGACTACAGTATGTAGATTAAAGCAATTGAGAGACTATATAAAATTTTTGCCTGGGATTTTATTATACATATTCTCAAGACTGAGTGTCTCAAGACATGGAAGGTGCTGAAAAGTTCTAAATACTGAGGTAGCTGGGAACTTTGAGCTAGAAGCGGCTCACAGAAAGAGGATTTGAAAAAAGGGACATCACTGAAGGGGAAAATGTGAGCATTAGTTGGTATGAGCAGGGACATTTTTAGGGCCGTGCAATTCACAAGATCCCTAACATCTGTCAGTGAAAAAAGAGGACATATGGAAGTGTGGAGCCGCTGTGACGATGATGGAGTGCTGCCGGGGAGATGCTGCAGTACCAAAAGGGAGGCAGCCCATGGCGTGAAACCCCCTGATAATGAATAAAAAGGTACCAATACTGTGGGGCATATTAAGGTGCCATGGCATAACTGTGGGGCATAATAAGCTGTCCTGGGCAGTACTGTGGGCAGTACAGTTTGGGTCATAATAGTGTGTCAGTGGCATTACTGTGTATGGCTTATTATGGTGAAAGGATCATTACTGTGTATGGCATAAGCAAGGGAGCATTGCTGTGTGGCATTGTATGGTGCAAGGGGTATCACTGTGTTGGGCACAATATGGTGCCCAAGGTCTGGGGGTGTAAATAACTGGGGTGTAAGGTAGTCTTTTCCTGCAAGGCCATACCCATTTATAGTGAGAACATGCCCATTTTTGCAAGGCCATGCTCCCTTTAAGAATGTCTATGAGGGGGGCACATTTTTTTACATTTTGTACTCGGGGCCAAAGTATCTAGAAATGGCCCCAGATGTGAGTTACAGAAAGGATGGATCATGGATGGAGGTAAACTTGAAGTCAGGCTGGCTACAAATGCTCTAAGCAACCTACTCACAGTAACAAGCTTGCAGTACCCAGCACAGTGGAGTAGTGACTGGAAAGTATCATATCAAGCAAATCTGAGGCTGCCAGAGAGGATATATCTGAGTTAAGCGCTGGAAGAGGTAAAAATTAGTGCTGGCAGAGGTAATAATTATAATTAAGCATCCTAATCAACCACCTGGCCACATTTCAGCAGACTGTTAAAACTTGGCAGCATTTATCTAGCTGTCACTCCTGTGTGAATAACAGTAAGAGCATGCCATTCTGATTTTGCCCAGTTGTGACATATTTAAGGGGAGAACTTTACATACCGTATAGTAAGCATAGTGTTTTCCTAAAACATCTTTATAAACAGATTTCAGTCATGAACTTTAGATGCAAGAACTATATTTTCCTTACACCTGTCAAAAAAAATTGTTTAACTGTATATGTCATTACAACATATCCTTATAACCAAAATAGCCTATCTCCAGCAGTGCACAAAAACTGCCATCATACACTCAGAAAAATAAAAGGAGCAAGTCAACACAGCAATTGTATGTAACTAGAGAGTCAAACTTAATATTTCTGCACAAAATTTCTAGCTATATCCTTATATAGATAAACATTGGTTTAAAAGAAATATCAGACTAGAATAATAATTAATGATAATGGCATCCACTACAGCTAAGTTCAGACTGCATTGCATTGGACTCAAGTTAATTGAAACTGGTTATTGGTGATTTGGGAAAACAGGTAGATCAACTTATCATGTAATCTTACTTCAGCACTGTGGAGAAAATAGATACTGTGTGATAAATGCAGCACTGGACCACCATCGTGACCAATCGTCATAATGTTTGCAGCCCTTGGCCACTTGAGTAAGCTAAAGTTTACTTAGACTGGCTGTCAGAATTCTTCTGCAAGGGTCCAGGAAGTCTTCATCTAAAGACACAGACCCTGTGCTCAGCAAGACTACAAAGTGGGGGCTAAATGCCTTTGTTTTGTAGAATTGTAAATGTCACTGCCCCTCGTACACCCCCTTAATACCACAGCATGTCAAGCAGGCTATAGCTTAGGGCATACTGTGAGTTATCATGCAGGACTCATTTTGCACATGCACAGAATAAGTCTAGCACATGCACAGATGCATTGGAGATGTACATACTGTAAACTCAGGTTTTCGTACATCTCGGAATCAGGCCCAGAGATAAATGAAACAACAGTACAGGCCTGCTACAATACATGTGCACCACTTAAACAGAGAAAGCATAATGTTATTTAACCTATTTAAGACTACCCTAACCTGGAATCAATAGAGTTAATCTATTTTGTATTTGAAATAATTAATTAGTGTATGGAATGCTTGATAATTCCTAGTAAAGATTGTGGTATTATGTCAATGTACTGCGAGAGTCCAAATAGATAGTCTCTGTGAGTGTCCAAAAAGATGGTCCTATTAGGACACAGAAAACTTTCTATCCCTCTTTAGTGACAAAGTTATTAATCAGCCTTGTTTGCAAAATAAAGATACGTTTTGTGTTTTCAAGAACAATGCAACTTGTGTCTGTTGTAGTTATATAACTTGTGTATATACATGAAAGTGGTTACTTATTGTACAATAGCACTTTAAAAACTAGGCACATTTGAACTTGGAGTGTTTAGCAAGTTAGTCCCATGGAAAAGATTCAATAGTTTCCAAACTTGGATGGAGGCCTTCATTAGCCTCTTACCTGTATATCAGGCTAGTTAACCATAGTCTACAATAGAATATTAACCTTTAGAACAGGTTATGCATACATAAACATATTGCTGTTACAGCCCAGTGTGTTTGTGTTTTTTCCCCTTCAATTACTTCCCCAAAGACTTATAGAATTAGATTGCAGTATTACTTTGATCCATATTGATAGACTGTTAGCAAAAGATCTGTATGCAAATCAAGATTTTTTTTTAACATTGGGATTAATAGACATATTTGGAAAAAATATTTAAGCTACAGTATATTTATTGTACAGATAATAAATAACTTATCTGTGACATACTGTATACAAATAGAACGCTGGAGAGCATAACAAAAAACAGGCAGGAAAACATGGGGCTATATTTACAATGTAGCGTCTTTTGTTAGCCGATGCGTCTAGGCGGGTTTGAGCTTAAAATTTAAAGTGTCACTAACATTCAGTGTAAAGAATGGTTAGACAAACCGGTGATTTGTAAATATAGCCCTAGGTATAAAGAAACAAATGTGGACCCATTGCCCAACAACTTATTTTCATCACAGCAGTAAACTGTTTATACTGTAGATCCGAAACTGTTCTGATCTTGGTAGGCAATCATTATTTGCTGGCATTGTTATATGATGCAGAGCATTAATCTCTGTTGTAACTTGATTGGAGCTTGGAACAAAACTTGGAGAGAGATACAGTGGAGAGAGCTAAAGTACCAAATTAATCAACTCATTACTGTCAAACACAGCCTGTAAAATGACAGGAACTGATTGGTTGGTACTTTATCTTTCTCCACTTATCTCTCTCCAAGCTCTGATAAATCATTTCTAATTTTAAAACATTTCTGACTGCAGTTTCAGAAAACAGAAATAAAAAAAGACTTTGAAATATACAACCCCTTTCATGACAATAACATCAGTGCCTTGTATTTCAGGAACAATTTATTTGGTAATTAAATTAATAAACTTCTTTTATTGATTTAATAAATTGTCATTAGTCCCCAAAAATTAAGAATATTTTCTTTATAATTAAACATTTATACAAATATATTTTAATATAAGTGACATATTTTTAAAAAAGAAAAAAAGAAATTGTTTTCACAATTTGTTATCTGTCAGCATTTGTAAGTGTAAAAATTGAAAGGAAATAATAATGTCAACTTGTCAAGTGTCAACCACAACACTTTTCAAATGACAAATTCTTTAGAGAGCAGTACAGCTGAATTAGAAATGACTGACTGCTGCTAGATGAGCTGGTAGAGCACATACAGTAAAATATAATTTTTCATTAAAAAAAAAGTTTAGCACAGCAGACAAGGCCAATTTATACAAATGCAATATAATAGTTACACCTTTTAAATAATAGTTATATAATATCAATCTGGCTATTGTCTGTACAATAAATAGTTTAGTTCCTTTTTGGACAATAAATACTTTTAAACTTTCCTCTGTTTTTGCTAAAATGCTTCTTTAAAATGAAGAGGTGAAGGTTGTTCATTTAAGGGGCATTCCTGGTATAGCAGGTGGAAGCAGAGACTTTTTCCCTTCAGCAAAATTACTTTTTAAATGTCATTAGATATATCAGAGATAGGTGTCAGACCATGCTATAAATAAGACTCAGTTAGCATCCATAGTAAACTCAATATGAAGAAAATTAAATGTACAGTTGTAAAGCTGCCATGCCAATGTATTAAACACACTAAACACTATGAGCATTACATATGAAATAAAAGAAGCTCTTATAACTTCATTAAGAATTAAATGAGGCTTAAACAAGAAGTATATTAAGAGAATATCGAAGAGCTGTAATTAATTAAGGGGTGGTTTAAAATAGATATTAGTCATGAGTTTGAAGTAATGCACTTATTTTTTCCCCATCTGTAATTGCAATCCAGAAAATAGGCAGGCAAATCATAAGCCTTGAGGCATCTATAAATACTCGAGACAGTTAAATAGGCATTTGAGTAAAAGTGCTGCTCATCTGCATGTTGTGCAGTTAGTAAATAAATCTTTAAAGATAAAATAAATTAGCATAATATAAATTATGTTTATCCTATGCTAGAAAATTATTTTCTCATACAATTGAATGGGACCAGGAGGGTCATTATTAATCTTTAGAAGGTGGATATGGTAGATGGCTTAAATATATATCTACTAATGCATGATAAGACTTCTGGTTTTACTACTATTTCAGAAGCATGTTTAAAAAAAAAATCTTTCTGACTGACAAGTGTAGAGGAAAGCTTTTTGTATGTTCTCTTAGTACTTGGTTACCTTTACCTTATTTGCACCTTTCACTATTTATGCATTTATTACTGTACATAGCATTATTATTACGTGTTTTTTTTTTTTGCAGATTTAATTGGGAGACAATAAACATACAAAAAATGTACAGAAAAAAATCCCTTTGACTGTCATTACAATTTGATCCTAGCTGCTACTTTGGAAAATGCGTATTCCCACAAATTGAAAAGTAAACACAAAAAATACAAAGCAGCACTTAGAGATACAATTTAGATAATTAGCAAAACCAGCAGATTTATATAAATGTATTATTTTTCGTATTATATACAATTCTTAACAGAAAATATTAATTCAAAAACATCTACATATATTAATTTCACAGATCCATAATCTATAAAATGGCATAATCTCACCAAAATTCTTTAAGTCTACCATACAAAATTTAATAGGAGGAACTTTCCTGCAGCTTTTCAAATTATTGCAGCATTTCAACTTCTTACAGTAATCTGATATAGATCAATGCAGCAGAATAATCTGTGCATGGGTGCTTCAAAAGAGTAGGAGGTCCATGTGCAGACTCTGTCTTGGCCCCCTCCTCTCTAACTAGCTGTGCTATAAACTCTGGGCACTAGGGGCCTAATTCAGATCTGATTGCTGGGCTGCGTTTTTTGCTGTCCTGCGATCAGATAGTCGCCGCCTACAGTGGCAGTGTATTTTCGCTGTGCAAGTGTGCATGTGTAGCTGAGCTGCTAAAACCCAGTGTGTGCAGTCTGTGCGCATCCCAGGACTTACTCCTCCAGTGCAATAAGAACAGGCTGATCGGTGCCCTAGCTGACGTCAGACACCCTCTCTGAAAACGCTTGGTAATGCCTGCATTTTTTTGTACACTCCCTGTAAACGGTCAGTTGCCACCCACAAATGGCCTCTTCCTGTCAATCACCTTGCGAATGCCCATGTAATCGGCTTTTTTGCACCATCCTGTAGCTGGACAGCGATGCCTGTTGCTGTTGTCTGACGCGCGTGTGAATTACGGTGCATACACATGTGCAGTTAGGATTTGATCGCCCGCTGTGCGAAAATTCACAGCAGTGATCAGATTTTAATTACCCCCAGGTTCACTAGGGGACACAAGCACTGTCCAAGAGTCTAGGATGCACACGTAGGTCTCCAGGAAAATGGTGTGGTCGGCATTTTTCCAGTCCTACTGTGCATTTGCGAAATGCTGGGAAAATGCCCACAGTGCAATTTTACTGGTGATTTATGCAGTGCTGCTGCTGATATGGGACTCCAGAGGGTAAGTATTGAAAAAAAGGTTGTAGGGATGGCAGTGTGGGCCCCCAGGGACCCTGGGGACCTAAGTGCATGGCACACACATCCATCTTAAATACGCTCAGCGGTGGCTCCTACTTACTTTAAGTGGGAGGCTGACGAGTGCCGGCTCCTCCTTAAGTAGGGGGCTGATGAGATGAGAGGAGTGGAGACAGGAAGTCAGACTCCTAGCACCTGCATAATGGATCAGGCATGTGCCAAGATCAGCACATACACAGATGTCATGGTGCAACTGTGCATGCGCAAACCCCTAGCTTCTATGTAATGTAACGGCTGCAGCCCATAGAAGCTGGATCTGATTGAGCTGCACATATTCAGGGAGTGACTTCCTACAGGAAACCAGCTCTCTGCCTATGGCAGCCAGGTCTGGCAGTCCCAGAGGAAAGAAATACTTCCTAATGGGACTGCCTTGTATGTCTGTAACTGACAGGTACAGTAGGACTTCCAATAGGAAGTCACTGCCAGTCACAGTAAAACCAATGAAGTCATGGGCTGCATCTGGCTTTGCTGACACTTATCAGGGTTGTGGACTTTACCTGGAGGGCTGCTGTCTTGCACCCCATATGTAAAATCTGCCACTAAATCTGGTAGTGAAATTGTGATAATGTAATCTGATTCATTTTTCTTCATCTATATGGAAAAGTCTTAGGGGCCTATGCAACAAGCTTTTTTCCCCCAATAAAATTACTTAGAAACTTAAGTGGAAAAATGTAGAAGTTGCTCTTATCAATCAATCTGCTTTTACATATAATTTTATAGAAAGTATTCGATAAATGCAAGGTAGAAGTTGACTTCTGACTTCTGGGCAACTTCTCATCCAATTCTCCAATTTTTAGATGGTTTGATACATTATTTCCCTTCTAATTTACTATGATAATTTCTTGCCAAGCATCTCAACAGTCTTGCACCCACTGAATGCAGTCCTACAAATGAATGTATGCTTGAATTGTATACCTAGAAATTGTTAATATCTGATAAAGTTTTAAGTCATTTTCACCCAATGATGCCCATCAAATTAGTTTGTGATGCTTCACCCTATTGAATAAGGGCTGTGTTTTTACATACCTTGAGAAATGGAGCTGAATGTCCAATTAAATATGTATTGTGGCCAATATGAGCTGCAGAGACAATATATGCACAGATGAATCAAGTGGATCTAGGTTTGCTGTCAGGAGTTTAAAAAATGCAATCAGTTCTTATATGAACAAAAATTCCCCCTATTGATGGAACACCAGCTGATTGAAATGGAGTACCAGCCATGGTGGATGCTCATATGCAATAATTGTCCGTGTTCTTGAGTGCTCATTAGTATGAAATCAAATTAAGGAAGCCAAGTAACATTGGGGGTCATTCAGACCCGATCACATGCTAGCTTTTTTTGCAGCGGTGCGATCAGGTCTGAACTGCGCATGCACCGCAATGTGCAGGCGCGTCGGCCGACGGTGACAGGCATCGCCGGACAGCAACGGATTTTAAGAAGAAAGTGATCGCACCGGCGATCGCAAGAAGATTGACAGGAAGAGGCCATTTGTGGGTGTAAACTGACCATTTCCAGGGAGTGTCCGAAGAAACACAGGAATGTCCAGCCATTTTAAGGGAGGGTTTCTGATGTCAGATCCAGACCAGATCATCACAGCGGCTGCGTAAGTCCTGAGCTGTGCAGAGACTGCACAAACTTTTGTTTGTGCAGCTCTCTGCACATCTGTTTACACCCCTGCACAGCGATTACCTCCTCCCCCCTGTAGGCAGCAACTACCTGATCGCACCACTGCAAAAAAAACTCCTGTGTGCGATAACGTCTGAATCATCCCCATAATAATGCTGATAGTGTAACATATTATTGCTTGTTACAGTCTAAGGAAGACATTCAAAATACCTCTTGAAGGGTTATACAACCTGCTAATTGATCACCTGTCAGAGAAAAAATTAATTATCCAGTTTTATAAAAATTTTTTTTGCATGACTCTATTAATTATTGACTATATGTGACAGCCCTCCTCAATTGCAGGTACATTTTTCCACAGATTATATTTATGCAGCATACAATATAAGATAGGGTATACAGACCAGATCTAAGGGAGTATACACAAATTACAGTATAATAGTACTGTATTTGTGAAGTAAAGTTGTCATATCTTATATCTGAAAAGTCACTAGGTAAATTATCTGGCAAGTCTGTATACAGCACTCACCCCAAACCCACCCTTCCCACAATGTTGCTTGAGACAGGAATGTCTAAACAGCTGGTTGAATGACCGAAACATCAAAAATGACTCTGAAAGGTTACCATAAGAAGGAACTCAGCATTACCATACAATCCCTCTCCTTGCATTAACATACGATGGGCTCTATTGTCCGTGGAAAGGTGCACATTCTGTAGACTTTGTAACTATTCCCTGATACCACAGTCATCAAAATGAAGATTTGACCTCAAACTTGCCATATGCAATTAGAATTGAATTTATACAGTATGTGCAGTAAGAATAATGTTAAAAACATACTGCAAAGAAAAATTTAAACAAAATGAAAGGATAAGCCTAAAAAATATGTCTATTAACTTTTTTTATAAGAGGCATGGCCTAGTGGGCAAACAAGGAGGATGCATCTGTGCTGGACTCCTGGACCAATTTCCCTATTACCACCCTGGGGACGGTCCCTGTAGAGTTGCGGCACCTTGTTTGCCCTGCCCAGCTGCTGGTGTACCATCCTGCACTAGGTAGTGTGTGCAAAAAGCAGCAGAACACAGGACTCAGTTCCTGTGGATTGTGGCCCACCTACCCATGTTATGCCATGGCTGTAAGTGTGGAACTTGCCCAGGTTGTATTCCCTACCTGCTGGACCAAATTACCACTGGCATCTGCTGCCTGCCCACCTGCCTGGATCGGGCTTGTGGAGGTGCTTTGCAAACTCAGTAGTTTGGAGAGCATCTGTCACAGTGCGGCTCCATGATGGGTATATCACAGGCAAGTGGGGCTGGATCCTCCAATCCTGAGGCTGCTCAGGAGGCTCTGCATAGGTTGGGACTTCCCTGCTCCTTACTGCAGTGGATATCTCTGTGAGTGCCTTCCACCGGGCTCTGTTAAGCAATTAGCCTCACACATACTCCTCACTCATCAGTGCCTCATAGGGGATTTTGTGTTTAGGTAAACACTCCCTTCACAGTTTAAGTGCAGTGCATGCAGCTTATTGCTGGCCAAAGAGGCTGTGTCCCACTGCACTGTTATTGTGATTTTCTTTATTAGACCTTTCAATACTTTCTCTAGGAGTCAAGAGGGATCACATTGTTTTGTGTTATCTTACTTTCATTGTACCTGTGTTATCTCACTATTATTGTCAAGATGGACAAATTTGTGGTGAGGCTATTGCAGGGCCCTAAAAGGGGTCTGCAGGCTAAGGATTGTGGTAAGGACACCCCGCCCATAGCTTCTCCTTCCTTCCCTGTGTTTCAAAACCTGGGGATTGCCTCAGGAGCCGTGATTCTGACTCTGCTCAGTCACTGGCTGCTGGCTCCATCAACTCTGCATTAACTTAGCTCATGCAGCATGATCAGTGACTATCAAAGGCAGAGCAGAGAATCTAGAATTTGGAAGATGAACTCTCGGCAGCCAAAGCTACAGTGACTGCGCAGAAGAAGACAGTGGCCTCTATACATGATATATTGGAGGATTTGAGAACAGAAATAGAAGAAATAGCATTTGTATCATTGGTCTCCCTGAATCCCTTAAAAATATTGATCTTATGCCCCTGGTCTCAGAATGACTACCACGTGAGCTGTGCTGTGTACCTGCCAATGGTTCATTCTAGTGGAGAGGGTACATCGTGTTGGCCTTAACAGGCAGGTGTCTTGCGACAGGCCTCGACCAGTTATTCTGCTAATTTTAAACTATGCGGATAAAGTTCATCTCTTGGATGCATACAGGAAATGCTTGGATCTTCAGTACCATTTCAAGACTTTCCTACATGGTGGCCACTAAGAGAAGGTAATTTGCTCCTGTTTGTAAAAAGCTGTTTGAAATGAGTCACCGATTTGCCTTGCTATACCCGGCCAAACTGCGTTTCTTCCATGACGGATGTGTTTATTTTCTGGACACACCACAAGCAGCCAAATATTTTGTGGACTCTCTCTCCTACCAGTCTTTATTATGTATGGCCATTGCAGACTGATTCTACTTCACTTCTGTTGCAGTCATGCCCTTTAGGTAATTCACATTCAGGTATCATACTTTGAATATTTGTTTTTTTCTACTTATTCTATGTTTTTATTTACAAAATTGTGTCTCCATGATATGTTGGCATGGTTCATATATTGATTGGTTCTGCTGTGTGTCACATACTGGGATCCTAGTTATTTGGTTCCCATTGTCAAACTTGGATGCTCTTTCTACTGTTTTTTGATCAAATGTTCTTACTTTTTGGTTTTTCTCTCTCTCACTCATTTTGCTTTCCCTGACCCCCCATATTGGGCCCATATGTGTTTCTCTTTGCTTAAGGCAATCATCGAGATTGCCCTCCTGGGTTCACTAAATATTTAAAATGTTTTTGTACTTCTTCAGGGTTTTTTTGCTCTTGTGTTAATTCTTTTGTCCACAGGTATGGCATGGTGCCTTAGTTCTCTGCTTTCTCTCCCATGCTCACTCGCTGGGATGGGTTGGAGATTACTATAATTAGTTTCCTTCACTGCTCTATGGCCTAAGTTGGGTGTTGGGTAAAATGTTCAGTGTGCTTGCTAGCTCCACAAGTGTACAATCCTCATTGAAATTTGTTTCATGGAATGTTGAGGGCCTAAACTCCCCACTTAACAGATGTGAAATCTTAACACATTTGAAACGCCTTAAACCAGATATAGTGTTCCTACAGAACTCCCTCTGGAATTTGAAGGTCCCAAATGTACTTAGGGATTCTTGGATAAGTTAATTTAAAGCAGCCTCCTTTGCTACCAAGCATTTTGATTCTTTTCTGCAAAGCATCTGCCCTAAGCAATTAAAGATATGTAGTTGGAATCTGAAGCCTATTTCCTATTTATAAAAATTTTGATTTTTGGTACTCCTTATACTCTAGCTAGACTATATGCCCCTACAGGCCAGAAGAAAAGCATTTTTCACTGCTTTATATGTGATACTGCAGTCCTGGGTGGAAGGTGACTTAAAGCTGGGGGGTAACTTTAACTGTGTTTTGTCTAGAGGTTTGGACAGGTCATCTGGCTCGGGTGAGGATGGAGGTAGGAGACTTATGTTTCCTCTAAACTTATTGATTGATTATCTGCAGCTCTGTGATCCATGGAGGTGCAAACATCAGTTTTCTTGTGAGTTTACCTTTTATTCTCATCCCCACCGTACTTCTTTGCAAATCGATTATTCGCTACTCTCTGCCTCCTTATATCATAGAGTGCTTGACTCAGGTTTTACCCTTATAGTGTTGTCTGACCACGCTCCGTGTGGTTTACTTTGTCTTTGAAGGACCCATTGTCTAAATCTTATAACTGGAGGTTTCTCTCCAATTTAGTCAAATCTACAGATTTTTGGAGTCACCTGGAAAGGGCTTTTCTCACTTATGCAGATGATAATAAAGACCATTTGGAAGATACTGTATTCACATGTTCTAGGCTGCGGCAAAGCCAGTGGTCCAAGGTCAGATCATGGATTATGTGGCCAGGATACGTAAATGGTTGAATTCTATTATAGCAGATTATTGGAATAGATTGTTTACTGCATATGATCACTTATTTCTACTGATGCTCAACAAAGCTTAATTAGACACCAAGCATGCTTATGATGTCTTTGGTTTAGAGAGGGTCCAATTTACCTATGATATTCAGCGTAATAAATATTTCCACGGGTGTAATAAATCAGGGAAGCTGTTAGCCAATTTGCTCCATCCCATATTTTACAAATTATTTCTCCCACTGGGTCCCCCATTATGGATTCTAGATTTCACAATTATTCCAAAGTTGTTACAAATACCTATATGACACTCCCCCGGATCTCCCTATAGAAGGCATGCACCTTCAACAGATTGCTGACTTGCTGATACTACTGAGGAAAGGGAATTTTTAATATCACTTGTAACCAAACTGGAGTTATAACCTCTCATTAAATCTTTAGGAAAAGGCAAGTTTCCTGGTCCAGATGCCTTCGGGGCAGAGTATTATCAAGCGCTTCAGGAGCACATACCTCCCCACCTTCTCTCTTTGTATAATTATTTAATTTCCAGGAAACTACCTCCCTATAGCTTTATTGTGGCTAGTATTGTAGTATTCCTGAAACCTGGGAAGGACCCCACCCAAGTACAGTCTTAAACGTCTATATCTTTCTTAAATCAGTACCTAAAATTATTTACTAAATTATTTTCTCAACACTTGCAAACAATTCTTCCTCAAATCCTACACCTGGTGCAGAATGGTTTTGTTAAGGGCCGTACTTTCATGCACAATGCACACATGATAGTGGCAGCTATGCACCGTCTTCACCAACTAGATAACAAAGAGGCCATCATCATCAGCTGTGATGCTAATAAGGCTTTATACCGTGTTTCCTGGTCACATATTCTTAGAATACTTCATGTTCAACAGTTTGGCCCTGGTTATATACAACTTTTTCAAACCTATCAATGGTTTGAACTCGCCCTCTTTACTACTGTCCATGGGGACCCTTCAGGGCTGTCCCCTCTCACTGTTGTTGTTTAATTTAGTACTTGACCCATTCATACATACTTTTTTTAATGATGCTACTTTGAAGGGAGTTCTGTTGGGCAATACTGAGGTAAAGGTGTCCGGTTTTGCTGATGATTTACTCCTGTATTTCAGCAACCCAAAAATGGTTTTGACTAGTTTACAAAATGTTTTAAGTGATTTCCACACTATTTATGGTTTTCTTGTTAACTTTTACAAAATGGAGGCATTAGCGTTATATCCTAATGCTAATTGGGGTGGAACTCTTCATTTCCTTTTTGCTGGGCTCAAGACTTTCTGGTATATCTAGGGTTGAGATTCCCTAGTGATCTCTCCAATCTTTATTAGGTATTTTTTTTCTTATTTTATCAATCAAATGCTGTTCGATTTTGATAAATGGAGAAATTTGCCGCTTTCCTATATTGGCCACTGTCATTTGTTTAAGATAGTCTCTTTTCCTAGACTTATCTACCTAATCCAGATACTGCCTTTTCTTGACGAGATGTCACGTCCATTAATAGGGTGATAACTAAATTTATATGGGCTGGTAAATGTCCCAGGATTCCATTGTCAAAATTAAATTAATACCTCCCAGCTACAACAACCATTGTAGCTGGGAGGTATTAATCTTCCAAATCCTCAAGACTATGCCCTGGCATCCAACTTAAGATATGCAGTGGATTGGGAGGGAGGTATTGACAGTTTTGTCTATCACACTTTTGATTAGGTGTTTCTTTCAGGCAGTATTATAGTTGTTTTATTACACACGCCGGTAATTTCTTTCCCACTGGAAGTGTGAGACAATCCATTGTTGTATGACCCCTGTATGGCCTGACGCATCTATCATAGGAGACTGCGCTTTCCATATAACCACTTGCTGTTTTTACCTCTAGTTTATAACCGTGACTTTCAAGATGGTGAATTGGATGTTACTTTTAGGAATTGGTACCTCCATGATCTCCGAATAATACTGTACATCAATTTTTAGACAAAGACTATTCCTCTGTTCTCACCTTGTGCACACTAAAGACTCTTTTCCTGACATTCATTTCCCGCTATTTGCCTACTTCCAAGCCTGCAGTTATATTTTGAAATTACTAACTGAGCTTCCACCAGCTAATAGGATTAACACTTTATATGCCTTAATAATGTGTCATATTGTGCCTCTTTCCACTCTGTTATTGTACAATCAGATCAGGTAAAGCTTGATATTTCTGTCATCACCACAGGCCTAGCCAAATGAAAGGACTCCTTTCCTGACCTTTCTTTTCAGGCTATAATTTAATCCTCGGTTTTATTAAACAAACAATTGGTATCATCTTCCTTTGCAGAAATGCACTATAAAATATTACATAGGGCTAATTACACCCCAAAACTACGTTATATAATGGGTGTATCGGATAATTCTGATTGATTTAAACGTACAGATATTCTTCATTGTTTGTGGTCCTGCGATATTGTGCAATCATTTTGGAAAGATGTCCAAACCTCTATCACTGATACTCTACATATCTCATTTACAGTGACTTTACTAAAGGTGCTATGGAATCACTATCCTTCTTTGGTAGCTTCTATACCTGCAGTTGGTGTTTGACTTTTATTGGCTAAAATAGAAGCAGTGGCCAAGAAAACTACCTGATAAAATTGATCCAACCTGATTGTATTTCTATGACATTTATTCTTCCGAGACTTGCCTATGTCTATCAAATGGATTGGATTGAGTGTTCATTAGATGCTGAATCAAGAGCATCAATATTCTTTGATATGTCGTTGACCTATATTATTACACTCTCAACAGTGGAAAAGTTTTTTTATGTTTTAAATAAATTGTAAAATCTCTCAATTCCTGTGTTCTGTAATTTTCCCCTTTTTTTCTTTTGTAGTACAATTTCTCAGGGTTGAGTAACCTCCTGAAATTACTAGCTGAACGGGAATTGATTTGATCAAGCACTTTTTCTTTTTTGAGATATCCTTTTGTCACATTCGAAAGATAGTTTTCCTGACCACATGGTATAATATAACTGTTTTGGAAGGTGATGCTCCCCCTTTTTAATGGAGTTATTTAGGGTTTTCTTGAACATTTTTGATCTTATGATACCCTCTTTACTTTATTTATTTAATGGCCTCTGCTGTAATGTCTTGATTGTGATTTTTTTCTTTTGTCCCTTTGTCAATTTTACTTTTATAAGTGGTGGACTTTACTTACTCTTCTACTATGCTGTGCATACTTGTGTAATTTGCTTACTTTGTTATGCTTATTCTTCTCAATAAATATATATTTTAAAAAAAATTTCAAATAATATATCTAAGAAGTACAGTATGTGGGTAAAGTCAGAAATATGATGTATTAAAAATGTATTTATTATTAATAGGTATGTATTAAATGGTTTAATGGGTTTATAAATGTCTGCACAGTGAAATAAGATTTTGACCTATGGTCCTAAATGCACTTAAATTATTACAAAAGCATGAGAGATTAAGACCTTACCACAAATGCATATTCATAGTTACAGAAGTTTAGCACAATTCATGTACAGTATTCTAACAAAATGTTATTATACAAAGAATGTTATTCAGTGTTAAGTCAGTAAAGCTAGTATTACATAACATTACATGAGCACATATAATATACCATAAATAATTAAATATAATTTTACTAGAATATATTATTTTAAATCAGATAGCTATCACTTAAATCTCTTTCAAAGTCTAGGTTTAGTTTTGGTTAAGGAACTAGATAAAAGAAAATTCTTAATTGTAATGTCTGTCAAAGAAGATTGTCAGCTTTTTGACTGAGAGGCAAGCAAATTAGGTGCTCCTAGTTCTTTATTGGATATTGTTATCATTGTATAATTTCATATAACAAGTAATACACTGTATCAGGCTCATGCAGCATTGGTCAAAAAATAAATGAGCACTTTCCCCTGCAAATTTCAAATTCTTACACATCTATTTCCATGCCAATTAGGAATTATTTTGTTTTTATGCTCACATATGTGCTTAGGGAGTCATAAAGGGATTGTTTAGGTGCAGCAAAAGTGCTATAAGGGCATGTTCATGTAAAATGCATCCCATGATTATAACACGAAAGAAAGGGATCTGGTCAGGATCCTGACAGTTGGATCCCGGTAGTCAGATTCATGACACTGCTTGGAGGACCAATGCTGGGATCCCAAAATGGATCAGAATGCTGGCACCCGGATTCCAAATGTGGGTATCCCTAACATAAGTATGACAGGACTGCTGACAGGTAAGCCGCAAGGAAGGTTAGGTTTAGACTGCGGGGAGGGGGTTCTGAATGTGTATAAATGCTTCCCACTTAAATATTACTTTAGTACTCTATCTGCTGCAATATATTTGCATTATTACAGTGCAATAACAATACCTCACAGAAATTGTCTATATTGTGTATGAATTGGATAATGATCTGTAATGTCTTCCATTTGTACACAATCAAACTGTTGATTGGTGGAATCCAACGTCTTTAGAGATGGTTTTATATCCTTTTACAGCCTGATGAGTATCAGCAACTCTTATTTTGAGGTACTCAGAAATCTCCTTTGTTCGTGGCATGATACATCTCCACAAACATGTATTGTGAACATCAGAATTTGATAGATCCCTTTATTTTTTAAAAGAAATATTGTCCACTCACACCTGATTAGGGTGGCCAATCCAGGGATCGGGATCGGCGGGATCCCGGGATTTAAGACAAAAATTGTCCAGGATTCAATCCCAGGATTGGAAGCTCCAATCGTGCGGATTGAGGGATCAGGAGGCCCTTTAATGCTGGGCAGGGTTGAGCATTCTCAGGATGCTCAATGCTGCCCAGCTCCCTCCTCCTGGCTCCCCTATGCAGCATGACCTCTGAATGCTGCCTGGCTTCCTCCTCCCCCTATGCAGCATGACCTCTGACTCTGAAGTCATGCTGCACAGTCACCAGCCACTGAGTCCAATGGGAAGCTGGTTGTCACCTGCTGCCATGCCTGGAGAAAGATTCCTGCCCACCTCACCAGTTTGGTGAGTTATGGTGGTGGTTTGTGGCAGGGCAGGTGGGGAGACATAAGGATCGGCATTGGGTATGGGTGGACACACATTAAAAAAGCAAATCCTGGGTATCTTAGGAGTCCCGGGATTGACAATTTTTTAATACTGATACCCAGGATTGAAAATATGGCCCAGGATTGGCCACCCTACACCTGATTGTCATCCTATAGATTGAAAATACCTGACTCTAATTCCACCTTCAACATATCTGCTAAACCTAGAGGTTCACATACTTTTGCCACTTACAGATAAGTGATATTGCATAATTTTCCGCAATAAAAAAAATTAGCATGCCTAATTTATTTGTCTCATTTGTTTGACTTTGTTTTCTTTATCTACTTTTAGGTTTTGTGTGATAATGTAAGTTAAATTTAGGCCAGAAATATAGAAAACTCTGAAAGGTTTACACACTTTCAAGCACCACTGTTAATATTCTTCTTGTAATATGTTTTACATGTGCTGTATGATTTAGTCATTAAATAATTTTGTATTTTATATAAAAGACCAGCTAGGTAACACTTCAGCCACTGCAAATTAAATCAATGAAAATGCCTCAGCTACTGTTGCATTTAGACATTTATGAGGCAGAAGTAACAACGTTAGTGCTCAGTATAAAGGTATTACAGTATGAAGGTACCAACTTAATTGTATTTAATCTATGTGTACAAGTAATTTCTATTATTTATTTATTATTAGCAGTTTCTTATAAAGTGCAGCTTATTCCGTTGTGCATTACAATTAGAACAACAGTTATAGAACAAAACTGGGCAAAGACAGACAGACATAGAGGTAGGAAGGCCCTGCTCGCAAGTTTACAATCTATAGGGAAATAGGCATTGATACACAAGGATAGATGCTATTTGTTGCATAATGGTCTACCAGATTGCTAAGTTCTTAAAGGGTTGTATGATATGATCACCCATAAATGTTGGAAGACAAAATATGTGAGGTTATGTGGACTGTACAGAGAGGATGTAACTGGATAGGGAAGCATTGAAGGTTATATCGGTGGGTCTGGAATTTGGTAGGCTTGTCTGAAGAGATGATTTTTCAGGGAACGTTTAAAGGTTTAGAGACTAGAGGAGAGTCTTATTGTGCGTGAGAGGGCATTCCACGGAGTGGATGAAGCCTGGGTAAAGTTCTGTAATTTTGAGTGGGAACAGGTAATACATGTGGATGAGAGACGCATATCTTTTGCAGAGTGGAGAGGTCTGGTAGGGAGATGAGTGAGGAGATGTATGATGGTGCAGTTTGGTTATTAGTCTTGAATGTAAGTAAAAATATTTTATATTTAACCCGGCAGAATACTGGTAACCAGTGGAGGGACTGACAGAGCGGATCAGCAGACAAAGAACGTCTAGCAAGGAAGATTAGACTCGCAGCTTCATTTAAAATGGATTTTAGTGGTGAGAGCCTACTGTATGTTTGGGAAGACCAGTAAGGAGACTATTACAATAATCAATGCGGGAGATGATGAGTGCATGGATTAGAGTTTTTATAGTGTCTTGTGTAAGATAAGGGCATATTTTGGATATATTTTTTTGGTGCATGTAACATGATTTAGAGACAGATTGAATGTGTGGAACAAAGGATAGTTCAGAGTCTACTGACTAGTTTGCACTTGGTGGTAAAATTAATTATTCTCTTGTTATTATACACTAAATTGGAGCTTATATCACAGTAAGAAGCAATATTAGAACTTCATTACAACATAGATGAAGATTTATGCTTCTTCAAATTATGTTGTAATGAAACCCAACTACTGCAAGCAAAAACTTCACTGTGCTGTAAGTCTGGGTCATGTAGATTGTACAGTAGCTTAAGATCACTTTGCTACTGTATGCTTTTAATAGATTAAATAAATTGTGATTTTACCCATATACACTTCTTGGAACCTGCTTTTTATGTTTCAATGTTTGAAATTTCTTTACATTTCCTGCAACAATTAATAATGGGTGTATGCTTAATTGGCTACCATAGGTAAGTATATAAAACAATAAAAAAATCACAGAATTTTGAACTATTCTTGTTCCTACAGTATTACTAACCTTATTAACATTCAATTACACTCATTTCCAGTCAATTTTGACCACCTCACAGCTCACAATATTGTTTTCATCCAGTTCAGGCTAAAAGGTTGCACCAAGGTAGCTGGATGACTAAGCTAAGCGACAGTAATTGGCGGCTCAAACATGTGGCACTTAACCTTCTAACATGGCATATCTTGGAAAAAGAGTGGCACAGCAGTGTAGACAGGGTGGTAGTTTAATGAACTATGAAAATGTTTGTCATCTACACAAGAAGATAGTTAGCAATGCTAAGAGGTTCAGGTACAGCAGAGGTTGAGGTACACCATTGACGAAATGCGTTGGAACTGCTGTACCAGAACCTCTTATATGGACAGATAAGCCTTTTAATATTTATTTCTAGTATGTTTGCATTGTTACCATTTCTACGGATACTTATGAAAATATAGATGTACCTGTTTCCCTATATGGACAGATAAGCTCGATTGAATTTTTACCCTGTTCGCTTGCATTTTTACCCTTTGTTTTTATGTTTTGTATTAAAAATTGTGCAAAGCCTTTTAATTATCCCTCACTGTGAATTTTCAATTATGGGATTTGCTTATCCTTGCAAGGTTTTTTTTATATACAACTGGTTTTACGCTGAACAATGGTATGATAATTGCATGAAAACGTATGCACTATGTTATATTTCTTTTATCTTTTTTATGTTCCAATACTGGTCTCATGACCGAAGGAAAATTTACATTCCAGGTAAGCAGTGTTCATTTCCTACTCACACTGGGTATACACCGTATACAATTTACTTAGACACTAGAAGGCATCCTTTTCTCTACTCACTTAAATATATATATGTGTATATACTGTATATATTTTTTTCAATTATATCTTTTGCTTTTATTTTGTTTTACACCACATTGACAGAGCACCCCTGGATGGACAGCACAGCACACCTGGATGGATAGTGAGTTGACAGAGCACCCCTTGAGGACAAAGCTGCCACAGCCCCTTGATGAGCAACACTGCAGCAACCCTGGATGAACAACACAATACATATGGATGGACAGAGCACCTCTTTACAAACTAGCCCCTTGATGGACAACACAACACTGCAGCACCCCTGGATGGAAAACACAGCACCCATGAAGGAACAAAGCACGGACATGTCTGTTCACTACAAGCTCCACAGCGGGAATGAAATAGCACTGATCACCATGGGCCTTACATAGAATCTAAAACCCCTGCGAGAATCCGACAGCTGGAGGATGAAGTTTTGCCTTGTTTTTGGATCCGAGTCAGACGGGAAAACCCAAGCCTGGCTCGGATTATGAAGTTCGGATGGGTCCAATTCTCTGAGAACCAGACCCGCTCATTTCTTATTTTGATGTACTTGTTACATTACACTAATAAGCAGAATTTTAGTTCTGCAATGCAATTATGTCTTTTTAGAAAAACCAAATCTCTTAGATCAGAGGTTCTCAAAGACAGCTCTCAAGGCTACCTGATGGTCTAGGTTTTAGGTATATCCATGGCTCAGCACAGATGGTTAAATCAAATTGACTGAGGTGCTAATTAAGTCACCTGTGGCTAAGCATTGAAAAATCTAAAACCTGGACCATTGGGGTGCCTTGAAGATCGCGTTTGAGAAACTCTGCCTTTGGTACATAGACTGACAGGCAGGTGACATTCCTCCATAAGGGAGATCTCCTTAGGTGCTCTAGTTAGGCAGCCACACCAAGTCATCTGTTGCAAACAGACTAAAAAATGCATTTGAACCAACATCACAGGTTAGTCAAACATTCTTTTACGATAAATAAATGCTTGTCAGCTAAATCGGGTGCAATTAAAATATCAGCTGTCAGGATCCCAGCATTCAGGAGACTGACACCAGACTCCCGACAGCCAATGAAATACCAATGGTCAGAATCCCAACCACCGCCATTTATTCCCACAAAATTGGTGGGTCCACGCCACCAACTGAGTAGGACTATAACCTGTGTTGAGCAAAGTGAGCTAACAGGCACAAAACATGTTGAGCGCAGCAGTCTGTGAGGGTACTAACTGCTGGGATTCCTTTAAACAAGATGCCGCTGTCGGTATACTGGCTACATACAATTACAGCTAAACACATATGATTCCTCTGTAAAGAACCACTCTGTTTGTCACAAGAGAGAAGAATAAAGCCATATATGACTCTGTGGGAGAAGTCAAATTCAACCAACACAATGGGAACTTATGGAGACAGCCAGAGGTGTATCTAGGAGACTGGGCGCCCCTGGCAAAGTAAGGGACAGATGCCCCCCATATTTGAAATAGGGAAGGTGCATGTCCAAAATAGGGGCATGATCTTGTGGGAAAGGGGCATGACCATACAACAGTTCTCCCAATTCAAATTACGTTACACAGTAGTACCCCTTATACACATTTTGTCATACACTAATGCCCCTTACACATCATGCTCACACAGTAATCCTTGTCACACTATAGAGAAATCAGCAGTGCCTGGTGCGGCCAAAGAGGGGCACTGCCCAGCAATGCCACCTGCAGTCAGGGGGTATAATCAAATAATAATGGCAGTGAAAAGGTATCTCTGTACGCTACCTAGTAGTGGTGATGTAATGATATATTAAGAATAGCATTCTAGTAGTTTATTTTGAGTTTCTTCACTGTGGTGCATTGTGGTGCCGAACAGCTTCACCAGATCTTGGCTGCTGTGCAAACTACCAGCCCAGGCACTGCCACTAGTAAGTGATTCCAGTTCCTGGCCAAGGGTGGCACCACCAGGCAGTGCCCCCTCCTTGGCCAGTGCACCTGGTGAGTGCCATCCTGGCAAATGGGTAGATAACCTTCTGTCCCCATCACATAGCCGTAGTTCTCACTCCCTCCCAGCACATAGACGTAGTCTCCATCCCACTCCCAGCATATAGCTGTAGTCTCCCTCAGCCTCCCAGCACATAGCCATTGTCTCCCTCCTCCTCCCAGCACATAGCTGTAATGTCCAGTTGCCTCCCATCACATAGCCATAGCCACCATCCCCCTCCCAGCACATAGCCATGGTCTCCCACCTCCCAGCACATTGCCATGGTTCCCCCCTCCCAGCACATTACCATGGTCTCCCACCTCCCTGCATATAGCCATGGTCTCCTCCCAGCACAGAGTCTCCCCCTCCCTGCATATAGTCCTCTCCCTTCCCGGTACACAGTCTCCCCCCTGCATATAGTCCTCTCCCCTCCCAGCACAGAGTCTTCCCATCCCTGCATATAGTCCTCGCCCCTTCTGGCACAGAGTCTCCCTCCACCTGCATATAGTCCTTTCCCCTCCCTGCATATAGTCCTGCCTCCTCAAAGCACATATCAATTAATATGTTGCAGTACCTAGTATGATGAGCTGGGCATCGCCTCTTCCCTCCCATTACATAGTCTCCCCCCTCCCTGCATATAGTCCTCTCCCCTCCCAGCACAGAGTCTCCCCCTGCATATACTGTACTCCTCTCCTCTCCCAGTACATAGTCTCTCCCCTCCCAGTACATAGTCTCCCCCTCCCTGCATATAGTCCCCTCCCCTCCCAGCATAGAGTCTCCCCCTGCATATAGTCTTCTCCCCTCCCAGCACATAGTCTCCCCCCTCCCCGCATATAGTCCTTTACCCTCCCTGCATATAGTCATCTCCCCTAGTATGTACCTAGTATGATGAGTTGGGCATCGCCTGGGCTGGAGGATTGCACAATAGGCAGGAACACCACACTTCAGCACCACACCACACTTCGTGAAGAAAGTGAAAGTAAACTACAGCTCCCAGTAACCCTTGCTGTGAGGAGCTCCTGACAGCAAGCGCTACTGGGAACTTTAGTTTACATTCACGTTCTTCACTAGTGCATTGCGGTGCCGAACAATGGTGCCTGTTCCTGCTTACTGTGAGCACCTCCAGCCCATGCGATGCCACTACTAAGTGATTCCACCTATTGGTCGAGGGTGGCACTGCCGTGTGGCGCCCCTTCCTTGGCTGGAGCACCTGGCGAGTGCAATCCAAGCCAATGGGTAGATACGCCCCTGGAGACAGCTGTAAATAGAGCCACCTCTTTAATAAGGAAACCAATTTAGATATCATGGATGATTTTAACAATAGCATAATATTACTCAATTTACCAATAGAGTATTTGTAGGAAGATAAAGTGTGTAATAATTTCAATGATATGCTGCTTCTGCAAAACAAATAAGCACATACACATCCAGCCTCATGTCATGGTGATAGGCACACAGTGAGGATGAATATTGTATTGGTCAGGTTAGCATTGATAATTTAAGTCCAGAATTGAGGAGCATGAAACATACAGAAAATGATAATGTGGATGGATCAGAATTAGCATTCATGGTGCACATTTAGCTGCTATACATAAAGCAGACAAGAAATTATCAAGAAAATAAAATTAGCTATTCACAACCCCTCTAGATGTATGCTACATGATAAATATGTGTGTTTGTGTGTGTGGTTGTGTGTGTGTGTGTGTGTGTGTGTGTGTGTGTGTGTGTGTGTGTGTGTGTGTGTTTGTGTATATGATGATGTGATTTCATATACATTTGCTTGTGTTTGAATACAAGTAATCTTTTGGAACAAACTATAATTTTACTCATTGCTGTTTCTGTTCAAAATAGTATAAGTAATAATAAGTAGATGCCTATTCATTATTATTCTGTATCCAACCTTTCCAGGAGTTGCAACATGAGACAACAATGCACCAGATCAATTTAGCATTGCTCTGGTTATTGGACAGCTCTTCCAAAAATCAGTTGAGCCTTACCACTCCTTTCCAGCAGTGAAATTTAACATTAGCAAAAAGTGTTACTGTCCAAACATGTACTTTGTTCATGCATGTGCATACCTCCCAACTTTTAGATGAAGTGAGTAGGTACTCTTGTGCAGCAAAGTCATGTGTGATACGGAAAGGGGCCATGGCCTTGGTTTGGAGGGGCGTGGCCTTGTGCGAGTTGGCATGGCTTTGTCAAACTGACCCATTTTGAAGCCTTTCAGGGGCGTGTCCAGCACTCCCCTCTTAGCAGCTGGGCAGCCCGCTGCTCCCCTCCCAGCACTGAGTAGATGCCAGCATTTATTCAGAGATCACTCGCTAATTTGCAGAGCAGAGCAGTGGGTGATCAAAGGCTACCCCAACTGCCCCCCCCCCCCCCCCCGCACCAATAGGACACTGCGACACGTGGGTGGGACAGCGGGACAGTGTCTGAATAGTGGGACTGTCCCACTGGATTCGGTACAGTTGGGAGGTATGCATGTGCACAGTGAGGGATGCTCTCAGGATGTCTTTCCAATCAGAAGGCGTGAGGCTCAGAAGACTAACGCCATCTTATGAAATACTGGTTTCCACATGTTTTATGTAATTAGCTTAATGAATGGGCTTCAGGCCACATTTTGTAATTCTAAGAAATAATACTATAAACTTTATAAAAAAAGTAGTTCATTTAAAATAAAGGCCCTCATTCCGAGTTGTTCGCTCGCAAGCTGCTTTTAGCTGCTTTACACACGCTAAGCCGCCGCCTACTGGGAGTGAATCTTAGCTTCTTAAAATTGTGAACGAAAGATTCGCAATATTGCGAAAATACATCTCTGTGCAGTTTCTGAGTAGCTCGAGACTTACTCTGCCAGTGCGATCAGTTCAGTGCTTGTCGTTCCTGGTTTGACGTCACAAACACACCCAGCGTTCGTCCAGACACTCCTCCGTTTCTCCAGCCACTCCCGCGTTTTTCCCAGAAACGGTAGCGTTTTTTCCCACACGCCCATAAAACGGCCTGTTTCCGCCCAGAAACACCCACTTCCTGTCAATCACATTACGATCACCAGAACGAAGAAAAAACCGTGAGTAAAATTCCTAACTGCATAGCAAATTTACTTGGCGCAGTCGCAGTGCGAACATTGCGCATGCGCACTAAGCGGAAAATCGATGCGAAGAAATTTACCGAGCGAACAACTCAGAATGACCCCCAAAATGTAGTTTTTTTAAAGTAAAGGGCCACCCAATAAAAATTCTACACTATAAATGACTTGCTGATAGAAAGTAGGTGCAAGCTAATTTCGTGCAAAAGCAAAGAAAACCGTCAGATAAAGGAACATAGATTATCTGAGATATCTTTTGAAACTGTTAGGAACCTACTCTGACTACTACAGTAATTTACCTTGCCTCTACATTTCTATTATGTTGTGATGTTGTTGGTTCTGGCTGTTGGAAAACACCAAACCTTCAATGCTAGCAGAAGCACTCACAGCAGGCTACATTTGCCTGTGTTTGACACTGACAACCTTATCAAAGTCTACCATCCTCACTTCCGGTTCCGGGTGCATGGAGTGAGCTGCTCCATCTCACAGCTCCGCTCCGTGCCCGGCCAAATTTCCACTTTACAAGGCCTTACCGCCTCCAATCCTCACCACTTTAAACCTCCCCACCTGCTGTCCATCTGGGATGGACAAATTTGTGACCGCCACGCAGCCGCCGCGCTCGCAGCAGCAGGCGCTGCGACAAGTGAAGAGAGGAGCGGACCCTGTCATGGCGCCGGACGGCAACTCCCTCATGCACACCCCGGCGTCCAAGAAGTCTGTGGCAGATGCGCAGGACTCTGACCCGGCATCCTCACACTGGCACCGTGATAGCCCGCTTCTTTATGGGGATCTAGTGGACGCCATCTCATCCACCATGGGCCCACTGCTGACCAAGGCGGTGAGTGATATCACAGCGCAGCTGCAGCAATTAAACACACGAGTCTCCACAGCGGAGAACAGGGTAGGCTCTATGGCTCACAATATCGCTGATATGCAGTGTAAAATTAAACGTCTTGAAAAAGATAACTATGTCTTTATTAATAAGCTGGAAGAAATCGAAAATCATTCCAGACGCATTAACATTAGGATCGTGGGTTTGCCTGAATCCTTAAAAGGGGCCTCCTTGGAGAATTTTGTCACTCACACATTACCCACCCTCCTTGGCATTCAAGATGCCTGTAAAGATATGGTCATAGAACAGGTGCATCATATTGGTCCCCCTCCCCGTCCGGCTGACACCCGCCCCAGAGTGACCATCTTTAAATGTCTGAGTTACACACATAAGTTGGAAATATGGCGCGCCTCCAGGAAACAGCCTATCCTGAAATGGGAAGGCAAAAATCTCAGACTTTTTCAAGACTTTTCTGCTGAATTGACGAAAGCACGCCATGCTTTCTCTCCAATCTGCTCCCGTCTCATTGCCGTCAAGAGAAAATTTGCATTGATATACCCCGCTTAAATTACGTATCTTCGACAAGGACAGACATTATGACTTTACCACTCCGGATGACGCTGCTGACTTCCTCTGTGAAGGTTGTTCTCGCTCAGAAGCGGACATCTCTGACCCTAATTGACACTGCGGAACTCTCCAGTTTTCATCCCCCACTGTTGTTGCTAACCGCATGCAAGCTGCTCTGTCTCAACGCTTTTGGCTCATGTCATTAAGATTTATGTTCTTTATGCTCATACTTGGCTTCAGCTCCATTACATGTTGTCCTGCCTTGAGATGAGGAATCACGATCTAACTTCTGCCCGGGCACGGAGGGGGTACTGCTCTGGGTTTATGTTGTTTTGGTCTCTGTACCTATTGGTTCTCCAAATTTTTCCGGCCTCTGGAAGTTATGTGATTGTTCCATATCTGTCCTGAACACGCTAGTCGTGTTCTTTAGTGTTTTGTCTCTGTCTTTGTTCCCCCCCCCCTTTCTGTTTTTCCCCCAGTATCCTTTCCCTCCCATGCCCCTCTATGGGCTCTACTAGTTCTCCACTCTTCCTTTCTGGATACCTTACAGTTCAGATTACAATGCATGTTTGTACATTATGGCGGAAATTAAGATTGGGTCCTTCAATGTGGGGGGCTTCAACTCCCCTGCGAAGCGGAGGAAAATTTTGCTTTACTGTAATAGATTACATTTAGATATTGTTTTTATTCAGGAGGCGCATTTGGTTCCCGCGGAAATGCTGAAATTGCAATTTTTTGGGTGGAAATTATTAGCTAGTGCTTCTTTTAATTCCAGGTCCCATGGAGTAGCCATATTGATTAAACGCCAGCTTCCCTGTGAGCTTCTAAAAATTATTCCTGACACGGAAGGCAGGTTTGTTTTTGCACACATTATACTACACTCCAAATGATACACCTTATGTAATGTATATGCCTCGACAGTGTACAAAAGACACTTTTTTGTGACACTGATTACCTTATTGATGCCTTATATCAGGCCTGGCCAACCTGTGGCTCTCCAGATGTTGTGAAACTACACATCCCAGCATGCCTTGCCACAGTTTTAGCATTCCCTAATAGCAAAACTGTGGGAAAGCATGATGGGACTTGTAGTTTTACAACAGCTGGAGAGCCACAGGTTGGCCAGGCCTGCCTTATATGGATGAAGGTCTGATGGTCTGCAGTGATTTTAACCTCATTTCAGATATATACCTGGACAGGTCTTCTGCCCCCTCACACTATTTCTCACTTCCCAAGTATGGTATTCCAAATTTTGCCACACAATTGTCCCTTGTGGACATCTGGAGAGTTAATAATCCCACTGTCAAAATGTTTACCTGTATGTCTGCCGCCTATCAAACTCTGTCCCGCATAGACTACCTGTTGCTGCCTCTGGCCTTGTTCACAAGAGTCTTGTCCGTGGAGATTGAGCCGATATATGTTTCGGATCATTCTCTACAATGGTTCTCTTTGCACATCTCTGATGAACCCCCTAACAAAATCATATGGCGTTTCCCATCCCACCTTTTGACCTCCTTGGAATTTAAAACAATGCTTCAAACTAGTTGGGAAGAATACTACGTGAATAATCAGTCCCACATGACTGATAATCCCCCCTATTTTGGCAAGCAGCTAAGTTGGTCCTACAGGGAAACATTTTGTCATATGTGGCCCGTCTCAACAAATCATATGCTGCCATTTATTTAACATTGCAGAGTTTGCTTTCCACTGCCTACTCAGCTTATTGTCAAAGCCCTACTATGACTAATAAGCAGGTATACCTCACTGCTAAGACTCACTTCAATGACTACTTAAGTAGTAGAGGTAACAAATCCTTATATGCAGTAAATTATCGTTACCACCAGTTTGCGAACAAGTCCGGTAAACTGCTAACTAATATGTTAAACGGCACTAGACCCTCTTCTTTAGTTCACCCCCTAAGGAAACCAGACGGATCCCTAACAACCTCCAACATCCAGATTGTCTCAGTCCTCAAGGACTTCTATGCATCCCTTTCCTCATCTGTCCCTTCTCTCTCACCTGAGAATGACGCATCCACCTCCTCTACATCTCTCCCTGAATCTGGGTACGATCCCCCTAGATTATCCTCTAATTTAGATGCAGATTTGACTGCCCCTATAAACCCAGCGGAAGTCTCCTGCGTGAATAAGTCCTTAAAACAAGGTACTGCCCCTGGTCCCAATGGGTTTGGTGGTAGCTTCTACAAGTTGATGCTTCCGTACATTCAGGACACATTGGTGCTCGTTTTTAAACACATATTATGGTCAAGCCAGGCCCCTCTATATTTTAAAGCTGCTTATATCAGAGTTTTACCTAAGCCAGGGCGGGATCTGACCTTGCCTGCCTCTTATAGGCCGATCTCCTTGTTAAACTCGGATTATAAGATTCTTACTAAGATTTTGTCTGAAAGGCTTAAAAAGATTTTACCTTCTATTTTTCACCCGGATTAAACTGGTTTTATTTCGGGCAGGCACTCGGTCTGTTATGAACCACAGGTAGTGGTTCATTCCTATTTTATGTTTATAAAGTTGTCTTGCATGCCAGGATTTCCCGTTGCTCTGTTTTAGAATACTCTTGTCTGCTGCCGCTGGTGAGTCTGTGTAATTGCAGCTTGTTCCCATGTGTTCAGCCTCACCTGGCTGCTAATTGCATCTTGTCAGTTTAGAGTCATGCAACAAGGCAGCTGCATGGGATTATTAATTAGGCCTCTCTGTTATATGCTGGCTGTTTGCAATTCACAGATGCTGGTGATATTTCTGGGTTTTCAGTCTGCTTGAGTTCTGAGCTTGGTTCCTGCTAGTTCCTGAGCTTCCGGTGTCGATTCCTGTGTCAGTCCCTGTGTCGATTCCTATGTCTGATCCCGTGTCCTGCCGTGAGGCGTTCCTGTCCTGAGGTCCAGTACCTTTGCCTGTGCAAGTTTCTGGCTTCTTGGTGTCCACCGGTCTGTCGTTTGGGATTCTGCCTGTCCTCCAGTTCTGAGAGTCTGTGTCAGCAGCATTGGGAGTTCCTGTCCGTTTGCCAGTATTCGTACCGGTTCCGTGAGTAGCGGCACGGCCGCGTCCGTCGGCTTAGGCCACTGTATTCCCTTATTATTTCTGTCACTGGTGTTTTGCAGAGGGTTCTGCTTATGCTGTCACCGCCGGTACACAGAAGTATTGTGTCGGCGTGTGGTCAGCATTTCCTTTGTTGTTCTTTTCCTTTGGCGGCAAGCCGCACATACTTTGGTTTTAGGTTTGTTAGTAGCCCCTGGCCTTGTTGTTTAGTCAGAGGGCCCCTTGTTATCACCCTGTCTCGGTTCACTCTTTGTCTCTCATTAAGACCTGAGGGGGCATCGAAGTTGGGCAGACGTAATCCGCCCTTCAAACGCGGCTGCCATGGGCTCAAGCAACCATAGTCTCGCAAGAGTGTACTGACAGCACAGGTGAGACAACGGAGATAGGGCACCAGGGGCTATTCCCTTTCCATTCCCCTTTCCCAGCATTACGTCCTGGTGCTCTGGACTCGCTTCATAACATCTCCCTTGTTCTGAGCACCAGGAACCTAACATTATCACCAGCCATACCACAAAAAAGAAATAAAACTTTTTTTTCTTTTTTGGCCCAGTCCAGTGTCTAGTCTAGAATCCAGTCCTGTCTAGAATTCAGTGCTTAGAATCCAGTCCGGTGTTTAGAATCCAGTCCGGTGTTTAGAATCCAGTCCGGTGTTTAAAAAAAAAAGTCTTGTTCTGTTTAGCAAAATTTAGTCTTGCCTTGCCTTGTCTTGCCTTGCCTTGTCTTGCCTTGCCTTGTCTTGTCTTGCCTTGTCTTGCCTTGTCTTGTCTAGTTTTAAATCCTCCTTTGTCTACTATGCAAGCCCTGCTGGCATCTCTCGCAGCCCTGAACTCTGTATTCAGTGCTTTGAGACCAGAGCGACTAGAAGTTTTGCAGCAATCCCTAAAGCAACTGCAAAACCTTCTGACTAAAATCTTGCTCATTTTGCCAGAAGTCGTTGAGAGTACATCTATCTCTAAAGAGACTCTTGCTCACAGTATGGTGACAAGAGAATCATCTGGTTTAATTGAAGAGAAAAGGTTTAAAAGTTTTCTGCGGCCCAGGCTCTCAGAAGAGGAGCGTCTGCGTCGCAGAAACTTAAACTTATGCCTATATTGTGGGGGTTTAGGCCATTATCTGCAGACCTGTGAGTTGCGCAAGCCAAAGTGTGGTGACGAGTCTTGCCCTCTGGCCAAGTTGAGTCATGATACAAGACCTACTCCTGTCTCTACTGTTGCAGAGGTACTTGTCGCACAACCCACTCAAAAAAGCTCTCTGTCCTATAATTGGGGTCCTTGGGCAAGGGAGCCCCATTATAGATTCAGGAATCAAAAGAGAATGTTTCTCTCCTCTCTTGAGGTTCCTGTGGAAGCGGAGTTGCAAGTCCCTGGAGTGGTGCCTGATGCCCAGGTTCCTGGAGTGGTGCCCGATGCCCAGGTTCCTGGAGTGGTGCCCGATGCCCAGGTACCTGGAGTGGTGCCCGATGCCCAGGGTCCTGGAGTGGTGCCCGTAGCCCAGGGTCCTGGAGTGGTGCCCGTAGCCCAGGGTCCTGGAGTGGTGCCCGTAGCCCAGGGTCTTGGAGTGGTGCCCGTAGCCCAGGGTCCTGGAGTGGTGCCCATAGCCCAGGGTCCTGGAGTGGTGCCCGTAGCCCAGGGTCCTGGAGTGGTGCCCGTAGCCCAGGGTCCTGGAGCGGTGCCCATAGCCCAGAGTGCTGGAGCGGTACCCGATGCCCAGAGTGCTGGAGCGGTACCCGATGCCCAGAGTGCTGGTGCGGTACCCGATACCCAAGCTTATAGAGGGACATCAAATATTGTAGTTCAGGTGTCCATACCAGAAGGGGTCTCAGAAGCTGTTACCCAAGGTAGGGACTTGAAGAGCGCAACCCTAGAAAGGGTCTCTAAAACCATAGTTCTTGAAGGGAACTCGAGAAGCAAAACCTCAGAAGGGATCTTTGAAGTAATATCCCCAAGTGGGGTCTCGAGAGACGCAGCCCCAAAGAAGGGTCTAGAAGTCGCTTCCCCAAGAAAGAACTTAAGAAGCATAGCATTAGTGGAGGATCTGAACGTTATTGCTTCAGCAAAAGTCCCGGAAGTCATAGTCCCGGGAGAACTTTCGATAATTATCGACTCAGAGAGGGAGGCCGATGGCCCGATCCCAGTCAGGGAGGCCAACGGCCCGGTCCCAGTAAAAGAATCCGAGGTGCTTACCCCAGCGGGGTTCCCGGAGGCCACTACCCCAGCGGGGTTCCCGGAGGCCACTGCCCCAGCGGGGTTCCCGGAGGCCACTGCCCCAGCGGGGTTCCCGGAAGTCACTGCCCCGGGTGGGGTTCAGAAAGTCACTGCCCCGGGTGGGGTTCAGAAAGTCACTGCCCCGGGTGGGGTTCAGAAAGTCTCAGCCCCTGGTGGGGTTCAGAAAGCAACTGCCCCGGGTGGGGTTCAGAGAGTCTCAGCCTCGAGTAAGGTCAATAGTGACCAGGTCCTAGCAAAGCACTCCAGTCAGTCAGATGAGAAGGAAACAGATCCTGACTCTGATATCTCAACATCCATAACCTTTGATGGGGACTTAGCCCAATTTCAGGCGCTTTTCAAACACTATTACACTATTATGTTGTCTAGACCATTTCTGGGCGTCACTTCAGAAAACCTTGGGCTCTATCTGATTTATTCTTTTAGAGGAGAGCCTTTTGAGTGGGCGACCAGCCTAATGAAAGCTGAAGATCCCATTCTTCAGGATCCCCTAGCATTCTGTGATGCAATTGTTAAAAGATACGGTTCCAAAGAAATTGGTTCAGGTTCCTCTAAGTCACCCGTCTTGTCTGCTGAGAGTCCACCAAATACTGTAAACTCTGCACAAGAGTCCCAGCCCGTTGTTTTGACTGCAGGATGTGCTTTTTTGACTTCTTCTTCTAATAATAGTACTTTACCAGAAAGTTCAGCTCCCAAGGGTAAGAGATCTGTCTCTGATTTGAACGCAGCCTTGCTGGGTGGTACCATCAGTTCAGACAATGTTTGGGGAATTACCTTGGTCAGACCTAAAGAGCTTTGTAAAAAGAAGAAGAAAAATAAATAATTTTTGACTCTTGCCTTGATTAAAAAAAAAAAAAAAGAAGATTTTTTTTCCTTGTCTTGTGTCCAGTGGCCACCATCAAGGGGAGGGCACTGTTACAAGTTGTTGCTACAACTTGTTTTTTGTTTTCTTGTCTGTTAGACCAGTGTGTCAGGTTTTCTTTTTGTATCCCTTGTTCTGGATAGTCTGAATTTTGGGGTCTTTTGACCCCTCCTCAAGGGGGGGGGGTAATGTTATGAGCCACGGCTGTGGCTCATTCCTGTTTTGCAGTTTTGTTCTGTATTTCATGTTATACTTCTGTTTATGTTCCCCGTGGGTGTCATGGGGTGCTCGGAGCTCACCCTTAAGGAGGGGATACTGTTATGAACCACAGGTAGTGGTTCATTCCTATTTTATGTTTATAAAGTTGTCTTGCATGCCAGGATTTCCCGTTGCTCTGTTTTAGAATACTCTTGTCTGCTGCCGCTGGTGAGTCTGTGTAATTGCAGCTTGTTCCCATGTGTTCAGCCTCACCTGGCTGCTAATTGCATCTTGTCAGTTTAGAGTCATGCAACAAGGCAGCTGCATGGGATTATTAATTAGGCCTCTCTGTTATATGCTGGCTGTTTGCAATTCACAGATGCTGGTGATATTTCTGGGTTTTCAGTCTGCTTGAGTTCTGAGCTTGGTTCCTGCTAGTTCCTGAGCTTCCGGTGTCGATTCCTGTGTCAGTCCCTGTGTCGATTCCTATGTCTGATCCCGTGTCCTGCCGTGAGGCGTTCCTGTCCTGAGGTCCAGTACCTTTGCCTGTGCAAGTTTCTGGCTTCTTGGTGTCCACCGGTCTGTCGTTTGGGATTCTGCCTGTCCTCCAGTTCTGAGAGTCTGTGTCAGCAGCATTGGGAGTTCCTGTCCGTTTGCCAGTATTCGTACCGGTTCCGTGAGTAGCGGCACGGCCGCGTCCGTCGGCTTAGGCCGCTGTATTCCCTTATTATTTCTGTCACTGGTGTTTTGCAGAGGGTTCTGCTTATGCTGTCACCGTCGGTACACAGAAGTATTGTGTCGGCATGTGGTCAGCATTTCCTTTGTTGTTCTTTTCCTTTGGCGGCAAGCCGCACATACTTTGGTTTTAGGTTTGTTAGTAGCCCCTGGCCTTGTTGTTTAGTCAGAGGGCCCCTTGTTATCACCCTGTCTCGGTTCACTCTTTGTCTCTCATTAAGACCTGAGGGGGCATCGAAGTTGGGCAGACGTAATCCGCCCTTCAAACGCGGCTGCCATGGGCTCAAGCAACCATAGTCTCGCAAGAGTGTACTGACAGCACGGGTGAGACAACGGAGATAGGGCGCCAGGGGCTATTCCCTTTCCATTCCCCTTTCCCAGCATTACGTCCTGGTGCTCTGGACTCGCTTCATAACATCTCCCTTGTTCTGAGCACCAGGAACCTAACACGGTCCTGAACGTGCGGAAGGTCATATCGGCAGTACAGCACTTGCAACACTCCTCAGACATTTCTCCGCTGGGCATCATCCTATCACTAGACGCAGAAAAGGCCTTTGACCTTGTTCTGTGGCCACACCTTTTTTTAATACCATTTCTAATTTCGGGTTTTCCCCTACCTTCATCTCTTATATTAAACTTAATTACTCCAATCCCATCTCACAGATACTCTGTAACGGCCAGATTACGGACCGCTTCTCCTTATACAGTGGTACGCTACAGGGGTGCCCTCTTTCCTCCCTCCTCTTTGCAATTGCCATCGAACCACTTGCCATCCATTTGCGTAACTCGCCTGGATTTAAGTGTATACAAATTTCCAACTGTGTATTAAAAGTTTCCCTCTATGCAGATGATATGCTGCTCTTCATCACTGACCCACTTACCTCTATCTCACACATTATGGCCCTGATCGATGCCTTCGGCTCGGTTTCCGGCTATAAGGTAAATGTAGAAAAATCGGAGTTGATGCCGATTGGCTCATACTCTTTAGATCTGACCTCTGTTCCCGCTTTCTCCCATTTTCAGATTAATTTGTCCCAGATTAAATATCTTGGTGTCCATGTCACCAGTAAGGTAGAAGACTTGTATAAGGCGAATTTCTCCCACATTATTCAAAAAGTGTCTGCCTTGATGCTGTCATGGAACCATCTTCCTCTTTCTCTATTGGGGAGGGCATCGGCGGTGAAGACCGTTATCTTTCCTAAAATATTTTATATGGTTCAAATGTTGCCTGTTGCCCTCACCAATGGTGATATTATTTCCATCAACTCCGCTGTCTCCTCTTTTCTATGGAATGGGAGGTGCCCCCGAATCTCTCTAGCCAAACTTATGCTCCCTAAAAGCTTGGGAGGCCTGGGGATACCTGATTTCAAATCATATACCACCTCTGTTTTCTTCCTTTATGCTGGGGATTGGTTATTAGATGACTCTACCTTCACGGACGTTGCACTTGACAATGTCATTTTTTCTCCTTTCTCCCCCGCTGCCCTATTGCAACTCAAATCCTCTAGTATCCCTCACTCAGTTTACTCCAATATCATGTTCCACGACACTTACATAAACTGGATAAGTCTACACAAAAAACTGAGAAGGGATTTTCGATTCTCCCCGTATCTCCCTCTCTGGGGTAACCCTGACTTCTCTCCCTCCCTGAACAATCCTTCGTTCCGGGTTTGGAGACGGAAGTGTGGCTCTTGTGAACAAGGTCTTTGACCCAGGTGGTAATGTCCTCTCCTTCGTGGATCTCCAGCAGCGGTTTTCTTATCCCAACAGCCTGTTTTACCTATACTTCCAGGTCAGACATTATGTGCAATCACTCCCCCCGCCCCGTACCCCCTCCGCCCAACACACACATCAATCTCCACCTCTTACAGGTCCGTTCATCCATAGGATACAGACTTCGTCACCTCTATCCCCGACTAATTTCAGCCAAACCAGAGGTCAGCCTATTTTCGAAGAAAATACTCTCCAGCTGGGTCGCGGATATACCTTCCCTCACTACATGCTCAGGTCTTTTGTTCTCCCGGTACTTCTCATACTCTAAACACTTGCAATCTGCCTACTTACAGGAGACCCACTTTAGATTTATTCATAGGGCCTACATATCTCCCGCCCAGAGGAAATACATGTCCGATAGTGAATTAGACAACAGTATGAAATGCTCTATGTCTAATGCAAAGTTTTTCCACTGTTACTGGGGCTGCTCCAAAATACGCAGATTCTGGTGTAAGTTAATATTCTATGTTAACGAAATTCTCAATGTCTTGCTCTCACCCTCACCTGAAGCATGTTTATTACTTTGGTTTGACAGTTGGGAGTTGGGTCCTCGTCCCCATACACGAATTCCCTTCCTTGTCATTATTTTAATTCTGGCAAAAAAGTTAATACTACTCCATTGGATCAAAAAAACGGCTCCCACTATACAAGAATTGAAATCTCGTCTTCTCCAGTTTATGTATTTTGACATGCACTCTTTGCTTCTCAATGAACCATCCTCATACCACAATAAATGGGATTCGTTTCTGTGTTCTCTGGACGCTCAATCAAAATGAACATTTTCGCTATACTTTGGGAACCAGGACTGGTCCAGAATAAAATCCCACTTTGTTTGCTGAGGGACTCCTGTTGTGCCACCTCTTTGCTTTGTACCATTATCCTGAACCTGATACATTGTTATGAACATATGTAATCCTACAAATGCTTCCTCTCCTCTACGGATTTAGAATGTATTCATCTGTTGCTCATTTTCCCATAATACACTGTACTCTGGTATCCTTGGTCTAACCCCCCTCCCCCCCAATCTATCTTAGTCCCCCCCACACTTCCCCAGTTCTACGTCCTTTTGTTCCTGTCTTGTTTCCTGGTTTGTCTGTATTGTCTTGGCAACTCCGCAGTTTAAAGGGTATATGGTACTCCCTCTCACTCCCTGATTATATAATCTGATGATTTGTCTACTCTTACCTATTGCAGGGAGTGTCTCCCACTGTGAATGTATTATTTGTTTACCTTTTGAAATAAAATAAAATGTGTTTACAAAGTCTACCATCCTTCCAAGAGCTCCATTGCTTTTACCACCACTTATCAATGCAAACAGATGCCTCCAACATTTTCACCCAGATTATGCTAATTTTCATAAAGTCAGTCCTATGAAGCCTCTAAAGCATTAATGGAAAAAATAAATGCCAAACATAGCCTTGTGTCTGACTACCTGTATGATGTTGTTGCAAATAATGCATATAACCTTAATCGAGCCCTTCATAGAGACTCCCCATGACAGTGAGAAATACTAGCAATCCAGAGAGAAATGCATCAAGTTGTCATTACTAGGAAAAGTTATGGGTAGTCTCGGCAATATCTCAAACTTCCAAGGATGTCGTGGCAATTTTTGTAAAACCACATGGGCTGGTCTGAAAGCAAAAGCTGCTCATCATAATCTGATACCGAGCAGAATCAAAACCTAATTACTAAAATAATACAAAAGTGTCCACATACTTTTTTTCATTACATTATTTGTAACTGTGGGTGGGAAAGGTCAGACTAATGTGGTTGGAAATCCTCCATTACAGTCCCTGATATCCTACCCTTGCACTGAGCTTTTCGAATTGTATTGGTTATGTACACTTTATATTCATTACCGTTATTGGTTTTAGGATAAGTATGTATTTGAAGTGTGACGATATCTATACACTGGTTTTTAGACTATTCCATTTCTGTCTTCTTGTGGCTTAGTAGCACAGCCAAACCACAAGATAACCAGTCAAAGTTGCAAATGTGTATTGAAGTATATGTCAGTTTACTGAAGTCCTGCTAAATGTATTGTTTGACAAATACTTTAAAACTGCATAAGATAGATACTGTACATTTTTATGGTTTCATATATTTATCCTTGCATGTTTCAATTCATTCAATCATCAGGCACCAAAGTTTGAAATATCTAGTTGGACCACAAATACACACACTAAAATTTTATAGCAGACACTTCCCTGTACATTGGGGGTAATTCAGAGTTGATCGCAGCAGCTAATTTGTTAGCAGTTGGGCAAAACCATGTTCACTGCAGGGGGGGCAGATATAACATTTGCAGAGAGAGTTAGATTTGGGTGGGTTATTTTGCTTCTGTGCAGGGTAAATACTGGCTGCTTTATTTTTACACTACAATTTAGATATCAGTTTGAACACACCCCACACAAATCTAACTCTATGCAAATTTTACATCTGCCCCCCAGCAGTGTACATGGGGGGTAATTCTGAGTTGATTGCAGCAGGAACTTTGTTAGCAGTTGGATAAAACCATGTGCACTGCAGGGGAGGCAGATATAACATGTGCAGAGAGAAATTTGGGTGTGGTGTGTTCAATCTGCAATCTAAATTGCAGTGTAAAAATAAAGCAGACAGTATTTACCCTGCACAGAAACAAAATAACTCACCCAAATCTAACTCTCTGTACATGTTATATCTGCCTCCTCTGCAGTGCACATGGTTAAGCCCAACTGCTAACAAAGTTCCTGCTGCAATCAACTCAGAATTACCCCCATGGTTTTGCCCAACTGCTAACAAATTTGCTGCTGCGATCAACTCTGAATTAGTCCCATGGTTTTGCCCAACTGCTAACAAATTTTCTGCTGCGATCAACTCTGAATCACCCCCATTGACTTAAAATGCTGCATCGAAAACATTGTAGGTGAAAAAAGGGAATGCAAATACCAACTACACGTTTTTTTGGGGCAAGAGTTATTACAAATAAATGAGTCTTAATAATGTTTGACAATTGTTATGGTAAATATTTTTCCAGAGTAGTCATGGGCAAAATTTTATATACTTGAAATTATTGTACTATTCCCACATTGAAATTATTTAAGTGTTTAGAAAGATGTTTTAAAAAATGTCTATATTTTTAAATGTCGTGTTTTCTACTTTAAAGTTTTAGTTCTGTGACAAAACATCTTATTTTATTTTCTGCTGCACCAGAATTTAAGTTGCAATCAGTGGCAAACTTTGTGTAACTTAAAATATTATAGTATCAAGGAAAGAGTATGAAAATGGGTGGTATATGATGTATCTCTTCTATGTTATCTGTGCAGATATATAAATCCAGAAGTCATTCACAGGCCAAATAATTTTCTTCTAAGAAAATTGAAGTTTCGTATGTCAGGGATACAATTTTTCAAAAGTAAGTTTTCACATACCCTTTATTTTAAGTTGAAGCTGAGGTCATACAAATCCCAATAATAAGTCTAAAATATGGGCACACTACTCTTAGCAGATTGTAAGTAAAACTTTTGGCAAAAGATGTGGTACATAACTAAAATGTTCATAAAAATAGATTGCTTAGCCATAGATCATGATTCACAAAATGTCTTTACAGTTTATAGACATTACTTAACTGTTTCTTCAGTTGCTGTTCTGTCCATCTTAATTTGTGGTTTGAAGAGATGTAAAAATTTTGATTTTTATGTCCACTTATCAATTGAATGAAAAACAAAGCAATATGCTTATTTCCCCACAATTATTTGTTTATTTTATTGTTTATAATTTACTTCAATATTGACAATATTGACAATATTGTTAAACTACATTAAAATTCAGGATGGTGTTTTTCAAAAAATCTACCAGAAAAAAAGCATAGTAGTGATAATACACAAATGTTTTTTTTGTTTTAGTTTAATGTCTTATTTAGTTTATTTTACATATATGGAAATTTCACATTTTCCCAGTTTGGCAAATAATTTAGATTTTTTGTAAGACAGACAAAAGTAACAAGACTTAAAGGGCCTCACTCACAAAGCACAGTAGTAATAAGGATAAAATCTTCTGGGCGTCATTCAGAAAGCATAAAAGTAATACATTACAAGGTAAAATCTTCCTTGATGATGTCATATGCCTCAGTTTCCACACTTGAACCTAGATTCTTGCTATTCAGGTTTCTTCTGTTAATCCAGTTTTACAGAACAGTGCAAAAAGTAATTTCTCTTTGGCAGATTTAAAATATAAAAATTAGATAAAGGGCGAGAGTAGGGACCAGTGCAGAGGAGTGCACAGCCAATTGCACATTGCAAAAAGACAATTTTTAACTCTAAGGTTTTGTAAATTATGCTAATCTTTTGGAAAATAGCAGTAAATAAGTAATTTAGTGCCAGTTTTTCTTCACCTCTCTCACCTGTGTTAGTGATGTTATTTCCAGAGCATTCTGGCTTAATACACATCTGCAGACAAACAATGGCAGTTGCTCTATCATTCCCGCAGATAATTATATATCAGGTGCTAGAAAGGGGGAGGGGCTCACATACAAACAGCAGACAGAGAGGGGGGTGCTTCTCCCCACCCCTGGTATCCCCCCAGCACACTAAAAAATTACCTGTAACCATACCTGAACCTATCTAGTAATAGAATTTCAGAGAATTGGTCACATGCGTTTGCAAAGACATGTTTAGCTGCTGAGCTGCACCAAGGCTTCTCCAATATCAGAGGTGCTAACACTACATAACAGCAGTGCCTGCATAGGGCCATGTGATTTGTCTACACATCTACTATCTACAAATACTGAACCACCTTATGATGAAATCAAAGACACTCTTGAAAATCAACCAATAACAACATCAAATCTTTGTCCACAATAAAAACATGTATAATAGTATAAATAAAGGAAAACAGTTCACAGGAGTACACATGCCACATACAGAAAGAAAAATTGAGGACATCTTGAAAAGTACAATAGTGAAAATGTAAAGAAAAAAGGTCATGTAAGGGATAATGAAATCAAGTGTTCATAGGAAAAATAGAAGAGATGAAGAGAGAGATGTATTAAGAGGGAGAAAAAAAGGGGAGGAGTTGAGTGCTGAAGAAAGAGAGGAGAGAGAGAGAGAGAGAAAGGAAAGGGGGAAAGAGAATTACAAATCCAGATATTATTAGGGTCGACATCTAGTAAGTCATATACACAAAATTGACTGGTAAATAGATAGTGCTATTTATTGCATTTCCATATTAAAAACTGAGCCCTCTCTCCATTTGATAATTTACATAATTATGTGATCTGAGTTACAGTATGCAGTTATGTGTATTATTAAAGATACTTCCTTGCCTTTATTAGTCTGAACCCATGCAAATTGTTATATGTTTCACACTTTGCATGGTGCTAAGGAACCCTTGTGGCATCATATAAATAAAAGATAATAATAATAATCATTATCTTCATCATCATCATCATCATAAGAAGAAAAAAGCAGAAGAAAATGGGAATTGTAGTTCTTGAAGTCATCCAATGGAAATTAAAAAGAAATTCAAGTTGATGGCAGTGATCTGACATACTCTAATCTATAGTAACTGTGATACTAATAATGGAGTGCTATCAGCTGTATAAGGAAATGAAAAGCATCTCGATGGTGCACCTGGTGAAATTTTGACCATCACTGAGCTCATAGAAGATATGTTTCCTGAGAAGTGCACCTTGGGATATGAGAAATCTCATTAGTTCACATCTTTATGGTATGTCTATGCTTACAGGTGCATACCCTTACAGTACTCGGTTTGTTTGTGTTTGTGCTTTCTCTTCATGCCTAAGCGGATTAGTACAAATAAATATACTAACACATTTATGTTAACATGAGCCCTACAAAAATGAAAAAAATAACTGACATACCTACAACTCCAAATGAGGCTCTAAGTGCACATTAAAAATGTAATGAGGGACTTTCGGTGGGCGGACCTAGTGATGGTCGCATTTTAACAAGAGCTCTCCGTCCCCCGCTATTCCTAAGCCGTTTAGTGGGGATTGCACTGTGCCCCGGACCCTCAAAGTGCACCGGGGCCCAGCAGAGATAGAGGTGGGAAAGAGGAGACCATCTTCCAGGCTCCCCACCGCCTCCTTCCAGGGATCTCGAGCGCCAGCTGTGGCATCTGTTGCCCATGGCCACCATATTGAAAGTGGCCGGGCACCCTGCTCCCTTCCTCCCCCCGCCTTGCTCATTGCCTGGGACGGACGGTGCTGGAGACTGTATGCGGCTCCCTGCTTCCCCGTACCTCGGCTCGCAGTGACGGACGTTGCCGGGCGATGGACCGGAGATCAGCCTGCGGAGTAGAAGCTGCCAAGGGATGGGTGAGTGTGCCGTGCAGGCCCCCCGCTGCATCTGCTGTCTCTGCCTGTGTCTCTGCTCCCACCAGGGCTCCCGCTGACTGGGGTCATCAGAAACCTGGCGCAATATACCGCTGGCCACATGATTACGAGTCCCTCTCTGTTCTGCTCCCTGAAGACTGCCCTAATACTGCCATCAGGTCATGGGCCCTTACATAAGCGACTGTGGCTTTCCCAAATTGACACCCTGTGCTGGGTTGAGGCCAATACCGGTCACCTGGATGACAGCAGTGGAGGCAAGATACCTTTCCATTGTGGCAGCACATTCCCGACAAGGGGGAGCAGTGTAGGTGTTGCTGACCTGTTCTGACACTCTCCTCAATTTACTGACTTGGTCCGTTATTCTGATCTTTGCATAGAGGCCGCAGAGCCCCATGTATCTTACAGGCTTGCTGAGAGCTGGCACTACCGGAGGGCAATTCGCAGTGATCCCCTATATCATCTGCCGTGGCTACGTACTCATAACTCAACTGAACCACTTCTCCCTGCAGGGCAGGATAACTGATATCACCTACTTCATTACTGTGACGCACCACTTTTTCATTATCATGGATAAATACGTGGCGAAGCCCCAAAGAGGCAGTCGCGGCTCCGCACCAGCAAAATCCAAAGATACCAGGGCTTCGGCCTCAGCTCATGCTAGCTCTCCACCCTCTTCGCCTAATGCTAATGTCTTGGACGGTGTGTCGGATCCTTCTAGATACACAATGGATGCGGTGGCCAGAGCGCAGGAAATCTCTGATATACTCTCAGCGCTGTTAGACAAGAAACTTGCTGGATTGAAGGACTCCATTGACTCCACCATGACACAGCTAAAGGAACATAGCTCACGGCTAGATGAGGCCAAACAACAAGTCTCGAACCTGGAAGACGTTCTAACCGCTGCCCGCTCCGTCGTCGACTTTCAAGCGTCCGCTATTTTTGCGATGCAGGAGAAGCTTGAGGACTTAGAAAATCATAATCGTTGAAACAATCTTCGTATGATTGGCTTGCCGGAATCTGTCAAACCCAGGGAGTTGCTGTCCCTGGTCACCACCTGGTTACCGACTGAGCTGGGATGCTTAGTGGATAGTGAATCCATAATGATTGAGAGAGCGCATCGTATTGGTCCTGACTTTCAAGCAGATCGCCGCAGGCCCAGACCAGTTATATTTAAATTCCTTAATTATACGGATAAAGTAAAGGTGATGGAGGCATACCGCAAAGCGCAGGGCCTCACCTATCATGGCGACAAGCTACTTCTGTTCCAAGACTTCTCGTACAATGTGGCCATGAAGAGAAGGGAATTCTCCCCTGCCTGCAAGATCCTGTTTGAGGAAGGAATACGTTTTGCCCTGCTCTATCCAATGAAGCTCTGTGCTCAACATAACGGAAAAACTTACCTGTTTGACACGTCTTCAGTGGCTAAGACTTTTGCAGAATCACTGCGGTTTCCGTCCTCGCCTGCCTCCAGAGACAGGTACTGATATTGAGACTTCTTATGAACTCAGCGTATATATCATCCCCCTCATTGATACCATGTTTGGTAATGTATGATTGATTGCAAGTTACTTTAATGCCATGATTGTCGCTGCACTGCATATTTTTGACATTGGCTGTTATTGGATCTTTCAAGCCTTCTTTTTTCCATCCCTTGCTCTTCTTATTCCTACCTCTCTCTCCCTTTCTCCCCCTCTTCCTCAGTCTGGTTGGAGTTATGTTACTAGTTTATAGTGTGTCACTTAGACCACTGTTTTGGGTTAAAAAAAACTTTTTGAAAAGGGACATGCTGCAACAAATTGTTTACGATAGCATCTAGTGCTGATCACATGGTATAGGTCTACTGTTTTTATTGATAGCTGGGTCTCCCTACTCGCTGGGATGGGGGGAGCCACACAGATCATCTTCTTACTGTTTCACGTGTCCAATAGGATGGGAATTGGTCGATTTCAGTTTGACATGGCTGTTTCTTCAGAGATTAAGACAAGCGTAAAGTTCCTCACTTGGAACGTAGAAGGCTTGAATACTCCGATTAAACGTAGAAAGATATTGCAACATCTTAAACGCCTACGGCCAGATATAGCGATGTTACAGGAGACTCACTGGAAATTGGGGGACCCTAATGTCCTGCGGGACAGTTGGTTTCACGATTACAAGTCAGCCTCATTTACTTCTAAGAAAAGGGGTGTGGTAATTATATTTCACAAGTCTCTCAGATATTCCATATTGGATACTCAAGCTGACAATGAGGGTCGGTTCCTGTTCATAAAACTGCAACTAGAAGGGGAGCTCTACACTTTAGTGACCCTCTACGCACCAAATTCAGAACACAATGCCTTCTTTTCGGACGTTTAAGTCCGGCTTCAGGAATGGGCGGAGGGTAGACTGATAATAGGGGGTGATTTTAATTCCACACTTCATCCGACCCTGGATAGATTGGATGTATCTAGTGGACGGAGCTATTCCGTACCAGCATCATTACAGTTTCTATCATCCTCACTCAATTTGGTAGACCCTTGGCGACCCCAACATCCTGTCGGTCGTGAATACACATTCTATTCACATCCACACGCCACATCCATTAGGATAGATTATTGGTTGCTCCCTGTTGCGCCACTCTCGGGTGAGCGACTCTAAGGTAGAAAATATAGCCATCTCCAATCACGCACCGACCTGGTTCACACTTGAGCTAAGTTCTCCTAAAACAACCTCCCTTAACTGGAGGTTTCCTTTCTACTTGTACTCATCTCCTGAGTTTAAGACCTACTTAGAGTCTAACTTCATACACTATGCTAATAACAATACACAACACATGGACGATATACATCTTTTCTGGTCTGCCTCTAAGCCGATGGTGCGGGGTTACATCATTGCATATGTTGCAAATAAGCGTAAAAACTTCAATCAACGGTTTTGTGATCTGGGCCTTGCACTTACTAACTCATATGCGAAATTGCTGTCCTCTCTGACAGATGATAACCGCAGAATCTACACAGAAAGGAAACACCTCTAGGACACTTTTTGCACAGAAAGGGCCCAATATGCCTTGGACTTTCAAAAACACAGATATTTTAAATGGGGTAATAAAGCGGGTAAACTCCTAGCAAATGTGGTTTGCAGCCAATGTCCTACCCCACACATTTTGTCCCTTCTTACCGTCCCTCACCTGTCCTCGGACCCGACGGTTATCGCTGATTCCTTCTTAACTTACTACAAAGAGCTTTACACAGCCCCACCAGATGACCCCATTGGAGGCATGGCCTTCCTTCGGTCGGCCAAGTCCCCTACATTGACAGAGGATGACCGGGATTCCCTTATGGAACCAATTACTGAACTAGAACTACTGATGGTGATAAAGCAGTTAGCTAATGGTAAATCCCCAGGCCCAGATGGATTAAGTGCAGAGTACTATAAATTGTTGCTGTCCCATGTCACGCCCCACCTCCTGACCCTATTTAACTCTATTTTATCTGGGAATGCTGCCCCTCCAACTTTTAATCAGGCCCGTGTAATAGTACTGCCGAAACCTGGGAAAGACCCCACCCTAGTCCAATCGTACCGCCTGATTTCCATCTTAAATCAGGACTTTAAAATCCTGACTGCTCTTATGGCGAATAGGTTGCAGGTAGTGTTGCCCACGATATTACATCCATCCCAAACTGGCTTCGTAAAGGGGAGAACATCAGTACATAACATTAGACAATTACTAGCTGCACTGACCATATCGGCCCAGTCACCGGAAGGGTCGTCTTAGCTGGTGAGCTGCGATGCTGATAAAGCATTCGACCGAGTGTCATGGTCTCACCAGCTGAGAGTGCTTCACTGGCAAAGATTTGGAGACGGTTTTGTCAGATTCTTCGGCACCATATATGCTTCCCTGCCTGCATTCCTCACGGTGAATGGAATGAACACCAACACTTTCACGCTACACAGAGGCACGAGACAGGGGTGCCCACTCTCCCCACTCCTTTTTAACCTCGCTTTATACCCGCTCATCAGACATTGTCATTTGAATTGCAGCTGGTGTGGGATTAAAGTTGGTAATCATGACCTTAAAGTCACGGCCTATGCTGACGACTTATTACTATACTTCTCAAACCCCAAGGCTGCGTTTCCCAGGTTACTGTCCCTACTGACAACCTTTGAATCAATCTCTGGGTTCAATTTCAACAAATCGAAAACTGAGTCTCTGGCCCTGCACCTTCGTGCGACTCACAATTGGAGTACTCAGTTCCCCTTTCGTTGGGCAAACCAGACAATCACATATTTAGGACTACAAATACTCATTGTTCCCAGCCGATCTATATGGATGTAATTTCCTGCAAGTCATCGCGCGCACCCTAGCTGACTTCCAGGCATGGAAACATCTACCCCTCTTCTACCTGGGCAGATGCCAATTAATCAAGATGATCACCTTCCCGAGACTATTATATCCTATTCAAATGTTACCCTTACTGCTATCTGACACAGACTTGAAAACTATAAACTGGGCCTTTAGTGAATTCTTTTGGGCACACAAAAAACCCAGAATTTCATTATTTAAGTTGCGCCAATCGCAAACATTAGGTGGTGTTAATTTACCTTGCCTTAGAAGCTACATGCTAGCCGCAAATTATCGCTACGCTGTTGATTGGTTACATGAGACGGAGACCTTCGCTAATACCGGCTTAGAGCAGGCTTTCTGTCCTGAGACCTCACTTGCTAGCTTACTAAATACACGTCCGTCTTCTTTTTCTCCCCAGATTAATAGCAACATCTTACTAACTTCTACTTGCACGGCATGGAGAGAGGCACGTTCTAGGATGGGTATTTCTAGTTACAACACGACTTTCCTCCCCCTAGCCCATAACCCAGATTTTCAAGGGACCACTGTGCGAAACACGTTGGCAGCCCTATCAGTCCAGGGAATCAGATTGTTATGCCAGTTATTATGTCGAGACACTTACCAGGTACGCACGTATACAAGTCTTTGTGAGGGATTTCCACAAATTACAATCCCACTATTTGTATATTTTCAAATCCGTAGCTGCCTCAATAAATCACTGACCACAATGACTGCGGAAGATAGGTCTAATAGCATAGATACCATTCTACAAGCAATGCCTAGAATGCACCACTCCACAGCATTTCTTTACACATTTCTCAAAAAAACCATTGATTGGGAGACCACTCAGTCAGGATTGACAAAATGGTCATCAGACTTCTCAACTAACACTACCTCTGCCATGCTTGCTGCATTTAATAGAATCAATAAAACCCTCATATCAGTGTCATATGCTGAGATGAACTATCAAATCCTACATCGCTCCTACATTACACCGAAATTATGATTCCAAATGGGCACAGCTTCTGATTCCAAATGCTTCAAGTGCTGCATGTCTGATGCAGACATTTACCACTACCTATGGAGCAGTCCAGAAGTCAGTAAATTCTGGGGCTTGATACAAACCTTTATTAAGGAAAAACTACATATTACCATGGTAGTCTCCCCGGAATGGGCTATCTGGGACATATATTGCACATATCATACCCCCAAGCTGTCACTTGGTCAGCACATGCTGTTAACTAAAATATTGGCTGCTGGTAAAAAAACTATCCTGTCACAATGGATAGCTACTGATTCTTTGTCTTTGGCTTTATTACTACCAAGACGATCACACTTATTTCATATGGAATGGCTTGAAATGTTAATTGAAAAAGAAAGTAAAATAGAAAGGTTCTTTGGTATGTGGCTCCCTTATGTACAGACACTAGACAATGCCATTAGGACCCCTCTTCGACAAGCTATATCTCACACTACTTGGTACACTCTTGAAGTACTTACCTTGGGTCGACCTCCTTTTTAGAAAAATAAAAAAATTGTTGAGAGATGTTTATTGTCCTTGCCTAAATCGGTGCCGTTTATTTCATGTTTATATCCTTCTATGCCATGTTGATTGTTTAGGCCGCTAAGTGGCCTCCGTGTCATTGTGATCCTTTATTACATGTTAATGTATATGTTTTATGCAGATGTCCAATAAAGCATTATAAAGAAAAAAATGTAATGAGACAGTCAATGCTGTTTGGAATGTATAGCAGTTTACTGTCACTCTGGTACTGGATGGCAATATTTTTTTCTACTGTAACAAGAGCACTGCCTGAAACAAGTCAATAGTAACTAGACAGATTTAAAGGGTGTGGTAAATTATGTTAACATCTCAATGTTAACATGAATGTAATATTAACATTGAACACATCGACATGTTAATTATATTGACATCAACCATCCCAATATTCTGCATGTCAACACTGATATAATGTTGACTGTAAAGTGGTCTGTGTGCAAATCACCACATGACTCTGGAGAGCTGCAGAAGTGTGACTTTACATGCTCTAGTTTAGTGATGAGCGGGTTCGGTTCCTCGGAAACCGAATCCCCCCCGAACTTCACCCATTCTACACGGGTCCGAGGCATACTCGGATTCTCCCATATGGCTCGGTTAACCCGAGCGCGCCCAAACGCCATCATCCCGCGGTCGGATTCTCACGAGATTCGTATTCTATATAAGGAGCCGCGCGTCGCCGCCATTTTCACTCGTGCATTGGAAATGTTAGGGAGAGGACGTGGCTGGCGTCATCTCCGTTTATTAATGTTGCTGCAAATATTTGTGCTTATTGCTTAATTGTGGGGACTGGGGAGCAGCTGTATTATATAGGAGGAGTACAGTGCAGAGTTTTGCTGATCAGTGACCACCAGTTTTATCCGTTCTCTGCCTGAAAAACGCTCCATATCTGTGCTCAGTGTGCTGCATATATCTGTGCTCACCCTGCTTTATTGTGGGGACTGGGGACCAGCAGTATTATATAGGAGGAGTACAGTGCAAAGTTTTGCGGACAGTGACCACCAGTATATATAGCAGTACGGTACGGAAGGCCACTGCTCTACCTACCTCTGTGTCATCAAGTATACTATCCATCTAGATTCTATACCTGTAGTGCATTTTAGTTTTGCAGTTTGCCGACAGTGACCACCAGTATATATAGCAGTACGGTACGGAAGGCCACTGCTCTACCTACCTCTGTGTCATCAAGTATACTATCCATCTAGATTCTATACCTGTGGTGCATTTTAGTTTTGCAGTTTGCTGACAGTGACCACCAGTATATATAGCAGTGCGGTACGGAAGGCCACTGCTCTACCTACCTCTGTGTCATCAAGTATACTATCCATCTAGATTCTATACCTGTGGTGCATTTTAGTTTTGCAGTTTGCTGGCAGTGAGCACCAGTATATATAGCAGTATGGTACGGAAGGCCACTGCTCTACCTACCTCTGTGTCGTCAAGTATACTATCCATCTAGATTCTATACCTGTGGTGCATTTTAGTTTTGCAGTTTGCTGACAGTGACCACCAGTATATATAGCAGTACGGTACGGAAAGCCACTGCTCTACCTACCTCTGTGTCATCAAGTATACTATCCATCTAGGTTCTATACCTGTGGTGCATTTTAGTTTTGCAGTTTGCTGACAGTGACCACCAGTATATATAGCAGTACGGTACGGAAGGCCACTGCTCTACCTACCTCTGTGTCGTCAAGTATACTATCCATCTAGATTCTATACCTGTGGTGCATTTTAGTTTTGCAGTTTGCCGACAGTGACCACCAGTATATATAGCAGTACGGTACGGAAGGCCACTGCTCTACCTACCTCTGTGTCGTCAAGTATACTATCCATCTAGATTCTATACCTGTGGTGCATTTTAGTTTTGCAGTTTGCCGACAGTGACCACCAGTATATATAGCAGTACGGTACGGAAGGCCACTGCTCTACCTACCTCTGTGTCGTCAAGTATACTATCCATCTAGATTCTATACCTGTGGTGCATTTTAGTTTTGAAGTTTGCTGACAGTGACCACCAGTATATATAGCAGTACGGTACGGAAGGCCACTGCTCTACCTACCTCTGTGTCGTCAAGTATACTATCCATCTAGATTCTATACCTGTGGTGCATTTTAGTTTTGCAGTTTGCTGACAGTGACCACCAGTATATATAGCAGTATGGTACGGAAGGCCACTGCTCTACCTACCTCTGTGTCATCAAGTATACTATCCATCCATACCTGTGGTGCATTTCAGTTGAGCGCAGTATATATAGTAGTAGGCCATTGCTATTGATACTGGCATATAATTCCACACATTAAAAAATGGAGAACAAAAATGTGGAGGTTAAAATAGGGAAAGATCAAGATCCACTTCCACCTCGTGCTGAAGCTGCTGCCACTAGTCATGGCCGAGACGATGAAATGCCATCAACGTCGTCTGCCAAGGCCGATGCCCAATGTCATAGTAGAGAGCATGTAAAATCCAAAAAACTAAAGTTCAGTAAAATGACCCAAAAATCAAAATTGAAAGCGTCTGATGAGAAGCGTAAACTTGCCAATATGCCATTTATGACACGGAGTGGCAAGGAACGGCTGAGGCCCTGGCCTATGTTCATAGCTAGTGGTTCAGATTCACATGAGGATGGAAGCACTCATCCTCTCGCTAGAAAAATGAAAAGACTTAAGCTGGCAAAAGCACAGCAAAGAACTGTGCGTTCTTCTAAATCACAAATCCCCAAGGAGAGTCCAATTGTGTCGGTTGCGATGCCTCACCTTCCCAACACTGGACGGGAAGAGCTTGCGCCTTATACCATTTGCACGCCCCCTGCAAGTGCTGGAAGGAGCAGCCGCAGTCCAGTTCCTGATAGTCAAATTGAAGATGTCACTGTTGAAGTACACCAGGATGAGGATATGGGTGTTGCTGGCGCTGGGGAGGAAATTGACAAGGAGGATTCTGATGGTGAGGTGGTTTGTTTAAGTCAGGCACCCGGGGAGACACCTGTTGTCCGTGGGTCGAATATGGCCATTGACATGCCTGGTCAAAATACAAAAAAAATCACCTCTTCGGTGTGGAATTATTTCAACACAAATGCGGACAACAGGTGTCAAGCCGTGTGTTGCCTTTGTCAAGCTGTAATAAGTAGGGGTAAGGACGTTAACCACCTAGGAACATCCTCCCTTATACGTCACCTGGACCGCATTCATCAGAAGTCAGTGTTAAGTTCAAAATCTTTGGATGACAGCGGAAGCAGTCCACTGACCACTAAATCCCTTCCTCTTGTAACCAAGCTCCTGCAAACCACATCACCAACTCCCTCAGTGTCAATTTCCACCTTACACTGGAAAGCCAATAGTCCTGCAGGCCATGTCACTGGAAAGTCTGACAAGTCGTCTCCTGCCTGGGATTCCTCCAATGCATCCTTGAGTGTAACGCCTACTGCTGCTGGCGCTGCTGTTGCTGCTGGGAGTCGATTGTCATCCCAGAGGGGAAGTCGGAAGACCACTTGTACTACTTCCAGTAAGCAATTGACTGTCCAACAGTACTTTGCGAGGAAGATGAAATATCACAGCAGTCTTCCTGCTGCAAAGCGGATAACTCAGGTCTTGTCAGCCTGGGTGGTGAGAAATGTGTGTCCGTTATCCACCGTTAATTCACAGGCAACTAGAGACTTGATTGAGGTACTGTGTCCCCGGTACCAAATACCATCTAGGTTCCATTTCTCTAGGCAGGCGATACCGAAAATGTACACAGACGTCAGAAAAAGAGTCACCAGTGTCCTAAAAAATGCAGTTGTACCCAATGTCCACTTAACCACAGACATGTGGACAAGTGGAGTAGGGCAGACTCAGGACTATATGACTGTAACAGCCCAATGGGTAGACGTATTGCCTCCCGCAGCAAGAACAGCAGCGCAGGCACCAGTAGCAGCATCTCGCAAACGCCAACTCGTTTCCATAAGAGGCAAACAGCTGAAAACCTCTTACTGAAACTGTGGAACATCATCGCAGAATGGCTTACCCCAATTGGACTCTCTGGGGATTTGAGACATCGAACAACGCCACCAATATTGTGGTGCATTACATCTGGGCAAATTCCAGCACGTCCCATGTTTTGCACATACATTGAATTTGGTGGTGCAGAACTATTTAAAAAACAACAGGGGCGTGCAAGAGATGCTGTCGGTGGCCCGAAGAATTGCGGGTCACTTTCGGCATTCAGCCACCGCGTGCCGAAGACTGGAGCACCAGCAAACAGTCCTGAACCTGCCCTGCCATCATCTGAAGCAAGAGGTGGTAACGAGGTGGAATTCAACCCTCTATATGCTTCAGAGGATGGAGGAGCAGCAAAAGGCCATTCAAGCCTTAACATCTGCCCACGATATAGGCAAAGGAGGGGGAATGCACCTGACTCAAGCGCAGAGGAGAATGATTTCAACGTTGTGCAAGGTTCTGCAACCCTTTGAACTAGCCACACGTGAAGTCAGTTCAGACACTGCCAGCCTGAGTCAGGTCATTCCCCTCATCAGGCTTTTGCAGAAGAAGCTGGAGACATTGAAGGAGGAGCTAAAACAGAGCGATTCCGCTAGGCATGTGGGACTTGTGGATGGAGCCCTTAATTCGCTTATCCAGGATTCACGGGTGGTCAATCTGTTGAAATCAGAGCACTACATTTTGGCCACCGTGCTCGATCCTAGATTTAAAACTTACGTTGTATCTCTCTTTCCAGCAGACACAAGTCTGCAGAGGTTCAAAGACCTGCTGGTGAGAAAATTGTCAAGTCAAGCGGAACGTGACCCATCAACAGCTCCTCCTTCACATTCTCCCGCAACTGGGGGTGCGAGGAAAAGGCTAAGAATTCCGAGCCCACCGCTAGCGGTGATGCAGAGCAGTCTGGAGCGAGTGCTGACATCTGGTCCGGACTGAAGGACCTGCCAACGATTACTGACATGTCGTCTACTGTCACTGCATATGATTCTGTCACCATTGAAAGAATAGTGGAGGATTATATGAGTAACCGCATCCAAGTAGGCACGTCAGACAGTCCGTACTTATACTGGCAGGAAAAAGAGGCAATTTGGAGGCCCTTGCACAAACTGGCTTTATTCTACCTAAGTTGCCCTCCCTCCAGTGTGTACTCCGAAAGAGTGTTTAGTGCAGCCGCTCAAGTTGTCAGCAATCGGCATACGAGGTTACTTCCAGAAAATGTGGAGAAGATGATGTTCATCAAAATGAATTATAATTAACTCCTCCGTGGAGACATTCACCAGCAATTGCCTCCAGAAAGTACACAGGGATCTGAGATGGTGGATTCCAGTGGGGACAAATTAATAATCTGTGAGGAGGGGGATGTACACAGTGAAAGGGCTGAGGAATCGGAGGATGATGATGAGGTGGACATCTTGCCTCTGTAGAGCCAGTTTGTGCAAGGAGAGATTGATTGCTTCTTTTTTGGTGGGGGCCCAAACCAACCAGTCATTTCAGTCACAGTCATGTGGCAGACCCTGTCACTGAAATGATGGGTTCGTTAAAGTGTGCATGTCCTGTTTATACAACATAAGGGTGGGTGGGAGGGCCCAAGGACAATTCCATCTTGCACCTCTTTTTTCTTTCATTTTTCTTTGCATCATGTGCTGTTTGGGGACTATTTTTTTAAGTGCCATCCTGTCTGACACTGCAGTGCCACTCCTAGATGGGCCAGGTGTTTGTGTCGGCCACTTGTGTCGCTTAGCTTAGTCACACAGCAACCTTGGTACGCCTCTTTTTTTCTTTGCATCATGTGCTGTTTGGGGACAATTTTTTTGAAGTGCCATCCTGTCTGACACTGCAGTGCCACTCCTAGATGGGCCATATGTTTGTGTCGGCCACTTGTGTCGCTTAGCTTAGTCACACAGCGACCTTGGTGCGCCTCTTTTTTTCTTTACATCATGTGCTGTTTGGGGACAATTTTTTTGAAGTGCCATCCTGTCTGACACTGCAGTGCCACTCCTAGATGGGCCAGGTGTTTGTGTCGGCCACTTGTGTCGCTTAGCTTAGCCATCCAGCGACCTTGGTGCAAATTTTAGGACTAAAAATAATATTGTGAGGTGTTCAGAATAGACTGAAAATTAGTGTAAATTAGGATTATTGAGGTTAATAATACTATGGGATCAAAATGACCCCCAAATTCTATGATTTAAGCTGTTTTTGAGGGTTTTTTGTAAAAAAACACCCGAATCCAAAACACACCCGAATCCGACAAAAAATTTTCAGGGAGGTTTTGTCAAAACGCGTCCGAATCCAAAACACGGCCGCGGAACCGAATCCAAAACCAAAACACAAAACCCGAAAAATTTCCGGTGCACATCTTTACTCTAGTTATGCTAAACAATGGCTGCAGAGGCAAGTTGATGGCAGTGATGCGAATTCCACCATCCACAATAAAGCAACACAGAATGCATCTACAATTGACAATGTATTTTTTTCTGTCCATAACAGTAACGTTAATCCTAACAGTAACCTTATCCCTAACCCAAATACTAAATCTAATTGAAATGCAACATTCTGTCAATGTTCACATTTATGGCGTTCATTCTGTCATGTCGACATTTTACAAGTGTCAACATCAATGATTATAACATTTTAACCATGTCAACATCATCAGTGTCAACTTTCTGGTATCAACATTCTCATTATAAAGATTTTGAGTGGAGACATACTGTATTGACCTTTTTAGTTTAGTGTAGTGTAACTTTAAACAGTTTATATAAAGGTAAGTGATATTCACAATTTAAAAAGATCATTCAATACTCTAAGGCAGGCATGTCCAAACTGCGGCCCTCCAGCTGTTGAGAAACTACATATCCTAGCATGCCCCGACACAGCTTTAGCATTCTCTGACAGCAAAACTGTATCAGGGCATGCTGGGATATGTAGTTTCACAACAGCTGGAGGGCCGCAGTATGGACATTCCTGCTCTAAGGGAATAAAGCTTTTGGTTTCAACAAATACAAGAATAAAATAGGGAAAAGGACCCTTATAAACCAAATGTATATCACAGCAGTAGAAAAATATAATACACCCTGATATATAAATTACTGTGCATGCATGCAGATTTATTAATTAGTTAACAACAAATATAAAAAGATACAAAACAACATTTATTAACAAGCAAAAAATACAATATATAAAAAGATAACACAGAGACATGAATCAGCAATCTCATATAAAATGTGCTGGAAAATCACAAAAAGGAAATAAACTTCTATACAGTATAAATTAAAAATGCCATACAGCAGTGGTTATCAAAGTGTGGGTCCCGGCTCCAAAGTGGTACTTGGCAATCAAAGCATGAAGTGGCGACTCCATGTTGCTGACCATTAAGCTGATAACTCTTCTGATCTCTTAGCCAGTGATCCATGGAGTCTACAAATTCAGTTGAATTATGTGTAACTTCAGACTCCTTGGATCACTGGCTTAGAGATCCGAGGAGTCATCAGGCAGCTCTGTCCCCACCCCAGTGCTCTGCATTTCCTGTCCTGCCCAGCAACTGCTGCGGCCACTGCTGCCACAACACAGCTGCACTCCTGGCTCCCTCATTTACATGCAGATATCTGCAGGGGGACATGACTGGCAGCAAGAGTGCTGCTTAGTCTGGGGGGGGGGGGGGCTTCTGAGCTGTAGGAAACTTGCAGATGAAGCAGGCAGCTAGCAGCAGACCATAGTCAGGAACAGAGAAGCCAGCCCTCAGTGAGCAGAACTTTCAGTCTGTGAAGAAGGGGAAAAGGGGAAAACTCATTATTTATGCACCTAATGTCTCTCCTTTGTCATGCTCTGCCTCCCACTGCCTCCCTCTTCAACCCCCTGCCATCATTTTCCATCCTCCTGTCATCCCCTGCAATCCTACTTTACCCACTGCCTTTGTGTCACTTGCTGCTATCCCCTACCAACCCATGCCCCTCTGTCACCCTCTGCCTCTCCATAGTCATCCTCTGCTATCCCCTTGTCACCCTCTGCCACCCCTATCAATCTCTGCCTTTCCACTGTCCACCACTGCCATCCTCATCACCAACTGCCTATTCCTAGTCATCCTCTGCCTCTCCTTACAATCCTCTGCTTCTCACTGTCAGCCACTGCCTCAACCTCTCTCCCATTGCAGACCATAGTCAGGAACAGAGAAGCCAGCCCTCAGTGAGCAGAACTTTCAGTCTGTGAAGAAGGGGAAAAGGGGAAAACTCATTATTTATGCACCTAATGTCTCTCCTTTGTCATGCTCTGCCTCCCACTGCCTCCCTCTTCAACCCCCTGCCATCATTTTCCATCCTCCTGTCATCCCCTGCAATCCTACTTTACCCACTGCCTTTGTGTCACTTGCTGCTATCCCCTACCAACCTATGCCCCTCTGTCACCCTCTGCCTCTCCATAGTCATCCTCTGCTATCCCCTTGTCACCCTCTGCCACCCCTATCAATCTCTGCCTTTCCACTGTCCACCACTGCCATCCTCATCACCAACTGCCTATTCCTAGTCATCCTCTGCCTCTCCTTACAATCCTCTGCTTCTCACTGTCAGCCACTGCCTCAACCTCTCTCCCATTGCCTCAACCTCTCTCCCTCTGCATCTCCCTGTTACCCACTGCCATCCTCCTGTCACATGCTGTCAGCTTCATCACCCACTTCTTCCCATGACACTCTCTTCCTCTCCTTGTCACCCAATGCCCCTCCCTAGTCACTGTCTGCCTCCCTCTGCCATCACCCCTCTTACCCACTGCCACACCCTTTCAGATTCAGCTTTTCCCTAATCACTCTTTGCCTCTCACTAGTCACCTTCTGCTACCACCTTTCACTTTACCATGCCCCTGTCACCATCTGCCTTCTCTGTCACCCACTGCCTCTCCTAGTCACCTTATGCATCTCCCTGCATGACATTGCCTCAACCTATCTTCCACTGCCACTCTCTGCCTTTCCCTGCCACCCACTGCCTCCCCATCACCCTACACCACTCACTGCCTCTCCCTGTCACCCACTGCGCATTGCCTCCTCCCTGTCACTCACTGTCTCCCCTGTCACCCACTGCCTTCCCCTATCACTCACTTCCTCCTCCTGTCTCCAACTGTCACCACCAAAGCCTTCACAGTAGGTATAAACTTAATATTCACAAGAATATATTAAAAAATGAATGCAGATCAGTGACTCTAAAGAGAGCTTATCCATGCAATTGTGTAAGAAATGAAGTCACTTCATTTCTGTTTTGTGCCTTCACAATGCTACTGTGCATGTGCTGTCTGCTGAATAAACGTGTGTGGCAGCATTCTACGGTAACTTGCTTGGGCTGTAATCATTTTTATTGTCTAACAGGGTCCCAAAGCAAAATAGTTTGAGAACCCATGCCTTACAGCAATGACTAATACTTTGTAAGTTTGTGGAATCTGGAACCCATAAACATATAACTCATATAGACAGAAAAGTGTCTAAAGACAGATTACTTAATCTCACACATTATAATCTTCCAATACCACCAAACTGTGAATGCTAATCTGCTATAGTTTATCAGCAGTGGGCTCGAATCATGTTTGTAAGCAAAGCAAAAAAGTAATCAACTGGGCAAAACCCATGCCGCACTGCAGGTGGCACAGATGTAACATACAGTATACAGCAGACAGATTTAGATTTGGGTGGGGTGTGTTCAAACTGAAATTTAAGTGCAGTATTAAAAAAACTGTCTATATTTGTGGGCTACATGTAAAAGCAGACAGTCTTTACCCTGCAAAGAAAAATTATAAATGTATTTGTTCCCTTTGTTTGGCAACATGGTTTGTTACAGACACAGGGCCTATTGAGACCTGATCGTAGCAGAAAATTTGTTAGCAGATGGGCAAAACCATGTGCACTGCGGGTGGGTGCGGGATGCAGATGTAACATGTGCAGAGAGAGTTAGATTTGGGTGGGTAATATTGTTTCTCTGCAGGGTGAAAACTGGCTGCTTTATTTTTACACTGCAATTTAGATTTCAGTTTTAACACATCCCACCCAAATCTAACTCTCTCTGCACATGTTATATCTGCCTCCCCTAAATTGCACTTGGTTTTGTCCACCTGCTAAGAAATTTGCTGCTACGATCAGGTCTGAATTAGGCCCACAGTTACTTACTTTTTTTTGTTTTACTTACAAACATGAATCATGCCCTGTGGGAATTTTCTAAGAAACATGTTGTGCTGCTATAACAAATCATTGTTGATTGTTGGAATGTTTTCCGAATGATATCATGAATTTACTAAGAATTGTGTTGCCATGTCTTGTGCTTTTGTGTGATTGTTGGTTTTGTGCTTGTTATCTTTTAATGTCTGTCTTATTTTTTTGTCCAGTTTTTTTATGTTTCTTCAGGTATTTATTTGTGAGTTTATGTGGTGTGTGTGAGGTGCTGTTGATGTGTTTTTCTTATTTTCTTTGATTTTCAGTGTTCTTTGTTTTTGTGGGTATGGAGGAGGAGCCTGTGAGCAGGAGGGCTGAGGATCTTGATGTGCAGCAGCCTATGAATGATACAGAGGTAGAGGATGAGGACAATGGCGGGAATGCAATCACCACAGCTGTCAGGATACCGACGATCAGGATACAGACACCAGAATCCCAACAGCTGGTCAGATGCCAGCACACGCAATCCAAGCACCACTACCCTACTCCCCCTCAAGTGGGGGTCCACGTCAACCCTGGAGGGGGAATATAACCTTGTGGCGAGCAAAGCTCACCTCCTGGCCTGAAGCGTTTTGAGCGCAGCGAGCCCATGAGGGACACACTGCCAGGATTCTGGCTTGTAGGTTCCCGGCGTCTGTCTCCAGACTGCCGGGATTCCGACCCCCGGGATCACATACTGATTCCCTATGGCTCTGTGGTCCCAGGAAAGATCAAGATGGTGTAAAATCGCTTCTCATTTGCTGAAAATGTTTTCCTTGTACATGGCATAACTAGGTATTATGAAGACTTGTTTGGCTGATAGATGTCATGGACAAGCAACTGCAAGAAGAGCATCATGTTTAGGAAAGTTTGACATGCAATGTTGAAGTTTGCAAAAAGTGCTTCAGCGGCATTAAGCACGGAGTGAAGCAAAAAATGACCAGAGGCACAAAGTCAATGCTCGCCAATGCTCGCCATTCCAAATGGACTGGCTAGAATACAAAGAATCTCTGCGCTCTATTATACCACCAGAAGTTGTCCAAGCTCTGCACATGCAGGACACAGATGCACCATTTAAACAGTGAGTAATGTACTGTAATACTGTAAGATGTATTTTTTTTGTCATAACTTTAAGGTTTTTGTTAGATCAAATCAAACTTAATCTACACTTGAATCCAAAGCATTATAACTTTTTTACAACATTGGCCTGTGTTATGTGCTAACCTTTTTTTGCAATTGTTCATATTGTTACCAAATATATGTGTACACACAGCAATTAAATGTTACACTCCTACTGCGTGACTTATTGAGGCAAAATGTATGAGGACACATCTGTAGCTGCACATGTTGTATGTGTTTAGACAAACTCACAAAATAATACCTTTATTAGTTGGTTTCAAAATACACAAATGTATTTGTTTGTGCCAGTACTCAATGTTGAAAATTTGTATTTTCATGTGAAAAGTGTAAATGTTATGGTTATACTAAGTTAACATGCTTGTGTGGTCTGCTAGTGCTTAGGCCTGTGTACATGGGATAACGCTCTCATTGATTTGTACACATGCCCATGCAGATATTTCAATTTAACATTTTTATTTTTGTATTCTGTTGTGTTTTATATTCAAAGGGCGGTATTCAATTCTTCCCCCCCCCCCCTTCCACACCTGTTCTGTTTCTGATGATAGGGTGGTATAATGATTTCAGCTCGCTACCACTGGGGTAGCAAAGGCTCCCAACCCTTTACGCAGCTAAATCTAATAACTATGCGTGCAATATGCACAATAGCGGGGATCACTTTAGAAAGAAGATTGGGCGTATTATATCATTTAAATACCGCACAAAATGTTTACCAATGTTTTTACATTATACAACACTCAGAGGCAAAAGTGTCAGTACCAAAAAGAAGCCAAAATGAACAGCCAAGTAAATCCATTTTATGGATTGTGTTTAAGTGGTAAAACACATTGTTCATTTGTAATTTACACATGTTTCTTTTACAGTGTTTTAGGTCTATCTTCAGTACGCCCTTCTTTTATGCAGCTAGCATCTCAGACTGCTGCCACCAGTCAGGAGGAAGAAGCCAGCCATTTGGACAACCAAACGATCAACCCACAATGACCCACCATTTAGTGAGTATATGTGAAGACTAATGTAAATTCTTAGCAAATTTTCTTCAATGAAAATGTACTGTATTTCCAAGTACTTTAAAGATGTGTAACTTAGGGGTTAATGGCAGAAGCTTTAAAAATAATGTTAATGGTGCACAGTGTAGAAGCTTTGCAATGACAAGAATATGCATCTAAATAACATATTTAAAAGTTTCATTGGCAATTGTGTGTGCTGACCTACATGTTTACTATGTAGAACTGCACAAATTCATCATTTTTCCACATTTATTATACCTACAGACATCATCCTGAAGACATTTGATGCACAAAACTAAACCACTGCATATTGTCATGCAAAAGTGATTTATGTTGTTTGGGGAGCTGCCTGTTTTTTGATTATTTTTGCACACCACGCCACTATTGCCTATTGTTGTTTGTGTAAAGTTGATTATAATTATTGCACGCATACTGATCTTATGATTTACTTTAGTCCTACAGAGTGATGGCTCCTGATAAGCATATTTACAGCCACTTGATGATCCAGAGGAAAGTGAGGAACAGATGTTCACCAGTAGCGGATCTTGCCAAGGGCAAGCAGGACTTTTGCCCGGGGCGCCGCCTTCCGGAGGGCGCCGCACCATGGCAAGATCCGCTGCTGCTGTGCCCCCCGCTGCCCAGTCTGTCCCGCTGCCCCCGCTGTGAAGGGAACTAGACGCGTAGCGTCTAGTTTCCCTTCGTGGAGAGGACCTCTACTGTGCAGTGCGTGATGACGTCATCGCGCACCTCACGTCATTTCAGCGGCGCTCATACTGTACAGGGGGCGTAACTGACCACGCCCCCTGTATGAATCCACGCCCCCATTGCCTGCCCGGGGCGCTGCAAGCGCTCGAACCGGCCCTGATGTTCACCTTACATATGTTCTCAGTAACACTACCACATCCACCACATCCACCAACTCCCAACCCACCCAGGCCGGATGCAGAAGTGTCACCAACACCGACGCCTGATAATGCTGCATCTGCCTTCCTCACATCCATCTTGAATTTCAATGAATGCCATAATACGACCCAAATGTGACATTTTTGACACATTGCGCACCATTTAAAAAAGCATGAGAGCAGACTCTCCTCCATTTATGGGTCCTTAATGCAATTGAGCAATATTGTGAGTAAGCTGTACAGTAATGTTTCTTCAAATTTGGAATATATATATTGAATAAAATGGTTGGCTGGTTGTCTGAATCTTCCAGTAGCACTACCACCAGCTTAAATCCCTCCCCTGCACCAAAGCCACCTAGGCGTGGTGCCCACACCAGAGGTGGTGCTTCATATGTTAGGGGCTTTCCTCCCTCCCCTAGTTAGCCTTCCAAGAGGAGACATTAGCAACTTCTGTATTTATTTATTTGTTTGTTTGGGGTGTTTTTGTGTAGTGTTATAAAAAAAATGTTGGTAGCTGAGACATTTAATATTTTGTGTTAAGGCAACAAGAGAAAACTTGCATTATGAAATAAAAATGGAAAAAACCTGTTTGTTTTAAATTTCTATTTACGGTAAACATTATCAAGCTGATGTCATGCACATTTCAATTGTGTTACATAATGGACATGTAAAGTATTTGAAACTGATTTTTTAAAAATTAAGTAAAACCTGTTCATTATCTTTCACCATAAAATGGCTGCAAGTATCTCATTGATATCAAACACACTTACTTTTTCCAGTGCATTGGTTTAGTGAATTGTATTATGATTTTGGTGCAATTTTTTTAAATATGATTCTCATCAAATTTGTGATTTCCATGGATGACAATGTTATTCTGATGATGGTTGCTTTGATGGTGATTTGCTTTGATTTTTTTGGAGAATTCATGCTTGAGATGCGAATTCCATGAGATTTGGCCTTTAGCAAATGTGTGATTTGCAAAATCACCAAAAAAAAATCAAAACAACCTAAATCGACCTTTAGTAAATCCCCCTCCCAGTATCTAGTATGCCAATTTCCAGTGGAGTGTATCAAATTGAGCTTTTATGATGTCAGATGCAGCAGGTTAATATCATATATACAGAAGCAATGTACACATACCACGAACAGGAGACATTCTACAATCTCATAGTAGTTAATAGTCTTTCTTAGACAGAAATTAGTACTGTTTAGAGAAAGGAGAACTGGATAACTCAGACTGATGGATTTCGCACAGTTTCATGTGAGGTATACATTAAAGATACCGGCTGTTGGGATCCCGGCAGTCCAAATATCAAAGCCAGAATACTGACCCCCATCAGGACACTGACACCAGAATACAGAGCAGGTCAATAACCTGATGCCGAAATCCTGACAGATTGAATGCTGAAGGTAAGAATAGCCAGGAGGGATAGGGTTTGGCTGCAGGAGGTTAGGGTTAGGCAGTGGGTAGGTGGGATTTAGGGTTAGGCTGTGGAAGGGGGGGTTAGGTTTAAGCACTAAGGCGGAGGTTAGGGATAGACTGCGGTAAGGGAGGGTTACAATTAAGGGGTAGGGGGGGTTGAATACATACCGCTTCCCTGTCGGGATCGTGACCACCGGGTTCGCATACCAATCCTAACTTTTACTCCTTTTATGTTTTCTTCACAGTGATGATGGTGATGATAATTGTTGGATGAATAATAAACACCTATCTTCTCCAAAACCTGTTCTATCTAATTTATTCATGGGTTCTTAAATGTTGCTGTGTGGCTCTGTTTGAAAAGTGTACTTCAAATGTAAAAGCTTTAGTCAGCCTGGAGATACTGGGGATGATGCAGAGAGAGACATACTGAACAGGTAGTTTGTAGACTTTATCTGTGGGCAGGGCTGCATGTCCACACTAATATTTGCAGATTTGTGTGATTGTGCCATTTATGCTCACTTGCAACTGGAAAGGTGAGATGGCATTATGGTAGACCAAGAGAATATTCACACAATTGCAAATGGTTGCAGACTGGCACAACAACCTACATACAGTATGCTTGAGAAATGTATATTATTTGGTTTGAGATAAGTGTATTTACACAGTGATAAACATGACTGTCACCAGCAATAAGGAACTGTTTTTGGTTGGCACTTTATTAATGTACAGTACTGTATGTTCTTTCTTTGGTGCTTGTGAATGTATTGTATATTTGTATGTGTTTGTAGAAGTTATGTGCACATGAGATGGAGAGTTGTATCTGATAGATTACAGAGTTGTTTTTTTATTTTAAAGAAGACAAATTAATGACTTATTGCACATGTCTGTTATATTCTGGGTCAGACAGAACTTGGCCAGATTTGTCTCTCTGTGAAATAGGGTGAGAGTGATGACAATGCACTCACACGTAAATACCCTGACATGTGGGACTGATCTTTCAAAATTCATGGGAGTGTTTTGGGAATTTATGAAAAGCTCTGTGTGAATTTTGTCAGGTTCGGTTTTGCTTGTGTCCCCGGAGGGGGCGCTAGTGGGTCAGTGGAGGTAGGATAGAAGAAGTGAGGGGGCTGGATTGGGTTTCTGCGCATCAGCGCAATGGTGTTTTATTAACATAAAAGTTCACACAATATGGCAGCAGAATAACGTGCAGGAATAAACAAATAAAAGTATGCAATGGAAATGGTGCAGCTTGGAAGCTGAGAGTCTATGGAGGAAATGGTAATGATGGATAAGTTCACTGGTGTGAGAACCAGAATGGTATAAAACGTGGAGCCAGCAGAGATGGTATTAAATGTGTAGCAAACCTGGTAGCAGATGCAGGAGACTCAGGTGGAAGTTCACAGAGCAGTTCGTTAAACTCAGGCAGCTAGCAAGCTGCTTCACAGGTGAGGTGATGGAATGCACCTGGAGAGAGTCTCTACTGCAGAGGCTGAAGCACACTGCGGTTGTAGTTAGGTGTGGAGCCAAATACAGATGCAGGGGTTGCTGATGCTTGTAGTTCCACGGAGATGTAGGAAGGTAACCAGGAACACGGAGGAACAGGTAGGTAACCAGGAACACGGAGGATCCAGGAAGGTAACCAGGAACACGTAGGAATCCAGGCACATGGGTCGCAGGAGTGACACAAAGTTCAGGACAACCACAGGCTCACCCTGCAGCTCCTGATATACCCCCTGGTGTGCAGACATTGGTTGGAGTGGGAAAAGGAGGTGCGGCCAAGCTCCGGATTGGCCGCCGTACTCTGACCGATGGAGACTGTCATGGCGGCGCCCATGCCGCGGCCCGGCGGGAACGCGGCGTGCTCACACGCCCGCTGTTACAGGAGCGTTCCTAGGCCCAGGATGACGTCTGGCGGCAGAGGAGCGGACGACAGCAGAACGTAGGGACCCCGGACGGAGTCCGCACCGACGGACAGATGTGGCTGTGGTGAGTCGATTCCTGACAGTACCCCCTCCTTTATGGGTGGGCACTGAACACCCACGTGGCTTGGAAGGATGAGTTCGGTGGAAGACACGGACCAACCTTGGAGCATGGACATCTGACGAATTCACCCAACTTCTCTCCTCAGGACCATAACCGGACCAGTCGATAAGGTATTGTAGACGACCGTATCGGCAACGGGAATCCAGAATCTTCTCAATCTCGAACTCCACGCCCCGCTGAGTTCGCACTTTGGGGCCGACTGGAAGAGCTCTTTGGAAGCGATTCAGGACTAACGGTCTGAGGAGAGAGACATGAAAGGCATTAGGTATTCGTAGAGAAGGTGGTAACTTGAGCTTGTAGGCCACAGGACTGATGACTCTTTCGATGGAAAAGGGACCGATGAAATGTGGTGCAAATTTCATCGACGGGACTCTAAGACGGAGGTTCCGGGTGGAAAGCCAAACCTTGTCACCAGGTTTCAGGCTAGGAACTGCACGTCTTTTGCGGTCAGCAAAGAACTTATACCGGCTAGAAGCCTTCTTGAGAGAAGCATGAATCTTCCTCCAGGTTGAAGAGAACTGACTCAAGACAGCAGTGGCAGCAGGAACATCAATGTGAGGAAGTTCTTGAAAATCTGGAACACGGGGATGTTGTCCATATACAGCAAAGAACGGAGTTGTTTCTGTAGCAGTATGGTAGCGGAAATTGTGGGCAAATTCAGCCCATGGGAGCAGGTCCAACCAGTCATCTTGAGAAGACGAAACATAAAGTCTTAAAAAGGTTTCTAACTCTTGGTTTACCCTCTCCGTCTGCCCATTCGTCAGAGGGTGGTAGGCTGACGAAAACTTGAGGTTGACTTGCATGGCAGAACAAAGGGCTCTCCAAAATCTTGCCACAAACTGAACTCCACGGTCAGATATAATTTCAGTGGGTAGTCCATGTAAGCGGAAAATCTCCCGTAGGAAGATTTGGGCAAGCTTCGGTGCGGAAGGAAGACCCTGGAGTGGTACAAAATGGGCCATTTTGGTAAACCTGTCAACCACAACCCAGATGGTATTGAATCCTTGAGAAGAGGGAAGGTCAGAGATGAAATCCATGGACAAGTGTGACCAGGGACGGCTGGGAACAGATAGTGGTTGTAACTGACCTGCTGGAGATTGTCGAGGAGTCTTGTGCTGCGCACACTTCGGGCAGGATGCCACGAAATCTTTGATGTCAACTTTCATCCTCGGCCACCAGTATGTCTCAGAGAGGAACTTGAAAGTTTTCAGGACACCAGGATGCCCAGTAAATTTGGACTGATGAGCCCAAGACAACAACTTGGAACGGAGTTCTGGGGAAACAAAAGTCTTACCAGGAGGTGGAGCAGGAGAAACTTGAAACGAAGCAAATACCACTGGACTCAGGATGGAATGCGGAACCGAGTCGGACGTCTCCTCTTCGGACTCCATAGATCGGGATAAAGCGTCTGCCTTGATATTCTGAGAACCTGGGCGGAAATGAAGCTTAAAGTTAAAACGAGAGAAGAACATAGCCCACCGGGACTGGCGAGGATTGAGGCACTGGGCTGCCTTCAAATAAAGCAGATTTTTATGATCCGTATAGATGTTGAACGGAAATTTGGCCCCTTCCAGGAGATACCTCCATTCCTCAAGGGCCAGCTTGATCGCTAGTAGTTCTTGATCTCCAATAGAATAGTTAGCTTCTGCAGGGAGGAATTTACGAGAATAAAATCCACAAGGGTGAATCTTCCCATCAGTTCCCTTCTGGGAGAGAACAGCTCCAACTCCTACTGTGGAGGCATCCACCTCCAACTCGAATGGCTTGTTTACATCCGGCTGAGACAGAACGGGAGCAGACATAAAGGCCAGCTTGATCTTTTGAAATGCCACTAAAGCTTCTTCTGACCAGTTGGAATGATCTGCCCCTTTCCGAGTTAAGTTAGTAATAGGAGCGATGAGAGTTGAAAATCCTCGGATAAACTTCCTATAATAATTGGCGAATCCCAGGAAACGCTGAATAGACTTGAGACTACTTGGAATGGACCAATTGGCAATGGCTTCCAACTTTGTCGGGTCCATCTGGAGATCCGATCCGGAAATTATATACCCCAGGAAGGGTATGGAGGGAACTTCGAAGGTACACTTGGATAATTTGCCGTAGAGACGGTTCTCACGAAGACGTTGGAGGACCTCACGGACTTGCAGACGATGAGAAGAGAGATCTTGGGAGATGATGAGGATATCATCCAGGTAAACTACGAGGTATTTGTACAGAACGTCACGGAAGATTTCGTTAACAAAGTGCTGGAACACTGCTGGGACATTGCTCAACCCGAATGGCATTACCAGGTACTCGTAATGACCATCTCGAGTATTAAAAGCTGTCTTCCATTCGTCACCACTACGGATTCTGATGAGGTTGTAGGCACCGCGGAGATCTAACTTGGTGAAGATGCGGGCTCCCTTAACTCTATCAAACAATTCAGTGATGAGTGGTAATGGATAACTGTTTTTGATGGTAATGTCATTGAGACCCCGGTAGTCAATGCATGGACGTAATCCTCCATCCTTTTTTTTAACAAAAAAGAAGCCCGCACCAGCGGGTGAAGATGAGGGACGGATGAATCCTTTCAGTAAGTTCTCTCTGATGTAGTCGCTCATCGCCTCAGTTTCAGGAACGGATAACGGATAGGTACGCCCCCTTGGTGATTTCTTGCCAGGAATGAGGTCAATGGGGCAATCCCACTCTCTATGGGGCGGCAGAACATCAGCGGCCTTTTCACTGAAGACGTCAGAGAAATCTTGGTAAGCCGCAGGAAGATTTGACTGGGTTTTGACTTCAGAAGACTTGATAGGACAAACTTGGGCTAAGCAGGACTGGCGACAATGTGAACCCCAGGAAGTGAGTTGTAACGTAGACCAATCAATCTGCGGATTATGTAGTTGGAGCCAGGGCATTCCCAACACGATCTCCTGGGTTGCCTGAGGAATAACTAAAAACTTTATTAATTCAGAATGCAGGAACCCGACTCCCAGGACCACTGGTCTGGTTTGGTGAGAGATATTCCCCTTGGAGATTCGGCTACCATCTACTGCAGTGATGTAGACTGGATATGAGAGTTCGTAGATGGGCAAACGAAACTTATCTACCGCAGCTTGAGTGATGAAGTTTCCTGCGGCTCCACAGTCCACTAACGCAGATGCAGACTGAAGACCATCTGTAGTCTCTAAAGTCACAGGAAGAATGAGGTCTTGGTTTGAAGGAGCTTGTCTAGAAGATCCCAACTTGACTCCTCCTTTACAAGTCAGGATCTGGCGTTTCCCGAACGCACTGTACAAGAATTGATTTGGTGACCTGCAGCCGCACAATAAAGACACAGTCTCTCACGGAGTCTTCTTGACCGCTCCTCAGGAGTTAAGCGGGACCTATTAACTTGCATAGGCTCATCAGAAGGTGGAGGCTGAAATTGTACTGAAGGTACCATTCTTGACTTGCGCGGCTCACTACGAGCACGCTCACTGTTGCGTTCGCGGATGCGAGAGTCCAACTTGATACATAGAGAAATCAGTTCAGGCAATTGCTCAGGAACATCGCGGGTTGCCAGTTCATCCTTGATCCGATCTGAAAGTCCATGCCAGAAGGCTGCTACCAGGGCTTGATTATTCCACTGAATCTCTGTGGCTAACGTCTGGAACTGGATGACATATTGTCCCATACTCCGGGTACCTTGACGAAGCTGAATAAGGTCTGCAGAAGCTGAGGTTGCACGACCTGGCTCGTCAAAGATACGTCTGAAGGTTGACCCGAATTCAGCGTAGTTGTTCATCAGAGGATCAGCACGTTCCCACAGAGGAGACACCCAACTCAAGGCAGAACCAGAGAGCAGTGAGATAATGTAGGTAACCTTGGATCTTGACGTGGGGAAATTGTGTGATAATAATTCAAACTGGATTTCACATTGGTTAAGGAACCCGCGACATAACTTCGGACTGCAATCATATTTGCTAGGCACGGGCAGGTGCAAGCGTGACACTGGAGCTGATGCAGCCGGCGTAGAAGAACTCACAGCACTTGCAGGTGCTGGGGTAACTGGAACTGGAGTAGCAAGTACACTAGGCAGGGTTTGCTGTAGTGTATCAATCTGGGAGGACATCCCTTGCAGAAACTGGAACATCTGCTGCTGCACAGCCTCTTGACCATCCAAGCGGGAGACCAGATTTTGTAAGGCCCCTGACCCCACACTCTGACCACCGTCCGAGTCCATCGGTCCTGAACTTACTGTCAGGTTCGGTTTTGCTTGTGTCCCCGGAGGGGGCGCTAGTGGGTCAGTGGAGGTAGGATAGAAGAAGTGAGGGGGCTGGATTGGGTTTCTGCGCATCAGCGCAATGGTGTTTTATTAACATAAAAGTTCACACAATATGGCAGCAGAATAACGTGCAGGAATAAACAAATAAAAGTATGCAATGGAAATGGTGCAGCTTGGAAGCTGAGAGTCTATGGAGGAAATGGTAATGATGGATAAGTTCACTGGTGTGAGAACCAGAATGGTTTAAAACGTGGAGCCAGCAGAGATGGTATTAAATGTGTAGCAAACCTGGTAGCAGATGCAGGAGACTCAGGTGGAAGTTCACAGAGCAGTTCGTTAAACTCAGGCAGCTAGCAAGCTGCTTCACAGGTGAGGTGATGGAATGCACCTGGAGAGAGTCTCTACTGCAGAGGCTGAAGCACACTGCGGTTGTAGTTAGGTGTGGAGCCAAATACAGATGCAGGGGTTGCTGATGCTTGTAGTTCCACGGAGATGTAGGAAGGTAACCAGGAACACGGAGGAACAGGTAGGTAACCAGGAACACGGAGGATCCAGGAAGGTAACCAGGAACACGGAGGAATCCAGGCACATGGGTCGCAGGAGTGACACAAAGTTCAGGACAACCACAGGCTCACCCTGCAGCTCCTGATATACCCCCTGGTGTGCAGACATTGGTTGGAGTGGGAAAAGGAGGTGCGGCCAAGCTCCGGATTGGCCGCCGTACTCTGACCGATGGAGACTGTCATGGCGGCGCCCATGCCGCGGCCCGGCGGGAACGCGGCGTGCTCACACGCCCGCTGTTACAGGAGCGTTCCTAGGCCCAGGATGACGTCTGGCGGCAGAGGAGCGGACGACAGCAGAACGTAGGGACCCCGGACGGAGTCCGCACCGACGGACAGATGTGGCTGTGGTGAGTCGATTCCTGACAAATTTGAGTTGTGTGTACAAGGAAAGGAAAACTGATTCTGACATGTCTCTTAAATCTAGCATGGAGTTGGTGCAGGTGTCCACATTAATGATGACAGTTGCATTGGGCAACTGCAGCAGCTATTCATGTCAAACAGTTGCATTAGTTGTCCAGATTTTCTTATGAGCAGAACACAGTAAATCTGCCATCTGTGGCTACCTGAAATTACAGAGACTTTGCGTACTGCTGAGAAATAGTCCCAATATGAGGTCAATCATAGATTTTCAGGTGACAAGTTATACAATGATAATTTGCAAATTATTGTTCTAAACATTTTTTGAAACCAAAATGATCATATATCAAATGATATAAACCTTCTATCAGATAAGATGTGTCATGTATGCAACTTACTTACCAATAATATAATACCACTAAAACTACTACTACTACTACTACTTTTACTACTACTACTACTACTACTACTACTACTACTACTACTACTACTAATAATAATAATAATCTAATAAAAGGAGACAAATTTGGCAGAAAAACTGTAATCTATTAAGTTCTTTACATTTATATTTAAGGGAAAGTATGATGGCAAAGAAAGAATGGCCAGAATAAGCACAATCCACAATGCACAATAACAACCAGCAGCATGCATTGTAGGTGGATACTGCCCAAGGTGCACAACACAGCTCTTACACCACCAAGGGTATACACTTGCCTTCTAGCTTGACTACTCACCTGTTTGTTTGATGATACTGCCCCCTCTCCCCATTATGGGTGGTACAACCAACTACCAGTTCATGAAGGGAGTGCACCCAAATTAAATAATTGCACCCAGACTGGTGTGCTGCCACACAGAATAGCTAATGATCAAACATCAACCAAAAAGACTATAAGAGAGAGAGGGTGGGAAGACTGGAATAAAGAGGCTTAGGCCCACAGTTTAAGCCTTTACATACAGTCCAACATGGACACACCCCCTGCCACACCATAGACAGACTAAGTCAAGTGATCAGCCTTCATGCTTGCCCCCTTCCTAGAAGTTTAAAACCTTTGAAAAATGAAGGGGGAGATTTAGTAAAGCTTACAAAACAAGAGTGTTTTTGTGGCCCAAATAAACCAATCATATCCTATCAATCATTTTCTAAAATGCAACAGAGAAATGATAGCTTGAACTGGATTGGTTGCTATGGCCAACACCACAGCTTTTCAGTTTAGAAGCTTTAGTAAATCTACCCCGAAGTGTTTCAGAACTACCCCGAGCTAGCTATCAACATTTTCAGATTGTGCAAGCCCGCTTTTCCCTATTCCTTTCCGATGGACTGGAGAGATAATGACGCTGATCTTATATTTATAGCACTGTGTACTGTATGTGAGGCTAGATGGAACCTGGAGGTTAAGTGATTTTTCTAGTCACTGCCACAGGCCCTCATAGGAGCCCATGTCCCTGCAACTGCAGGATCATTCTGTACATCCCTTATTCCTTATTGCTGTGATTTACTATAATAAGATATGTTCACTTTCAAAGGCAGACCACAATTTTCATTATATATGCACCCTAGTCATATATACTTGACCACTGGTAACATGATTACATCCCGGTCATTACAATAATTTAGCAGATTAACAAGACTGCTGTTGTTTTTTACAGCAAGAATGCTGATGTTCTGTGCAAAACAATTTACTCTTATTTTTGAAGACATAGGTGTGTCAAAGACAGTCATTCATGCCTTTGCTGGCAGCCAAGTACATATGAGATCAAATGTTATGTTGTCAATGGGATCATAAGATGACTCGCTGAAAAAAAAGAGATTCTGTAGAAACAGAAAATGAAAACCAATGCATATATTATCTGCAAAGTCTTTATTTTAACAAGCTGTGTTTTTAGCACCAATAAAATATAAAATATGCTTTGAGTATGTTTTGTAGAGTAGCAAGTTTGAAGAGCTGCCAGAATCACTTAATAAAATGTTATGAAACATTCCCATATGAATCCTTTCCTTTTTCTAAATGGCAATACTATATAGAAGTATGTATGTTCTCTGGCAGTTTTGACATCTGTAGTCTGGTTTAGGACTAAGGCAGAATGATTAACCACTCTCATGGGCCATAAACAAAACGTGTCGTTTGGCTTTTTCCTTTTCAGCCTTATATAAATGCTGCAATGCTGTAAAAGCAATATGTTCTAGGATTAATTATCAAATACAGTAGATCAAGAACAAATCCTGTAGAGTTTTCATGTTGTTAGCCTGCTAGGTTAAAGCATAGATGAAGAAAATGCAAAAATGATTCATTTTCATGTTTATTACTTAGATATGAACATTACAATTCTTTGTGCTACTTGTGTTTACAAAGATGAAAAACTGAAAGTTAACTACTGTAATTCTGAAATATATTGGTGCTATAAAAGTGAATGCGATGTAGAGTTGGATGTAAGCATCTTTTTATATTTACATATATTATGTATTTTCCTTTTGTGAATGCAAACAAAAACTGAATAATTGTTCCCTATGTACAGTAGACTCAGGAACATCTTACACTTATCACTCATTACATTTGCAGAGTTGAAAAAAGGAAGGGAGTCAATGCACATATAAGGGTAGACTGAGTACAGTACTAACACATTCATGTACAGTACATGAGTCAAACCTGGACCGAAGGGGTAGATGTATTATACGGTATGTCGGTATGGGAAATAAGCAGACAGAGGTACTCATGCAGAAGCAGTACTGCATGAGTACCTGTTTCACAGTGGCTCCCTGGTGCCTGAGAATCAATCAGCGACCTTGATGTGATTTATCGTGGTTGTCTACTGTCTACATCGGAGACACAGATAAAGCAGGCTACGTGGCTAGGTTCTGACAGAATGGAGGAGGGCAGTGGGACACTCTCACTGAATGGCCTCTAAAACTGAATTAAGATCATTCCTTACACATCCGCATGGGACGAGACATCTCCTTCAGTGAGGCTCAGAAGAATGTGGACTCGGAGTAGTTCCCTGCGTCCGTGGGGAATGCACTTGTTGCCACGCGTCGTCTGGAGGAAGCACAACAGGTAAGTCCGGTAGGTGGTGAAAAGCATCCCAATCTGGCAACGGTACCGGAGGTATTCCCAAGGTCGTGAAGAAGGCCTGTAAGTCCGAAGGTCTAGAGAGACTCGCGATCTTGCCACCATGAGAAACCTGGAGGGAGAAAGGGAAGCCCCATCTATATTTCAGTTCGAGTTTCCTGAGAGAGTCTGTAAGAGGCTTCAAGGCTCGACGCTGTTGTAAGGTCGACCAGGCGAGATCAGGAAATATCTGAATCTTGTCCCCTTGAAAGTCAATACTGTCCAGCTGACGGGCCGACCTCATTATTTCCTCTTTTTGGACATAATAGTGGAGCCTGCAAATCACGTCACGTGGCCTGTCAGAGGGCAAGCCGCGAGGACGGAGGGCTCGGTGAGCTCTATCAAATATAATGTCCTTGTTCGGATCCAGGTCAATAAGTTCTCCAAATATTGTAGTTGAGGCAGCTGTCAGGTCAGCCTGTTGAACGCTGTCAGGTAGGCCCCTGACTCTGATATTATTTCGCCGGCCGCGATTATCCATATCCTCAATACGTGATTTTAGAAAAGAGATATCGTCCCTTTGATGAGATAGCACCTCCCGAAATTTAGTCAGAGAATCCAAACTAGACGATTCATGGCGTTCCAAGACATCGACACGGGTCGCAATTTGGGACATATCTTGTCGAAGCACTGTCACTTCCTGAGTGATGGTGGAAAGCAAGCGAGTCTCCAAGGCCGAGAAATCTTGTTTCGTGGGGAGTGATTTTACATGAGATAATATCTCGCTTATCTCCGCAGACAGAGAGGGGGCCTGTGGAGGCAGCGGAGTCCCGGGGGATGTCATGTCGTCTACCAGGCCGCGCAGATTCGGGGAGGCCGGGAAAGCTGAAGAAACCGCGGGTAATGAGGTTGGAGTAGTTAAGAACTGACGTAGGTCCGACGAATGTCGGTTCGCAGGGGATGGGATCGCGTCCGGCTTGGTCTTGGCCTTTTTTTTCTTTATCCCTCTCACTATGAGATCGGTCTTCAAATAAAGCAGTGTAGTATTACACTTTCACATATCCTCGGTAGTATAAAGCATGTGGACCGTCGCCGTGCAGAAGCCCCCACGTGGCCTTAGGGCAACATCAGGCAGGCAGACACATAGCTAGGGAGCCATACGTCAGCTCACAGTGGCAGGATATCCGACTTGGTCCAATTGAGGTGCAATTATGGGACACTATACGTCAGAGAATATGCGGCCGTGACACCGCTCCACAGTGTTATGGAGGAATGGCGGCAGCGGGTGACGGGCCGTGTGGAGTCCACGGAGCAGGGAACCAGCTGATGCAAACAACTGAATGGATGGATGGACGGATGGATGGATGGGGGGCACTTTTGCGGATGGCAAATGGCAAAAAGGTCTGTAGTGCCCAGCCTTATATTCACCCCTCCCCCTCCCCTCGCTGGGGCACCGCGGACCACAGGCACGGAGACAGCACCTACGTCCAGAGGCCCAGCGGGAGAGAGACAGACAGTACCTGACTTGATATAAAGATGGCCGCCGGGCGCCCGTCAGCCCCGTCCCGCGCGGCGAGTCTCAGGGTCCCCGCTGTGCAGAAGCGTGCAGCAGACAGCCGGCAGCAGGGAGTCTCTCCTGGCCGCGGCCAGCGGCGGTATGCAGGAAGGAGCTCCGGAGGAGGTCCGCGGCCCGAACTGTGGGTCCCGGAGCCGCATCTGGCGTGAGAAGGAAATTGAGGCCCCGGCTTCCGTGAGCCTCGCAGGCCGCAACCCGCAGGAGCAGTGAAAACTGCTCCCCGATTCCGCGGCACCTCGTGGGCACAGCAAGGGGAACAGGAGGGACAGAGGAAGTATTGGGGCAGTTAGAATAGCTCAGGAAAGGTATATATATGTAATATACAGCTGTGGGTCCCAGGAGCTCTTTCAGAACACAGCTGCCTCCTTCAGCAGCCAGGCCACGCCCCCCCTAGCTTTCATTCCTAAGGATAAATCAGCATTATCAGTGGATTTGCGGAGTAGAACAGCTAACATTAGTGAATAGCAGCCTTGTTGAAAGGATAATTTCCTGCATCTGGAGAGGCACAGGCATTGCACCTTTGCACCTGTATACCACACACCAGCTGACAAACTTTATAGTTCACTAGAGACTGACTGTAACTAGTGCTGAATTGCAGCAAAAACATTAAAGATAAGGATTAGCTTTCTTAAACATATTTCATCTAGAGATGTGCTGCGTGCACTTTTTCGTGTTTTGGTTTTGGTTCTGGTTCCATGCTCGTGTTTTGGATCTGGATTGGTTTTGCTAAAACCACCCTTCCGAGGTTTTGGTTTTGGTTTTGGATCTGGATGATTTTTTAAAAACCATAAAAACAGTTAAAATCACAGAATTTGGGGGTAAATTTGATCCTACGGTATTATTAACCTCAATAACATTCATTTCCACTCATTTGAAATCTATTCTGAACACCTCACACCTCACAATATTGTTTTTAGGCCAAAAGGTTGCACCAAGGTGGGTGGATGACCAAGCTAAGCGACACAAGTGGGCGGCACAAACACATGGCCCATCTAGGAGTGGCACTGCAGTGGCAGACAGAATGGCAGATTTTAAAAAATAGGCCCCAACAGCACATGATGTAAAGAAGAAACAGAGGTGCAATGAGGTAGTTGTTTGGCTAATTAAGAGACACAAGTGTGCGGCACAAACACCTGGTGCATCTAGGAGTGGCACTGCAATGGCAGACATGATGGAACTTAAAAAAACTAGACCCCAAACAGCACATCATGCAAGGAAGAAAAAGAGGTGCAGTGAGGTAGCTCTATGACTAAGCTTAGCGACACATGTGTGCGGCACAAACAAAATGGGACATGCTGGAATTTGCCCAGATATACTGTAATACACGCACAATATTGGTAGCACAGGAGAGCTTACCCCTAAACCACACAAACACGGAAAAGCCTGTAAAATTAATTTGGATAATAATAATAATCATTTTATTTGGAGCTATTATAATACTATGCAGCACAGGTGAGCGTACCCCTGCACCACACCTGCACCTTGTAAAATATTATTTGGATAATAATATAAGTAATGTATAGAACCCTTTTATTTAGAGTAAGTAATATACAGAACAGTACACAACCACTGGACTTATGGCACCACAAGACACCACCACTGGATAGATGCAGCTCAAGACAGTACCACTGGACTGGACATATACGGCAGTACCCCTGGACTTATACGGCAGTACCCATGGAGTTTTACGGTAGTGTCAGACAGGATGGCACTTTAAAAACTAGTCCCCAAACAACACATGATGCAAAGAAGAAAAAGAAGTGAAAGATGGAATTGTCCTTGGGCCCTCCCACCGACCCTTATGTTGTATAAACAGGACATGCACACTTTAAAAACTAATCATTTCAGCGACAGGGTCTGACACATGACTGTGACTGAAATGACTGGTTTGTTTGGGCCCCCCACCAAAAAAGAAGCAATCAATCTCTCATTGCACAAACAGGCTATACAAAGGCAAGATGTCAATCTCATCCTCATCCTCTGATTCCTCACCCCTTTCACTGTGTACATCCCCCTTCTCACAGAGTATTAATTTGTCCCCACTGGAATCCACCATCTCAAGTCCCTGTGTACTTTCTGGAGGCAATTTCTGGTAAAGGTCTTCCCTAAGGAATTTATAGTTCATTTTGATGAACATCATCTTCTCCATATTTTGTGGAAGTAACCTCCTACGCTGATCGCTGACAAGGTTACCGGCAGCAATAAACACTCTTTCGGAGTACACACTGGAGGGGGGGGGGGGTAACTTAGGTAAAATAAAGCCAGTTTGTGCAAGGGCATCCAAATTGCCTCTATTTCCTGTTAGTATATGTACAGACTGTCTGACATGCCTACTTGGATGCTGTCACTCATATAATCCTCCACCATTCTTTCCATGGTGACAGAATCATATGCAGTGACAGTAGACATGCCAGTAATCGTTGGCAGGTCCTTTAGTCCGGACCAGATGTCAGCACTCGCTCCTGACTGCCCTGCATCATCACCAGTGGGTGGGCTAGAAAATCTTATCCTTTTCCTCACAGCCCCAGTTGCGGGAGAAAATGAAGAAGGAGCTGTTGACGGGTCATGTTCCGCTTGAGTTGACAATTTTCTCACCAGCAGGTCTTTGAACCTCTGTAGACTTGTGTCTGCCAGAGAGAGAGAGATACAGCATAGGCTTTAAACCTAGGCCAAAATGTAGTGCTCTGATTTTAACAGATTGAACACACTTGATTCCTGGCAAAGCAAATGAAGGGCTCCATCCACAAGTTCCACATACTTAGCGGAATCACTCTGTCTTAATTCCTCCTTCAATTTCTCCAGCTGCTTCTGCAAAAGCCTGATAAGGGGAATGACCTGACTCAAGCTGACAGTGTCTGAACTGACTTCACGTGTGGCAAATTTGAAGGGTTGGAGAACCTTGCACAAGATGAAAATCATTCTCCACTGCGCTTGAGTCAGGTGCATTCCCACTCCTTTGCCTATATTGCAGGTGGATGTATAGGCTTGAATGGCCTTTTGCTGCTCCTCCATCCTATGAAGCATATAGAGTGTTGAATTTTACCACATTACCACCTCTTGCTTCAGGTGATGGCAGGGCAGGTTCAGGAGTGTTTGCTGGTGCTCCTGTCTTCGGCACGCGGTGGCTGAATGTCGAAAGTGGCCCGCAATTTTTCGGGCCACCGACAGCATCTACTGCACGCCCCTGTCATTTTTTTTAAAATTCTGCACCACCAAATTAAGTGTATGTGCAAAACATGGGACGTGCTGGAATTTGCACAGATGTAATGCACGCACAATATTGGTGGTGTTGTTCGATATCACAAATCCCAAGGAGAGTCTAAGTGGGGTAAGCCATTGTGCTATGATGTCCCTCAGTTTCTGTAAGAGGTTGTCAGCAGTGTGCCTCTTACGGAAAGCGGTGATACATAGCTTAGCCTGTCTAGGAACGAGTTGGCATTAGCGAGATGCTGCTACTGGTGCTGCTGCTGTTGTTGCTGCTGGAGGCAATACATCTACCCAGTGGGCTATCACAGTCAAATAGTCCTTAGTCTGGCCTGCTCCACTTGTGCACATATCCGTGGTTAAGTGTACAGTGGGTACAACTGCATTTTTTGGGACACTGAGTACACTTTTTCTGACGTCTCTGTACATTCTCGGTATTGCCTGCCTAGTGAAGTGGAACCTAGATGGGATTTGGTACCGCATACACAATACCTACATCAATTCTGAAAGTACCACTGAAGTAATGGTGGATACCGGTTGTACATCTAACACCAACATAGCTGTCAAGGAATCAGTTAACCTCTTTGCAACAGGATGACTGTTGTCATATTTCATCTTCCTCACAAAGGACTGTTGAACAGTCAATTGCTTAGATGAAGTAGTACAAGTGGTCTTCCGACTTCCCCTCTGGGATGACGATCAACTCCCAGCAGCAACAACAGCAGCAGAAACAACAGCAGTAAGCGTACCACTCAAGGATTCTCCGGGGGAATCCCAGTTAGGAGAGGACTCCTCAGTCTTGCCAGTGACATGGCCTGCAGGACTACTGACGTTCCTGACTGAGGAGGAAGATGACATTAAGGGAGTTGGTGGTGTGGCTTGCAGAAGCTTAGGAACAAGAGGATGAAGGGATTTAGGTGTCAGTGGATTGCTTTCACTCTTACCCAAAGTTTCAGAACTTGACACTGACTTCTGATTAATGCAAGGCAGGTGATGTATAAGGGAGTTTGTTCCTTGGTGGTTAACATCCTTACCCCTACTTATTACAGATTGACAGAGGCAACACACGGCTTGACACCTGTTGTCCAGATTTGTGGAGAAATAATTCCACACCGAAGAGGTGGCCTCTTTAGTATTTTGCCCAGGCATCACAATGGGCTTATTCATCCCACGGACAACAACTGTTTCCCCCAGTGCCTGATTTAAACAAATCACATCACCATCAGAATCCTCCTCATCAACTTCCTCCTCAGCACCAGCAACACCCACAGGCTCATCCTGGTGTACATCAACAGTGACATCTTCAATTTGCATATCAGGAACTGTACTGTGGGTGCTACTTCCAACACTTGCAGAGGGTGTTGGGTAGGTCAGGCATCACAACCGCCAATGCACTTGGACTCTCCTTGGGGATTTGTGATACCATCTTAGAACACCCAGTTCTTTGCTGTGCTTTTGCAATCTTATCTATTATAATTTTTCTAGCGGGAGGATGAGGGCTTCCATCATCCTGTGAAGCTGAACCACTAATCATGAACATAAGCCAGGGCCTTAGACATTCCTTGCCACTACGTGTCATAAATGGCATATTGGCAAGTTTATGTTTCTCCTCAGACCATTTCAATTTATTTTTTGGGGTCTTTTTTACTGAACTTTAACTTTTTTGATTTTTCATGCCCTCTACTATCACATTGGGCATCGGCCTTGGCAGACAATGTTGATGGCATTTCATTGTCTATGTCATGACTAGTGGCAGCAGTTTAAGAACTAGGAGGAAGTGGTTCTTGATCTTTCCCTATTTAATCCTCCAAGTTTTTGTTCTCCAATATTTTTCTGGAGTTATATAACACTATATGCTGCACAGGATAGCATATCTCTACACCACACAGGGCAAACCCTGTAAAATTACTTAGATTAAATAATATTAACCCCTTTAAATGGAGTAAATAATATACAGCACAGGTCAGTACAACTGCACTTATACGGCAGTACCACTGGACTGGATACGGCAGTATCACAGGACTTATACGCCAGTACCACTAGAATTAAATGGCATTATCACTAGAATTATTCGCCAGTATCACTGGATTTATATGCCGGTGCTACTTGAATAATACTGCAGTATCACTGGAATTATTCTACAGTACCACTGGACATATACAGCAGTACCACTGGACATATACGGCAGTATCACTGGACTGGATTTATATGCCAGTACCACTGGATTTATATGGCAGTACCACTGGACATATACGGCAGTACCACTGGACATATACGTCAGTATCACTGGACTGGATTTATACGCCAGTACCACTAGATTTATAAGGCAGTACCAATGGACATATATGACATTATCACTGGAATTATATGGCAGTACCACTGGATATAAACGGTAGTATCACTGGACTGGATTTATACACCAGCGCCACTGGATTTATATGGCAGTACCACTGGACATATACAGCAGTATCACTGAAATTATATAGCAGTACCACTGGACATATACGGCAGTATCATTGGATTTATATGGCAGTACCGCTAGACATATACGGCAGTATCACTGGACATATAAGGCAGTATCACTGGACATATATGGCAGTAACACTGGACATATACAGCAGCACAGGGACACCACCACTGGACTGATGCAGGACAACACAGCACCAATTCAATGGACTGGACTTATACAGCAGCACTGGACATATGGCAGCAGAGGACACCACCACTGTGACAGGACTGATGCATCACAAGACACCACCACTGGACTGATGCAGCACATCACAGCACCACTGGACTGGACATATACAGCAGCACTGGACATATGGCAGCAGGACACCACCACTGTGACTGGACTGATGCAACAGAAGTCACTACAACTGTACTGATGCAGGACACTGAGGACAGAAACACGTCCTCTCGCTACACTCTCCAATGCCGGAGTGAAAATGGCGGCAACGCATGGCTCCTTATATGGAATCCAAACCCCGCAAGTATCCGACAGCGGGATGAGGACATTTTGCCTCGTCCTGGTTTCTGAGTCAGGGGGGAAAACCCGAGCTGGGCTCGGATCCAGGCTCGGGTGGTGAAGTCTGGTAGGATTCAGTTCTTAGGGAACCGAACCTGCTCATCTCTAATGTCATCTAGTAATAAGTACTTATAAACAGACTACTTTATCAAGTACCAGATTTACTAGAAAATTATACACCTCCCAGCGCCTGACCTGAGCAGACACAGGACTGCTGAGTCATTTACTACTGATACCACACCATCATTCAGGATCAGTTAAGTGTTCCTTACACATTTATTAATTGATAAAGTGTACAATTGAGATTGTACGTTCTTTGAATGTTGAGATGCTGATTATACAGTATAATATTTTTTAAAGCTATTTTGGCATTGGACTAATATTGATATCAAATGCTATATTGGATATTTTCTTGATACAGCTCCCGAGTAAATGCACTTAAGATTATTAGAAATATTTCAATCAAAATTTTAATTATTTTTTATATATGAACTCTTTAATCACTTGCCTGGCATGGTTGCACCAGATGCGACCACATCAGCAAGTGCTTTATCTGACCTGGTCGCACAGGATGTGACCAGTTAGATAGTGTGTGCAGCTGCAGGGAAAGGAAACTTTCTGCTACTGCTGCTCTCAGAGGTACTGGAAGGTCCCCTTGCCTCTCTGCAAACCCCACCCCACCCAGTGTTTGCCGTGCTGCCACAGGAAAGTGTAAATTGACCCTCCTCCAAGCCCCCCTATGATGGTCACGATGGTTTTGATATTCCGAGTGTTCTGATGGTGTCAACTGATGTTCCGATGTTTAAAAACATCTATTTTTTTTACTTTTATTTATTTTTGTATAAAATCATTCTGGATAATATTTAATACATATTTAATTCACTCATAATACCCCCCGACAATTTCTGAGCATTTTTTGAGGAAAAAATTGTCCATTAAGTGGTTAAAGTCTGGAGTTGAGTATATGAATTGCTTGGTTTATAATATATGTAATGTTTTTAATGGATTTTTTATTAGATTACTATCTTATATATATTGTGCTCTTTTTATATACTGTAAGATATTAGTATTTCTGTTTTTCTGTTAAATCAGAGTTACTAAGCAGCACTTTTATATTAGGGATATCATTAAGGACTGACTGTTGGGTAATTGAGTTCATTAATTATTATTGCACCTTATTACTGTATACTCTGTTTGTCTCTTCAAGAATATGTCCAAAATAGAAGTAATAAAGTTCCAAAGTATTTATGCATTTCAAGGGGCAGTTTAAGAGTATAGAGGGTCCATGTGCAGGCTCTGTGTGGACCTTTTCCTTTCTGGCAGTGCAGTAGACTCTAACTTTGGGGTAAATTTACTAAGAATCGTATTTTCCCGTTTGAGGTCAAAGTTCAATCACGAATGACATCGAAAGTGTAAATATGCAACTTTTTGAATTGATTACGACTAATTTACTAAGCTGCCGTATTCTGCATTTTCGGTTTTTCCGATGTCGATGTCATTCGTTTTTTTAGGCAGTGTTTTACGTGAGTGACTTGTAAAACACTGCCGACTTTAATACAATGAATTTCGGCCGGATCTGAGAGATCCGTGCTGGGCTTCATTGTGCACCTTGTAAAAAAAAATAAAAAAGTTTAAACTTAAAAAAAAAAATTGCGTGGGGTCCCCCCTCCTAAGCCAAACCAGCCTCGGGCTCTTTGAGCCGGTCCTGGTTGCAAAAATATGGGTAAAAAATTGACAGGGGTTCCCCCATATTTAAGCAACCAGCACCGGGCTCTGCGCCTGGTCCTGGTTCCAAAAATACGGGGGACAAAAAGCGTAGGGGTCCCCCGTATTTTTGAAACCAGCACCGGGCTCCACTAGCTGGACAGATAATGCCACAGCCGGTGGTCACTTTTATACAGCGCCCTGCGGCCGTGGCATTAAATACCCAACTAGTCACCCCTGGCCGGGGTACCCTGGAGGAGTGGGAACCCCTTCAATCAAGGGCCAGGGGTGAAGCCCGAGGCTGTCCCCCCCATCCAATGGGCTGCGGATGGGAGGCTGATAGCCTTTGTTGTAAGTTATGAATATTGTTTTTAGTAGCAGTACTACAAGTCCCTGCAAGCCTCCCCCGCAAGCTGGTACTTGGAGAACCACAAGTACCAGCATGCGGCAGAAAACCGGGCCCGCTGGTACCTGTAGTACTACTACTAAAAAAATACCCCAATGAAGACATAAGACACACACCTTGAAAGTATAACTTTAATGCATACATACACACCACCATATACACATACTTACCTTATGTTCACACGAGGGTCGGTCCTCTTCTCCATGTAGAATCCATGGTGTACCTGTTGAAAAAATTCTACTCACCAAATCCAGTGTAGAGGGCTCCTCGGGTAATCCATTTGTAATCCACGTACTTGTAAAAATAAAAAAACGGACACCCGACCACGAACTGAAAGGGGCCCCATGTTTTCACATGGGACCCCTTTCCCCGAATGCCAGGAACCCCCTCTGACTTAAGTCTAAGAGGGTTCCATCAGCCAATCAGGGAGCGCCACGTTGTGGCACCCTCCTGATTGGCTGTGTGCTCCTGTACTGTATGACAGGCGGCATACGGCAGTGTTACAATGTAGCGCCTATGCGCTCCATTGTAACCAATGGTGGGAACTTTGTGGTCAGAGGTTGACCGAAAGTAACCTCACCGCTGACCACAAAGTTCCCACCATTGGTTATAATTGAGCGCATAGGCGCTACATTGTAACACTGCCGTGTGCCGCCTGTCATACGATACAGGAGCACACAGCCGATCAGGAGGGTGCCACAACGTGGCGCTCCCTGATTGGCTGATGGAACCCTCTTAAACTTAAGTCAGAGGGGGTTCCTGGCATTCGGGGAAAGGGGTCCCATGTGAAAACATGGGGCCCCTTTCAGTTCGTGGTCGGGTGTCCGTTTTTTTATTTTTACAAGTACGTGGATTACAAATGGATTACCCGAGGAGCCCTCTACACTGGATTTGGTGAGTAGAATTTTTTTCAACAGGTACACCATGGATTCTACATGGAGAAGAGGACCGACCCTCGTGTGAACATAAGGTAAGTACAGTATGTGTATATGGTGGTGTGTATGTATGCATTAAAGTTATACTTTCAAGGTGTGTGTCTTATGTCTTTATTGGGGTATTTTTTTAGTAGTAGTACTACAGGTACCAGCGGGCCCGGTTTTCAGCCGCATGCTGGTACTTGTGGTTCTCCAAGTACCAGCTTGCGGGGGAGGCTTGCTGGGACTTGTAGTACTGCTACTAAAAACAATATTCATAACTTACAACAAAGGCTATCAGCCCCCCATCCACAGCCCATTGGATGGGGGGGACAGCCTCGGGCTTCACCCCTGGCCCTTGGGTGGCTGGAGGGGGGGGACCCCTTGATTGAAGGGGTTCCCACTCCTCCAGGGTACCCCGGCCAGGGGTGACTAGTTGGGTATTTAATGCCACGGCCGCAGGGCGCTGTATAAAAGTGACCCCCGGCTGTGGCATTATCTGTCCAGCTAGTGGAGCCCGGTGCTGGTTTCAAAAATACGGGGGACCCCTCGTTTTTTGTCCCCCGTGTTTTTGGAACCAGGACCAGGCGCAGAGCCCGGTGCTGGTTGTTTAAATATGGGGGAACCCCTGTCAATTTTTCCCCCTTATTTTTGCAACCAGGACCGGCTCAAAGAGCCCGAGGCTGGTTTGGCTTAGGAGGGGGGACCCCACGCAATTTTTTATCAAAAAATTAACACTTTCCCATCCCCTTCCCACTGATAAACATGCGCGGATCTCATGGATCCCTGCATGCCTATCCAAACACGGGATAAAAAAGCAGGTCTGTTTTTTTTTAGCACTTTTTTACGATTTGTATTTCTGCACGGCAGTGTTTGGCTATTGTCGGCAGTGTTTGTGATTTGCACTTTTTAGCAAATTCCCGATTTCTACCAAATTGCAGGCGTATTTGACCGATGGTGTATTGATTCGTGATTTTTTCCTAGGACTTCCAAAATATTATGAATGCCCTCATCACTGCCATGATTTTTGCTTAGTAAATTACCGAGATGACACTTTGAAGAAAAAACGGCATCTCGGTCAAAATCGGGACCTTAGTAAATATACCCCTTTGTGTGTAATGTGCATATGCAGTTCTAAGGAACATGACGTCTACACCTTGTTCCTGTTCCTGGGGGACTTCTCTGCTGAGCATGCACAAACTACTAGGAAAATGGCCACCATTTTCCAGGGTGGCTAGACTAGACACCCTGTATTGCCCATTCTAGATATGCCATTGTGCAATTGCTTTAGGATAATTGATATTTCACTATTACATTAATTAAGAATAATATTCCAAATTGAGTGCAATGGAGTAGGATACTTACTGTGAGCATGTGGGCCTAATTCAACATGGGATGCACAACTACAACCCTTTGCATTAGCATACAGGGGGATTCCCAGCACAGGGCAAGTCTGCCCTGCATGCTGGGTCCTGATTTCCCCCCCCCCCCACTAACATGCAAATGATTTGCTCAACAATGAAGTGCTTGAAAGTTAAAGATAGCCCTCTGCCTGTGCAGACTATCTGCAAAGTCAGATGGATACCCACTATGTTTGGGCTCGCATCAGCTGCTTGGTCTTTTCTGTGGTCAGGTGATTTCTACTCACAATTATGGGTGGTACCTCAGACTTGCCTTTTTGACTATATCATGTCATTGTTTGTCATTGATGCTGTTTGATGCTCAGTATTGTTTCATGCCTGCCATATCTGGTATTGCCCTGTCCATAGTCACAGCAGCTGCAGACATCTATTTGACTCCCAGTGTATGGACTTAACAATTCATCATATTTCTATGGCATTTGCAAAAGTATTCTATAAAACAGTATGACACAGTCTCCTGTAAAATCTGTATTTTCATAGTGACTCTAATATCTGTATACTCTGTAGCCTGCAAGGGCTTCACCTTAACTACATTCACATGTGCTGTTTAAAATAAACTTTTATGTACCTACAGTTGTTTCTGAAAACATTTCATCTACTGGCATTAAAAAAAGGCGAGACCCCCTCCTCTTTCTCTTCTTCCTCCTCCTCTTCTTCTTCTACTACTTCTTCTTCCTTATCTTCTTCTTCTTCCTGCCCTCCCCCTTTGTTTGTTTGGATAAAATATTATTTCTGCCTCAATCGGTAGATTGGAATTATAATAAAAAATTGGAAAGCGCTAAATGGAGGATAAGTGGTTAAATGAAAAGAAATAATTGTGTATGAAAAAATAAAATGAATTGTTAACAGAAATATGCGGTACCTGTAAATGAAATTATTTGGTTAGAGAATGTTTACACTCCTTTGAGTGAAGATGTAATGGAGTAGCCAGCACAATGAGTTTGATTAACCTGGTTCACAGGTGATTGTCCTACCTTTCCCTGCGCTATGATGTTCGTAAGCCGCTGCGGCTCTGATGTCTGTTACCGTGCGCTATGATGTCCGTAAGCTGCTGCGGCTCTGATGTCTGTTGCCGTGCGGCGGCCGGCGAGGCTGGCGGCTTTGATGTTCCTTGCCGTGTATCATTCCTACTCCTCGAAAAAGTGCTTTTTATAGCATGAAACGCGTTGGAGAGTCCCTATTTTAACAAGGAGGAAGCTTTCAGCACGGCCTTGCAAACGGCCACAGCACGAGCAGCAAACAACGCTGCACCTGGAGCCAGGAGAGAGACTACAGCAGCGCACAGTCCCGCTGGACGCAGCGGGACTTGAAAACGCTGCCAGCCCCGCCGGCCGCTACACGGCAAGGAACATCAAAGCCGCCAGCCTCGCCGGCCGCCGCACGGCAACAGACATAAGAGCCGCAGCAGCTTACGGACATCATAGCGCACGGCAACAGACATCAGAGCCGCAGCGGCTTACGAACATCATAGCACAGGGAAAGGTAGGACAATCACCTGTGAACCAGGTTAATCAAACTCATTGTGCTGGCTACTCCATTACATCTTCACTCAAAGGAGTGTAAACATTCTCTAACCAAATAATTTCATTTACAGGTACCGCATATTTCTGTTAACAATTCATTTTATTTTTTCATACACAATTATTTCTTTTCATTTAACCACTTATCCTCCATTTAGCGCTTTCCAATTTTTTATTATAAAACTATTTCTTAAGAAAGCAGCTTATTCATTTAACAAGCGCAGGTAATTAATTATTTTATCAAGGTAGATTGGAATTGCCAGAGATACTCATATATACTAAAAGTGAGGTCTTTTTCACATTTTTGTATTTTGGTATTGTTATATTTCCCCAGTACATTACGTGTCTCAATTTTTCTAAAAGTTTTCTACACATTTGCTATGTCTGGTGCTTGGATGTGCCTTATACTGCATAAAGTGTACAGCATCTAATGGGAACTGAGATTACTGAGTCTTTCTTAGTAATCTCTAGGAACTTTACCTAAGTGACTGTTTATGGTTTGAACTTTGAGTCCTGCTAATAATTCCTGGTTCCAAAATTGACCTTGTTCACAGCATTTTTGGCTTCAAAATCCCAATTATGCCTCTCAAGCCTTCAGCCATAATAATACTTTCTAGCATCACATACAGTATTCAGCTAAAACAAGTTATTCCCCATTAGGTCTCCAGTATGTTGCTTTTATGAGTATTGTTTCTTATTTCTTTCAAAATACTGAATTTGTCTAGATGCCAACATTTCAAATCAAGGTATCTGGCCTGGTGTCATGGTCATCTCAAAATTGGAGCTTAGGTGTGACACTAAGTGGCCATGCTCATGTTTTTTAAAGCAGTAGGATGCCCCTTAATCACTTTTCTGCCAAGCACTCTGTTATCACCATATGCACCGCATCTCTTCACTGAAAAAGAGACATCTAACATTGCCACAAAAGCACATATATTTCCATAGGTCTGACAGCGCCCTAAAATCAAGACAGTCCACAATGAGTCAATAGGGAAACAGTAACTACGTGACATGCTACTGTAGGTATACTTTGTTAGGACTCCCTAATTACTTTTTACAAGCATTGGATTTTGTGCTACTATATAGAATATGTATTCATTTTTGTTTTTTACTTCTCTTGTTCAATTTCCTTGCAGAAAGTAGAGAATTGCTGAGGATTTCATTGTTTGCACAATTGTGATAGTGAATGCAGTGTATCATTTTGTTATTCTGATCCTGTGAAACATACTGTACTGTATATTGCACATTAATTGCATCCCATAAAACATTGTTTGAAACCATGTACTAATAAAGGTTTTAATTAGGCAGGGTTTGGATTTGCAGCTCAAATGTACACATAATAATTACATCCACAAAATTAATTGAAATATGATTGAAAGGTTGCCAATATCTTAACATGCAAGTATCTCATAATACAGTAATATGTATAGATGGGGCCACATAATGATGCATCTGAAATGCAACATGATGTAACTGTAATGATAGGCCAGTCATCATCATTAACTTAATAATGATTACTGACATTTGAGTTAAGAGGATTAAATAAATAAATGTAAAAATAGACTGCACCCTTACAAACAGAAATCAGCAAAAAAATACTCACAGTCTAGACTTACTACCACTAGTATGGAGGGAAAAATAATGCAGCAAAAAAGGCAAGCAGCAAAAACCTATAACAGGCTAGACTGGTCACACTACTGTGCATCGGAGTACGCAGTCGTGGGTCCACCTGTCACAATGTGCTACAGCCCCAGCTATATTAGGGTGAGGCTGTATTCCTTTTAGTAAATAGGATCAAAGAAAAATACTTTTCTCTCCCACCTACAAGAAATGTTCCCCAAGCTGGATAGCACTGCAGTTCTTTGCAAATCACCTAGGTGTATATGGCAGAGTAAGGAGTAAAATGTATCTTCTTAATCATCCAGTTTGATATGGTCAGCATAAATCATAGCTATTAATCTTATACATTTCTTAATTTTTTTCTGTTCTTGTTATTGCAGTAGGACCAATGTTGCAATCAGTGGCATAACTACCATGGGTGCATGGAAGGCAGCCGTTATGAGGTCCGGGCTGCCTCTAGGGCTTGCTGTTCCCTCTGCACTCATTCATGCACAGTTTGGTCTGAGGAGATTCAGCCTGCCGCTAGAGACCCCAGTCAGCCCCCAGTATTTTAGAAACTTTACTCATCACATTGTAAAATAGATCACATTTTTCAAATTTCGTTATGCTTTTAGTAAACTTTCTGTGAGAGGTGATATGTAAAAATATGCAATACAGTAGCTGTGCTTTTTTTGTATGAAAGTATTTTTGTTTAGGATATACAGTACAATTTATTTATAGCATAAACAAATTACATACATATAAATGAGGAAAACATTCACATAAACAATAACATTAAACAGAGAACAAAAATGTACAAAATATTGTCAAATTAGAAAAGCAATAAAAATCAGTGGCCTTGAAACTACTGTATATCCTTTCTCTTTAGCAGGTCCTATTTCTGTCTCTATAATGATATATTTTTGTAGTGGAATCTACTTAAAATGCCATGTCAGGTTGCTAAGGCAGCTTTAGAAAGTAGCATTTCTAAAGCTGACAGAAATGATTCCATCGAACATCCTGCCGTTAGCATTCTGTTTCCCTTGAGCATCCCCCTTAAAATCTTGGCAGCTCTGAAAACATTGAATACAAGCATAAAAATGCATACAAGTATAATCCAGGTAAGGAAATTGAAAATGGTTAAAAGACCAGACCAAATTATTTAGAAATGAAGGGCATAGCATTAAAATACATTTTTGACATGTTATCCTGTATGAAATGCATTATCAATTTTAGATTTCGATGAGACAAATATTTTTTTTCTTTTACTGAAATTAAAATTTCTGAGAATATTATTATGTTGATTTGCAATATATATATATATATATATATATATATATATATTTTTTTTTTTTAAATGATAAATAGTGTAAGCTCTCTTTCATTAAAAAATAAGTTCATAGCAACAGAAAATTAAATTAATATGCAGTGCTGCCTGGTGTTAGCAGGAGATCTCACCATTCTGTTAACACCTAAAGGTTATCTACAGTATAACATGATTAGGACCTTAATATGACTTTAATATTTTGCTGACAAATTGGAGCTCAGCATAAGAAATGTTAGCAGAGTTTCAGCAAGTAACCTGTGTATTTGATGATTGCTGCTGCTGAAGGATAAACATAATGCTTTTTATCACAAATATGGAACCTTCAAGGATGACTTAAGATAAGGATTTAGTTTATTTGATTGTGTTTTTCAAATGGTTCAACTTTGTTGATATGATGGAAGCAGGCAGAATAAAACTAAAATAAATGCATAGATTGTGCTCCATACAAAAATTATCATATAAAGCTATAATAAAAGATATGGTCCTCAGAAGTAGAATAATACTACTTTACTTTCATTGTAGCTAATTCACACCTATATAACCAATCTATTTTCATAGTTTTATTATTCAGCAGGAAATGTTTCTCAATTGCTTAATACATGCACGTGAATTATATGTTTTGTTTTCAACATAAAAACATGGCTATGAATCAGCTTGTGGGTCATGAACACAGCAGAGTGACTGGCATGTCACTGCCATTATTAGGGCAAAGTAAATAATGAAGGACAAGAGTGGAATAGTGAGGTTATTCCAATGCATGCAACAGTGAATATTGTGAGATTTGGCATGGCAGGAGGGAGTGGATGTTTTAGAGACAATATTGAGCACAGGGAGGCAGGCGTATGTATGCAAAAAAGGGCAAGATGACCTCCAACTAAACTATGGGGTTGCAACATTATGCATGTATTGCTGTCTTTGTTACCAGAAAACACGTATACTGTATCTCTCTTAAAAACTGTCATTTGACTTTCAAAGCACCAGGTAAAAATGTTTAAGAGAGAGGCAGGATACCATTATAGAAACAACAGTTCAGCAAGTGGTGGCTACCATCCCATCAATACATTCTTTAAAATTAAGAGGTCAGCACTGAGAAGAGAAGAGAGCAGACCAGAAGTTTTAAAGTACGGTGCCCTAATTACTGTTTGGATGGATCTATAGCTAAGGTGCTGTTTTAACAAGCAGGCAGTGAGCTTATTTACAGTAAGCAGGTATTAGATTTAGAATACCAGTGGGGTATTTGGTAACCAGGGTGGAGAGAGTAATTTTTGTTCAGTGGTAGAGCATAATGAGGTAGGGTGGGAGAAACTGGCAATGGAGGTGGTGCTAGAGAGAATGGCAGGTCCAATCAAGAGTCTATTCACCTGATATTTGATGGTGTCACTCATTGGTGTGGTGCAAAAAAAATAAATTGTCACATTTAGAATGAATCATCATCTGCTTAGAGCAGAATGATGGTCTGTTAACTATGTAATTGACACTAAACTATACAAAATAGTACACTTTTCTTGACAAAGCTTAAAGCTTAAAAATGTCAGTTGAGTTTAAAGTTGACTATTCTTGGTGCAGATGTCTCTCCAAGGGTTGTTTTATAGTCTGTAACTTATTAGAGAATTTTGCCCTATTGATATAATACAGTTAGTTGTTAAATCAGAGTCATGTAATAGCCTAGCTGTCACTGGTATGCTGTATACCTAGATGATTTTCTCTTCAGTGGCGTTGCAGGGTTCCTTATTGTGTTGACAATAAATACAATAAATATACTGTATTACTAAATATTTCAATGTGCAACTAGCATCAAATAAATTGTTAGACTGCTGGTATGCTTGTGCATAAAGGTTGACACAGTGCAAAAGCGCTTTAGTTTACCAGATCAAAAGAGCAAGACTTGAAGTACAGATGTAGCCATCAACTACTGTGACTACAATGCTTAAAAATAAAACTAAGAAAAAGAAAAAATAATGAGCTCCCATGCTTATAATTGCGCTGGTGGACCATTAGCTGCAAGTTGTAAAAGGTACCAGGACAAATTCTGTAAACTACTGTATGATGGGTTTGGGTTTCACAGGGGTAGAAAGTGTGGATATATAACTTTTCCTCATAAGTTAGAATATTTCAGTTTTAAGTTCCTTATACAATGTGGGATTGACCCAGTTGTAGCTTAGCTTTGCAAAAGCAAAAGTGAGTGTGGGAGTGGTGTGTATCCTGGTCTGCAGGCGAGTCTTACAAGCTGCTGTACTTATTGCCAGTAGGTGGTCTACCACTCTGAGTAACATGGATATGGGGGTGAAGTTTTCCAAATAGAGTCCATTCTGGTGTAAAAGGAATGTAGTTAACCAAATTATTTTTATAAGGATTGCTCTGACTAAACAGGATAATAGGAATGCTACTTCTCACTAGTGTGATGCCTTGGGGTGGTTGGGTTGTGCTGGTTTGGGGGTTCTCATGCTCTGAACTTGAACCTTAGGAAGGTTAGGGACTCACATGCTGAGGTGTTCTGAGCTGCAACTTCTTATCAATGTAAAACCTTTTAACACTAAAACAGCTACTTCTCACTAGTGTGATGCCTCAGGGAAGTTGGGTTGTGCTATCTCCCGTGCTCTGGACTTGACCCTTAGGAATGTTAGGGACTCACCTGATGAGATTATCTGGTCATATTACAGTCCAAGCTTGAAAAATATAATAGAAAACGAAAACCACTTTTGTTTTTCATTGGTAGAAACTGCGCCATGTGCCAGTGACATGCCAGAGCTTTATAAATATGCCCCAAACCATCCGGACCTTGTGAGTTGGTGAGTCTTTGAAATGGGTTTTGTGATTTCCGAGTGGTGTATTCTGTGAAAGTTGTCCTGTGTATCCTGTTGTCTTAGTGTGAATCAGTCTGTCTTCATTTTTTTGTGTTGTCTTTTTTTTTAGTTGTGTCCAGTCAGTGTTTCTCTGTGTGGGCATCTGTGCGTTGTATGCTGTTAGTGTTGTGGTAGTGGAGGAGCATGTTTGTCTGTCTTTATTTTTCTGTGTTCTGTGTTGTCTGCTTTATTTGGAGGATTTCAGGGGCAGAGGGTAGTGAGTTGGAGGAGGTGGAAGCCCAGGATACCCAATCCAGTGATGGAGATAGTGACAAGTTGCCCATGCAATGCACCAGGACCAAGACATGCTGCAATGTTTAGGTTGCAATGTTAAGTTGTCTTTGCAGAGAATATGGCCTGGTGCAGGAAGTGAGGAAACACAGTCATCAGCAGTTTAGGCATGAGGCAGCCCATGTCTCCATCCTCAAGAAATATGCGATATGCATGATTGTGGTGGATGCCATCAATGCAGAGGGCCTGGTGCACAGAAATGAGAAAACCTGCAAAAATTGTCTCTCTGGCATGATGTGCCAGGTGAAGTTGAAGATAGCAAAAGAGGAGAAGGTGGCTTGGCAGACAGGTGCTTATCACCTTTATGTGACTTTCTACCTTAAGCATGAGGAGCCCCTATAAATCCTCATTCTGGTGGAGGTGGTGCAGTGCACTTATGTACGGGACACAGATGCACTTAGGCAGCCTGGTAAGTGTACATACATTTTAATGTGACTTTTAAACAACCACTATCCCATTTTTTTCCCCTGGTGTAATTTATTTATTTTTTTATTCATATTGTGTGTGCTGGTTGGTATTGCACTTTCATTTTAGTTGTTGGTACTTAGGCAACATTTGCAATTTTATCTGAGCTTACTGCACCTCTTCTAAATACTATTAATCATTGTAGCATAAATAATTTTTAAAGGTGCATCTGTTTTGTGAACAATACTTCCTTATTCAAAACATTGGTGAGCATAGTATAGGAGATTTTTCCCTTTATATTGTTAATATCTGATGCATTCTTTGTAATGTCTTTTGGGAGATTTTTATTATTGGCCAATTGGCAATGTTTCTATATATACTTTGTACTTCCGGAAGTGAATATGTTATTGTGCCCAGTTTAATATGATTCAGAAAATACATTATTTTTTATTTATTGTATATTTCTCTGACGTCCTAGTGGATGCTGGGAACTCCGTAAGGAGCATGGGGAATAGCGGCTCCGCAGGAGACTGGGCACAACTAAAGAAAGCTTTAGGACTACCTGGTGTGCACTGGCTCCTCCCACTATGACCCTCCTCCAGACCTCAGTTAGAATCTTGTGCCCGGCTGAGCTGGATGCACACTAGGGGCTCTCCTGAGCTCCTAGAAAGAAAGTATATTTAGGTTTTTTATTTTACAGTGAGATCTGCTGGCAACAGACTCACTGCAGCGAGGGACTAAGGGGAGAAGAAGCGAACCTACCTAACTGGTGGTAGCTTGAACTTCTTAGGCTACTGGAAACCATTAGCTCCAGAGGGATCGACCGCAGGAACCGGCCTTGATATTCGGTCCCGGAGCCGCGCCGCCGGCCCCCTTACAGAGCCAGAAGCAAGAAGTGTTCCGGAAAATCGGCGGCAGAAGACTTCAGTCTTCACCAAGGTAGCGCACAGAACTGCAGCTGTGCGCCATTGCTCCTCATGCACACCTCACACTCCGGTTACTGATGGGTGCAGGGCGCTGGGGGGGGGGGCGCCCTGAGCAGCAATATTAAGACCTTGGCTGGCAAAATAATCACAATATATAGTCCCAGAGGCTATATATGTGATAAATACCCCTGCCAGAATCCATAAAAAATCGGGAGAAAAGTCAGCCGAAAAAGGGGCGGGGCTATCTCCCTCAGCACACTGGCGCCATTTTCTCTTCACAGTGCAGCTGGAAGACAGCTCCCCAGGCTCTCCCCTGTATTTTTCAGGCTCAAAGGGTTAAAAAGAGAGGGGGGGGGCACTAAATTTAGGCGCAATATTGTTTATACAAGCAGCTATTGGGGAAAATTCACTCAGTTATAGTGTTAATCCCTACATTATATAGCGCTCTGGTGTGTGCTGGCATACTCTCTCTCTGTCTCCCCAAAGGGCTTTGTGGGGTCCTGTCCTCAGTAAGAGCATTCCCTGTGTGTGTGCGGTGTGTCGGTACGGCTGTGTCGACATGTTTGATGAGGAGGCTTATGTGGAGGCGGAGCAGATGCCGATAAATGTGATGTCGCCCCTGTGGGGCCGACACCAGAGTGGATGGATAGGTGGAAGGTATTAACCGACAGTGTCAACTCCTTACATAAAAGGCTGGATGACGTAACAGCTGTGGGACAGCCGGCTTCTCAGCCCGCGCCTGCCCAGGCGTCTCAAAGGCCATCAGGGGCTCAAAAAATGCCCGTTACCTCAGATGGCAGACACAGATGTCGACACGGAGTCTGACTCCAGTGTCGACGAGGTTGAGACATATACACAATCCACTAGGAACATCCGTTGCATGATCCCGGCAATAAAAAATGTGTTACACATTTCTGACATTAACCCAAGTACCACTAAAAAAGGGTTTTATGTTTGGGGAGGAAAAGCAGGCAGTGTTTTGTTCCCCCATCAGATGAGTGAATGAAGTGTGTGAAAAAGCATGGGTTCCCCCGATAAGAAACTGGTAATTTCTAAAAAGTTACTGATGGCGTACCCTTTCCCGCCAGAGGATAGGTTACGCTGGGAGATATCCCCTAGGGTAGATAAGGCGCTCACACGTTTGTCAAAAAAGGTGGCACTGCCGTCTTAGGATACGGCCACTTTGAAGGTACCTGTTGATAAAAATCAGGAGGCTATCCTGAAGTCTGTATTTACACACTCAGGTACTAGACTGAGACCTGCATTTGCCTCAGCATGGATAGTGCTGCTGCAGCGTGGTCTGTGACCCTGTCTGACAGGGATACTATTTTACTAACATAAGAGCATATTAAAGACGTCGTCTTATATATGAGGGATGCACAGAGGGATATTTTGCCGGCTGGCATCCTGAATTAATGCAATGTCCATTCTGCCAGGAAGGTATTAGAGACCCGGCACTGGACAGGTGATGCTGACTTTAAAAGGCACATAGAGATTCTGCCTTATAAGAGTGAGGAATTGTTTGGGGATGGTCTATGGGACCTCATATCCACAGCAACAGCTGGGAAGAAAAAAATTTTTACCTCAGGTTTTCCTCACAGCCTAAGACAGCACTGTATTATCAGGTACAGTCCTTTCGGCTTCAGAAAAGCAAGCGGGTCAAAGGCGCTTCCTTTCTGCACAGAGACAAGGGAAGAGGGAAAAAGCTGCACCAGTCAGCCAGTTCCCAGGATCAAAATTCTTCCCCCGCTTCCTCTGAGTCCACCGCATGACGCAGGGGCTCCACAGGTGTAGCCAGGTGCGGTGGGGGGGCGCGTCTCGAGAACTTCAGCGTCCAGTGGGCTCGATCACAGGTGGATCCCTGGGTTCTGCATGTAGTATCACAGGGATACAAGCTGGAGTTCGAGGCGACTCCCTCTCGCCATTACCTCAAATCAGCAAGCTGTACTTCCAGCAGGTGAAAATCAAGGTACCCCTCCTTCAACAAGGCCGGGGTTACTATTCCACAATGTTGTGGTACCGAAACCAGACGGTTCGGTGAAACCCATTCTAAAATTGAAATCCTTGAACACTTCTATACGAAGGTTCAAGTTAAAAATGAAATCGCTCAGGGCGGTTATTGCAAGCCTGGACGAGGGAGATTACATGGTATCTCCAGACATCAAGGATGCTTACCTGTATGTCCCCATTTACCATCCTCACCAGGAGTACCTCAGTTTTGTGGTACAGGATTGTCGTTATCAATTCCAGACGTTGCCGTTCGGTCTGTCCATGGCACCGAGAGTATTTACCAAGGTAATGGCCGAAATGATGATACTCCTTCAAAAAAAGGGAGTTTTTAATTATCCCGTACTTGGACGATCTCCTGATAAAGGCGAGGTCCAAGGAGCAGTTATTGGTCGGGGTAGCACTATCTCGGGAAGTGCTACAACAGCACAGCTGGTTCCTACGACACGTCTACTGTTCCTGGGGATGGTTCTGGATACAGACCAGAAAAAAGGGTTTCTCCCGGAGCAATGCCATTCGGCAGGTTCCATGCAAGAGCTTTTCAGTGGGACCTGTTGGACAAGTGGTCCGGATCGCATCTTCAGATGCATCGGCTGATAACCCTGTCTCCAAGGACCAGGGTATCTCTGCCGTGGTGACTGCAGGGTGCTCATCTTCGAGAGGGCCGCAGATTCGGCATACAGGACTGGGTTCTGGTGACCACGGATGCCAGCCTTCGAGGCTGGGGGGCAGTCACACAGGGAAAAAACTTCCAGGGACTATGGTCGAATCAGGAGATTTCCCTACACATAAACATTCTGGAACTGAGGGCCATTTACAATGCCCTAAGTCAAGCAATACCCCTACTTCAAAACCAGCCAGTACTGATTCAGTCAGACAACATCACGGCGGTCGCCCATGTAAACCAACAGGGCGGCACAAGAAGCAGGATGGCGATGGCAGAAGCCACAAGGATTCTCCGATGGGCGGAAAATCATGTGTTAGCACTGTCAGCAGTGTTCATTCCCGGAGTGGACAACTGGGAAGCAGATTTTCTCAGCAGACACGACCTCCAACCGGGAGAGTGGGGACTTCATCCAGAAGTCTTCCAAATGATTGTACACCATTGGGAAAGGCCACAGGTGGACATGATGGCGTCCCGCCTCAACAAAAAGCTAAAAAGATATTGCGCCAGGTCAAGGGACCCTCAGGCGATAGCTGGGGACGCTCTGGTGACACCGTGGGGGTACCAGTCGGTGTATGTGTTCCCTCCTCTGCCTCTACCTAAGTACCTAAGGTACTGAGAATAATAAGAAGGAGAGGAGTAAGAACCATACTCGTGGTTCCGGATTGGCCAAGAAGAGCTTGGTACCCAGAACTTCAAGAAATGATCTCAGAGGACCCATGGTCTCTGCCGCTCAGACAGGACCTGCTGCAGCAGCGGCCCTGTCTGTTCCAAGACTTACCGCGGCTGCGTTTGGCGGCATGGCGGTTGAACACCGGATCCTAAAGGAAAAAGGCATTCCGGAGGAAGTCATTCCTACGCTGATTGGGGCTAGGAAAGATGTGACCGCACAACATTATCACCGCATATGGTGAAAATATGTTGCTTGGTGTGAGGCCAGGAAGGCCCCAACAGAAGAATTTCAACTGGGTCGATTTCTGCACTTCCTACAGTCAGGAGTGATTATGGGCCTAAAATTGGCTTCCATTAAGGTCCAGATTTCGACTCTGTACATTTTCTTCCAAAAAGAACTGGCTTCACTGCCTGAAGTTCAGACTTTTGTTAAGGGAGTGCTGCATACTCTTTTTGTGTCTCCGGTGGCACCTTGGAATCTCACCGTGGTGTTGAGTTTCCTAAAGTCACATTGGTTCGAGCCACTTAAAACCGCGGATCTAAAATATCTCACGAGTAAAGTGGTAATGCTTTTGGCCTTGGCTTCGGCCAGGCGTGTGTCAGAATTGGCGGCTTTGTCATGTAAAAGCCCTTATCTGATTTTCCATATGGATAGGGCAGAATTGAGGACTTGTCCCCAGTTTCTCCCTAAGGTGGTATCAGCGTTTCACTTGAACCAACCTATCGTAGTGCCTGCGGCTACTAGGGACTTGGAGGATTCCAAGTTACTGGACGTAGTCAGGGCCTTGAAAATTGAAGGTTTCCAGGACGGCTGGAGTCAGGAAAACTGACTCGCTATTTATCCTGTATGCACCCAACAAGCTGGGTGCTCCTGCTTCGAAGCAGACGATTGCTCGCTGGATTTGTAGCACAATTCAGCTTGCGCATTCTGCGGCTGGACTGCCGCATCCTAAATCAGTGAAAGCCCATTCCACGAGGAAGGTGGGCTCTTCTTGGGCGGCTGCCAGAGGGGTCTCGGCTTTACAACTTTGCCGAGCTGCTACTTGGTCAGGGTCAAACACGTTTGCAAAAATCTACAAATTTGATACCCTGGCTGAGGAGGACCTTGAGTTCTCTCATTCGGTGCTGCAGAGTCATCCGCACTCTCCCGCCCGTTTGGGAGCTTTGGTATAATCCCCATGGTCCTTACGGAGTTCCCAGCATCCACTAGGATGTCAGAGAAAATAAGATTTTACTCACCGGTAAATCTGTTTCTCGTAGTCCGTAGTGGATGCTGGGCGCCCATCCCAAGTGCGGATTGTCTGCAATACTTGTATATAGTTATTGCCTAACTAAAGGGTTATTGTTATGAGCCATCTGTTGAGAGGCTCAGTTTTGTTTCATACTGTTAACTGGGTATAGTATCACGAGTTATACGGTGTGATTGGTGTGGCTGGTATGAGTCTTACCCGGGATTCAAAATCCTTCCTTATTGTGTCAGCTCTTCCGGGCACAGTATCCTAACTGAGGTCTGGAGGAGGGTCATAGTGGGAGGAGCCAGTGCACACCAGGTAGTCCTAAAGCTTTCTTTAGCTGTGCCCAGTCTCCTGCGGAGCCGCTATTCCCCATGGTCCTTACGGAGTTCCCAGCATCCACTACGGACTACGAGAAATATATTTACCGGTGAGTAAAATCTTATTTTTTAGTTTGGCATGTGTTTGTAACACAACCAAATAATTATTCATATTGTTTATAATGGCTGGTATTAAACTTGTACTATTGGGATTTAGGCAAAATGTATATATCTTTACATTGCAGTGATGTGCAGGTTTTTTTTTACTTTTTACAAACTGTTACAGTATGTGTTTAAGGCTTTTTTTGTAAAGTTAACAGAAACATACAATTGGGGAGATAAATTACAAACCAATCTACACCTACAGTAAACATTTTCATACACCTAACCTTATTCAGCTTCAGGTGCAATATAGCAAAATCACAAATCGGCCAATTATCACACAGTTATCAGATGACTGTGCATATGCTGCAGCCGCGTAATGTGTGTGCAAAGTCCAAAATGCATTTGCAATGAGATCACAGGTCCAGCAAAGTGTGAATGCATAGAGATTGCCAGGTAGTGACCCTTAGTGGGAAGTAACATGGTGTTTGTTGGGAGTAGTTGAGAAAATGCAGGCGTGTCATGGCCACTTTCGGGGCGTACATCTGACATCAGTTGCGATTGCTGCAATTGAAAACATGGCCCAACTGTGAATGCTTCTATGTATATCCTGCATAGGCAATGTTTTTTATTAAAAATATTGCAACCATTTTTACATAAGCTGTTGTCATAAATATACTTACATGGAATGAAAAGTAAAAAGAATATTTTCATCACATTTTACAAAAAAGTTTTTGAAAGAAAACAAGAAACCCTTACGCATGTTCATATCAAACTTCATAACATAACAAATAAACTTCCAACCGAGTTTACTTTACTCAGTATTCTTTGAAACCCATCTAAACACTTCCTTCAGCTCCTCTCCGATATGCCTTCCCCTTTATCCTCCTCCTAAACTGAGCCAATTTAAACCTCCAAACACACACCCATTATTAAACCCTCCAACATCATGCATTCCCCATTTGCTCCCATTCCTTCACCCATTTATTCCCATACACTCTCTTTCATATCAGGACAAGCCAATATTAAATGAAGAAATGAGCAAGGATACGCAAAGCCCATTAGACATATGCAAAGCCATTACCTAAACCAGGCATGTCCAAAATGCGGCCTTCCAGCTGTTGTGAAACTACATATCCCAGCATGCCCTAACACAGTTTTGCTGTCAGTGAATGCTAAAGCTGTGTCAGAGCATGCTGGGATCTGTAGTTTCTCAACAGCTGGAGGGCCGCAGTTTGGACATGCCTGACCTAAACCATAACAGGCCAAAATCTAATAATCTGCATAAAAGTGAAAAGACAGTTAGTCCCTAAAGTTTGGATTAGGAGAAGTCATCCACCATCCACTAAGGAGCTTCAACTGGCGCTACAACTGGGACCAGGTAAAAGCATCTAACCTCCCCCTCTCCAATCCCATCATCCTTTTCACCTCTTGCAGAATTAAGCCCACCACCTCCCTACAGGGAAGGACTTTACCTCTTAAAGAGACCTGACACCATGCATTCCATAGGTGATACCTAACGGCTAAACTAACTAAGAAAATGGTGCTTAACTCAAAACACTCATACCTTTTGAATGTATCATAGGGCCATCCTCAGCTAAGGAAACTCAGCGCCATACGGCTGGGGAATTGGTTTTTGTTTTCTTAATTTCAGTTTCACAAACTTTCTTATGTGTATTTTTTGTTATGCCCCTATTTTGTTTCTTGGGTCAAAATTTACAATGCTGAAAATGCTTACATGACCATTGTTTTGCTTTTAAGTTAGCTTTGTACATTTTTAATCAGTAAAAACTTGAAATTAAAAGTTTTGCTTGTTATTATTTTTTTAAATGTGATATTGTTTTTTGTTTTGGTAGAAATACACACAGTGCAAAAATGCTGGTACAGTGACATTTTTGTGGTGACACATGTCAAACACTTTTACAATGGTGGTGTAGATGATATTTCTATTTTCGACTGAGTTTGACTAATTTATGCCCATATTTGCAAATGTGATTTATTGTTAATTTCAATTTCTCTGTTGTCTATGGAAAGTACTTCCAAATTTGTATTATGGTGTATTTGATCATATTTGCATATTTACCCATGTTTTGAAGTACTGTTTGATGCAACACTCTCATGGTTTACCTATAGTAAATTTGTTTGAAAAATGGTTAATCACACCTGAGATTGTAAATTCAGGCAAACATTAATCTTAGTATATTTACCCTCTGGATTTCAGCAATGGATTGCATATGTGAGAGGACTACTCTAGAGATTGAAAAAAAATCACATATTGTTGAGTACCAGAAAACTATGAATACCACCTATGAGAAATTAAGGCAAGTGAATCACACAAATTGAGGTCAATGGACCTAATTCAGCTTCAGTAGCAGTTTAGCTAAAATAACAAAACTGCTACTGCTTCCAATTGCATGCTGGTGGCCACCAAGTACAGGGCAAGGCCGCCCAGCATGTTAAGTTGTGCCCAGCAATGCCAAAAAGTGGCCATTTGTAATATACAGAATTTTACAACTGAAACTGAATTAGGCCCAATATCAGTATAACTAGTAACGTAAGCCTACTTGTTAAAGTTAACAAAACCAGCAAATGTAAAGTTAACAATTCCTTAAATCAGATTCAGTCTAATACCTTGTGATTGACAGTTTACAATAGACCACAGTGCTGCAGGACTGAGGTTACAGAATACCTTTTAAATTAAAAAGTGCGGTGAACTAACAAAATAAACTGCATTTGTTATGTTCTGTTAATGTGAGGAAGAGAAACCCGAAAAGAAAACTGAAGTATTACTATAACACATAGGTTCTCAAACTCGGTCCTCAGGACCCCACACAGTGCATGTTTTGCAGGTAACCCAGCAGGTGCACAGGTGTAGTAATTACTCACTGACACATTTTAAAAGGTCCACAGGTGGAGCTAATTATTTCACTTGTGATTTTGTGAGGAGACCTGCAAAACATGCACCGTGTGGGGTCCTGAGTACCGAGTTTGAGAACCTGTGCTATAACACAATGTAATACCTAAACAATGGCTACTCAAAAATGTATGTAAATAAAGGGGCAGGAGTCTGAAAATTACAGTAAACAGAGTAAAAAAGAGAAAACAAAACAATAAATTCAATTAAAGCATTAATCTCTCCATAAAGGAAATGACAAGACCTAGTTTCATTAGAAGAGAAACTGGAGCTGGATAACTATTCAGGAGAGGGGCAATCAGATGGTGAAGTGGCTTTAGTTTCAAGGGCAGGTCTGGCAGATAATCCCAAACACCAAGAGTAGCAAAAGTCCCAAGCACGGAGGGTACTTCAATCCTCTGTCCACAGAAAATGGCTCAGATTATTCAAACACCAAGGAGGAGTAAGGAGGAGAGAGATGGAATGATCAGATACAGAAAGTAGGTAATGCGAGTTTAAAGCACAAGAAGGCAAGAAAAAAAGAGGGAAAAGATGAAGGTGAAATATAAGAAGGATTTGCAGTTAAAAAAAACCAGTTGAACAAACATTGAACAACATCAACAAACATTTCATGAACATTATGTGGACTCACCATACCTCTGCTATGAAATCACCAGGACTACGACCACTAACCCTCTGGCAGAGAACATCAGCAGTGCCTTACAGGCTTACCCCTCAAGGTGAGAAGGGAGCACTGGTGTGGAGAGCACCAAAGCCAGGCTCAGCATGATTATTTTCCTCAGATTTGAGTGTGCTCCCCACATTCTCATTGGAGCAGTACGGGGAGGCCGTACTTCTCCATTTAGACCAGGATAATTTCCCTTCTTTCGTTGTTTACCTGCAAGGGTGATCTCATCATGTGCTTTCTTCTTCTTAAAAAAAAAAAAAAAAAAAAAAAACACTTTTACTGCATACTTCCACCCTATTGTGTGGTATTCCTGTGAGATGAGCTTCCACTGATTGCACACCCTGCCTGCAGAATCTAACTCAGTGCACCCCAAATGGGGGCCTCTGGCGGTTCCTCTGCGGGCAGCATGTGCCTCATGTGGATTACTCATATAGGTTATATCATATGACTACACAAGTGCCCGTTCTCCCATGTATGCATTGGGCCCATGTATGGCTTACCTCCCAGTGTAACCTCTCTAGCGCACCCAATATGGCTGCCTCATCTGGTACGCTTGTGGATGGGATGGAAATACATGGACCTGATAGTTTGTTTGTACCCTACTCTGAATGTTAGGATGCTGCAATCACCCCCATTTTGTGTCACCTCTTCTAGAGATGGACTATTCCACCTAGGGTAATCCTACGCTGTGCGCCGAAGATGGCTGCCGCACCTGGTACCCAGTGAGGGTGGAATACACAGCCCATGGAAGTTATTACCCAAAATGCCTACACCAACCCTGCATTATGATTACTCTATGCATTTTAAATTTTCATTTTTCTGCCTGTGTATTGCTGTATTAATCTTCTGTATTATGCTTGTTTTGATGTAAAGCGCCTTGAGTCCTGTTTGGAGAAAGAGCGCCTTATAAATAAAATTATTATTAATTATTATTATTATTATTATTATTATTATTTAGTATGAGAGAACATTACAAACAATATTAGTACCAGAGAGATGTTACTCAGGCAACAGCCACTGAAGAGTCCCAGATCTCAGCTACCGTGGCAGATTCCAAGAGTTCCACAGCTGTTCCAGATATATGGACACAGGAAACACCAGACAAATTAGCAATGTGACAGCAGCAGTCCTCTGTGTGTCACAGCAGCAGATGGAGACCAGCAGGAGGGATCACCCATGGCAATTCAGCAGTAGATCCCCTTCAACAGCTCACTTAGGCAGTACTTCTGGAGAGTATAAGCGGAAGTACAAGACCGGAAGGTACAACACAGCTGGCAGAGCCACCTATTATGAGCTGGAAGCAAGTAGCAGTCCAGGCAGTCAGTCCAAGAAAGAGTCAGCCAGTAAGGACTTGATGACTGCAGTGCCTGGAGATTCCACTGTTGCCCAGCAGTCCAGCCTGGATCCCCACCAACAGGCTGCTAAAGATGGTTAAGGTAAGTGGGATGGATGTGCCTTTGGTGATACCTCAGGACACCCACTTCACAAAGCTAGCATGCACTGCAGGGGGTTAGGCAGGTCAGTGCCCCAGAGATGGCCACAGAGGGGGTATATTTCTGAGCAGGAAAGGCAGTGGGATTCTGATCACACACAGGAAACAGCAGGATAACTAGTCTGAGGTCTCCAGAAAAGAAAGGGTATGAAAGTGCAGTTCAGAGCAGCAGCCAGATGCAGGGAGAAACTCAGATGCAGGCACTCTGATCACCATGCAAGTTTTTATGCCAAAAAAATTGTGTTCATGCAGGCTTACACTAACAGTGGCCAGACTCTGGTGGAAATGCAATTTCTCATACGTCCTAGAGGATGCTGGGGATGATATCAAGACCATGGGGTATAGACGGGATCCGCAGGAGACATGGGCACTCTAAAGACTTTTCATTGGGTGTGAACTGGCTCCTCTCTCTATGCCCCTCCTCCAGACCTCAGTTTTAGAAATGTGCCCAGGTCGACTGGATGCACTCTGAGGAGCTCTACTGAGTTTCTCTGAAAAGACTTATGTTAGGTTTTTTATTTTCAGGGAAATCTGCTGGCATCAGACTCCTGGCTTTGTGGGACTGAGGGGGCAGAAGCAGAACCAACTTCCTCAGAGTTTCATGGCTCTGCTTCTGGCTGACAGGACACCATTAGCTCCAGAAGGGAACGCTGTCTAGATGCTCACTCCCACAGCACGCCGTCACCCCCCTCGCATAGCCAGAAGTCAGAAGAAAGGTGAGTATGAGAAGAATGATCTTCAATCAAGTAAGTGACGGCTGAGGTGCGGCTGGCGGGAGCGCAGTGCGTCATTGCTGCCCACACACACAGGCACTGCAGGGTGCAGGGTGCGGGGGCGCCCTGGGCAGTAAGAAATATACCTCAAACTGGCTAAAAGGGGGCATAAGTTGCAGCTGGCACAGCCCTACCCCCACCAGTATAAATAATAGGTCATATACTTAGTGTAAGGACGCGCCATTGTGGGGGCGGAGCTTCTTCCTCAGGCAGCCAACGCACTACTCAGCGCCATTTTCTCTCTCTCCTCAGGCTGCAGAGAACACGCTGGTCCTCTCCTCCACTTCTGACAAGTACAGGGTGCTATAAAGGGGGGGCACAAAGCGATTGTGGTGCATTTGATAGTGTATATTGCTATTTAAAAGTGCTTTTGGGCTGTGGACATACTGTATTCACAGGCAATACTGGCACTGGGTTTGTGAACTGGCTCTCCTATCCTGTGTCCCTCTGACAGATTTTACTGTGGGTCTGTCCCCAAAATAAGTCCCAGTGTGTCTGTGAGTGTGGTGTACACGTGTGAGGCATGTCTGAGGCAGGGAGTTCCTCCCCGGAGGAAGCCATTTTAGGGACACAGAGTTGTAATGTGGTGGCCCTACCGGCACAACAAGAGCCTGCATGGGTGAAAGAGCTATGTGACAGTATGCATCTGATTAACCGTAGATTGGATAAGTTTGAATCTAAGGCTGCATGCTGGAGAAAATCTGTGGAAGATGTGATTTTTCAGGATGCTGTTATTCCTTATGCGGGTGGCCCCTCTGGGTCACATAAGAGACCATTTGCAAATGTTGTAAACACTGATACTGACACGGATTCTGATTCTTGTGTCAACGATAGTGAATCCAGAGACATAGATCATTAATTGGCAAAAAGTATACAATATATGATTGTAGCTATAAGGGACGTTTTGAAGTTTACAGAAAGCACTCCTGTTCCTCAGGAGAAAACTTATTTATGTAAGGAAAAGAAATCCAAAGTCACGTTCCCTCCTTCACACGAACTAAATGCTCTGTTTGAAGGGATGTGGGTGAATACTGATAAAAAATTTCGTATTCCCAAAAGGATTCACATAGCTTATCCTTTCCCGGTTGAAGACAGGAAAAAATGGGAGTCACCCCCTGTGTTAGACAGTGCACTTTCCAGGTTGACAAAGAAGGTAATTCTCCCTGGTCCTGGCACGGCTTCTCTTAAAGAGCTGGCAGACCGCAAAATGTAAACAACATTGAAATCCATCTATGTTACCAATGGTACACTGCTCAGGCCCACTATTGCCTGAGCATGGGTGAATCGCGCTATAGAAAAATGGTCAGAAAGCATGTAATCAGAAATTGACACGATTGATAAAGATGAGATACTCCTTAAGTTAGGGAATATCAAGGACACTGCCGCCTACATGCTGGAAGCAATGAAGGATATTGGACTCTTGAGTTCACAAGCCGCTACCATGGCAGTATCGGCTAGGCGGGCATTGTGGATTCGCCAGTGGAACGCGGATGCAGATTCCAAAAGAAACATGGAGGCTCTCCCATATATAGGTGAGGCCTTATTTGGCGATGGCCTGGATGCGTTAGTCTTGCGACTACTGCAGGTAAGTCAACACCGGCAAAAAAGACCTATCACCCACAAATGCAGTCCTTTCGGCCCAATAAATACAAAAAGGCAAGAGGTTCCCCCTTCTTTGCAGGTAGGGGAAGGGGAAGGGGAAAGAAGCCCACACCGGCTCCAGGTTCCCAAGAGCAGAAATCTACCACTAATTCTATCAAATCCCCAGCATGACGCTGGAACTCCCTTGCGGGAGGCCACTCAGGTGGGGGCATGTCTCAAACTCTTCAGCCAGAATTGGATTCTGTCTGGCCTGGATCCTTTGGTGTTGCAAATAGTATCCCAGGGATACAAACTAGAGTTTCAAGATGTTCCCCCATGCGATTTTTCAAATTGACCTTGCCAGCTTCTCCGCCAGAGAGAGAAGCAGTAACAGCAGCAATCCAAAAATTATGTCAAGACCAGGTTATAGTCCTGGTACCATTGTCACAACAAGGGTGGGGTTTTTATTCAAACCTCTTTGTTGTTCCAAAGCCAGACGGCTCAGTCAGACAGATCCTAAATCTAAAAGATCTGAATTTCTTCCTGAAAAGGTTCAAGTTCAAAATGGAATCACTTCGGGCGGTGATTGCCAGTCTGGAGGAGGGGGACTACTTATTGTCGGTGGACATACAGGATGCTTACCTGCATTTTCCCATTTATCCTCCTCACCCGGCTTATCTGAGATTCGCGATTCAGGATTGCCATTACCAATTCCAGACGTTACCTTTCGGTCTCTCCACGGCGCCGAGGGTATTCACCAAGGTGATGGCGGAGATGATGGTCCTCCTTCATCAGAAAGGAGTCAATATAATCCCTTATCTGGATGACCTCCTGATAAAGATGAGATCCAGGGAGCAGTTATTACAAAACATATCCCTCTCCCTGTCAATACTCCAACAACACGGGTGGATCATAAATTACCCAAAGTCACAGTTGGAACCGACGACAAGGTTGTCTTTCCTCGGGATGATTCTGGACACAGAAGTTCAGAGAGTATTTCTTCTGCTGGAAAAGGCTCTGGAAATCCAGAAAATGATAAAACAGATATTGAAACCATCAAGTGTGTCGATCCATCAGTTCATTCGGTTGTTGGGGAAGATGGTGGCGGCCTATGAGGCCATACAGTTTGGCAGGTTCCATGCCAGAGTATTCCAGTGGGACCTGTTGGACAAGTGGTCGGGGTCACACATACACATGCACAGAAAGATAATCCTGTCGTCAAAAACCAGGATTTCGCTCCTGTGGTGGTTGCACAGCTCTCACCTGCTAGAGGGATGCAGGTTCGGGATTCAGGACTGGGTCCTAGAAACCACGGATGCAAGTCTCCGAGGCTGGGGAGCAGTCTCTCA